>NC_063171.1:35121113-35468849 GCF_023159225.1 Perognathus longimembris pacificus | reverse complement strand
TACTGCACACTCCAGACAGTCAGCCAGCACGAGCCAGGAGATGACCTCAATCTAAGCTACAGTGTTCCTCTCTACAGGCCCAGGTGCCTGGCTCATCTGAAGACTTCTGTCATAACACAGATCCTCATTGCTTTGGACTGTCTGGTCCAAGGGACCAGGGAAAACTCCTGTGGGGTAGGACCTTCCCTAATGCAATCATAATCCTATTTAAGGGAACATATGGGACACAGCCACAGTTCTGCCTAGAAATTCCCTTGGAAGAACTATTGTTTTTAAGTTCTGGTTAGGAAAAACTGATGCTTACAGGGCAGATGACGAAGATTTGAAGAAACTTATGGGTATGATTAGAAAGAGCCCTGGACCAGGAATCAGAAGGCCTGAGGTCCAGCCCTGTAGATCACCATGATCTTGGCCAAGTCACTGCATTTCCTTAGGTTTCACAATCTGTGCAGCTCACAGGAACAAGTGGGCTAAATGTATATGGAATGTTTAAGAAGAAAACTAAAATGCTATAAGCAAGAAGGGATTATTAAAAGGTCCAGTTTTTGCTACTAATATGCTACAAATTTGAAAAGAGAGAAACTTAACTAAAATGATTTTTTGTAAAATCCCAGTTACTGTACCCTTTTGCTAGGCTAATGGCCCTGCAATCAGATTCACCCCTATTTCTCCCATTGGCCAGCAGGGAGGCTCAGCTGCTAGAGGAGCCACAAATAGGCTGTGGTCCTTGAGCAGGGCCCAGCTCAATGGTCTGAGGCTGGACATCTGACCTTGGCCTCCAAACACTAAACTGTCTTTCCCAAGCTGACAGGCCCTCAAGGTGAGCTGAGAACAGAATAGGTGGCTGTCACCCTTGTTCCTACAGAAATGCAATTCTTAAAGGCTATTGTACTTTTGCACAATTCTGAGGGCCTTTGAAAAGAGGTGCTTTCTGGTGCTGGCCTTACATTGAGACAGATTCAGATGTTCAGATTCTTTGAGATAGGTTTATTTCTTTGTCAACCCATCTACAGAGCTCAGGCCCAGTGCTCTGACACCCTTACACTTGGCAACTGAGGTAATTGTGAACCTACTGACCCTCCCATGTTCAGAAAATACAACATTATAGCATAGTACTAGAAAGTCTAAACCTAAAAATGGGAGAAGAAACTTGAGTTCACTTGCTGGCAAAAAATTTTTTAACAGGATCTCTAGCCTATACTGGTCTTGAATTTGTGATTCTCCTGTCTCAGCCTCCCAAGCATGGAAATTACAGATATATGCCACCACACCCAGCTTTCTTGGTACAGTTTTAGGAAAGAAATGAGCATGTTGGGACCAATTCTCATGACTGCAATGTTTCCTCCTGTTTGTCTCAGCACTCTTGGGGCAGGATACCTTGGGAATGACCCCAGTTCTTGTTCAGTCACAATTCCAGTGCTGTGTATTTAATCATTTTGAGGTAGTCTGATCATGATTAGTGCACCTTTTAATCCGGAGCAACCATGGGAAATAGGTAGGAAACCGTTCCAACTATATAGATGGAGGAAGTAAGACATGACTGCTTGTAGTAGTAAACAAAGACGACCTCACTCCATGGTGACAATGGTGCTTTCTACACAAACTAGAAATCTCTACTATCTTCACATCCTATGTCTACTACCCAGGCCTTAGGAAACTCCAGCCTCTCTGACAGGCCCTCAAAAGACTATTAACAAGTAGTCATGAAATATCATGAGGAATAGTGATAATGTTCATGGGATAATTACATTTGCTACTTAGAGTAACTCTAAAAACTTCTACCTGAAGCTGCAGCTCTTTAGGTAATGGTCTCAAGTACCAGCTCACATAAATGCCTATGTGTTTTATCAATAGATCTGAGTGATTATTACTGGTGACTACATTTCTTATGTACATGTTCAAGCATTACAAAAACAAAGCAATATCAAGGTTTTTGTCTACACCTACTACCACATCATAACATCACATCACACACAAGATGAAAACCATGGTACCAAACTGTACATTTCTCCAAACCCAATCAGAATAATGTGGCATGTTTGTCTATGAAAATTATAGTACTTGTCCACTTCTCTGGGGACTGAAAAGTCTGGATGTGTAGTAGGGAATATTATGTAGAAGTGGTTACTTTTATCTTTCTCTAAAATGCATAAGATGGACACACACAGGCACATATATGCATAAGAATTCTCTAAATCCAAACTGGAATAAGAAACTAGCAAATTAGCAACCAGAGCTGAAGGGACTAGCACTATTGCTTGCTTAGCATGAAATATCCATGGTGTCCTGGGTTCAATCTCTAGCACCACAAAAAGAAAAGAAGGGGAGAGTAAAGAATAAAAAGGACAAGAGAAGGAAGAAATTACCAACCACATGCCCAGGAGTGGGATGACTCCACCTTAGAAACGTATTGCATTTATACATGTTTAGGTAGTTCATTTAGCTCTAAGTTTCCTGGAAGTCAAACTAAATGTAATGACACGATTCTTATAGATGAAAATAAAGTTCTTATATTTTCAGCTCACTAAATAGCAATTTGACATTTTGGAAAAAGATTTTATGTTCAATTCCCTGCCCACCCCCCCCACCCCAGAAACAGGGCAGATGAAGTCTAGTTAGGGCATATTGATTTCTGAAAAATATATATTGAGAAGTTTGATGCACTTTGGGGCATGATCAAGAGAAAGCTAGGGAGACCAGAATCTTCCTTACCTCTTCCAGTTTATCCACACGCCCTACAAGCTTGGTGGTGACTGAATGTAGCTTCAGGAGATCCAGGCCATAAAAAGCTCCTTCCAGCATGTCTATGATTGTAGAGAGCTAAGAGACAAGGACAAGGGATTACTCCAGAGCTTGGGCTGAGAGAATACCAGGAGAGATTTCTTTTACATCTACATGTTAGAGACTGAACAGGAACGTTTCTACCCAGGAATTGAGAAGTGGCCCCCAGAAACACAGGCAACCCAACGATATGTGTATTTTGCCTTCAGAATGGAAAGAAAAGCAATGAAGAAAATGAGGTCTGGATAGCACCACAGATTGTGCCTCCATTATAGATAAAGCAATGAAGAGAGAGGATAGCAGTTCTCTTCATCTCTGCCTCTTCAAGATACCTTGCAGAGTTCCTGGCTTTAAAGGGGGATCTATACACACTTGGCAAAGTAGCTACAAAGTAATACCCCGAGGACATGCTTCTGAACCTCTCAACTTCCCTGGCCTCTCAAAGGCCCTGGAAGGCACCACGTCTTTTCACACAAAAAGCTAAACTGACTCTAGAGTACAAGAGTCCTCATAGCCCATGTTTGAGGTGGCACCCAGCCCTCTCAGTAACTTTCAATACTGTCCCTCTGCCAGTACAGAGCCACTGAGGAAGGTGTCCAATTTTCTGGCAGTATTCAGGACATATAGAGTGCAGGCCAAGGGACAGATGGGAGATGCTGAAATGGAACCTCCCTGTCAAGCATCAGTTCCCGGGCTTGTCTGCTGGGCCTCCCATCTGCAATCGCTGTTCCCCACTGTCTCCCAGCCTTGCTTCCAGATGAGGAATGCCATGAAGGAACACTCATGATTAAAAGAGCTCCTTTCCACACCAGGGGAAGACAGCTGGACAGTGGTGAAGAGCCATAGCTGCTTAGTATGTGCTGTGAAGATTTCCTGATTCAGAATCAAAATTATGCCTAAGGACGGGCTGGGGATATAGCCTAGTGGCAAGAGTGCCTGCCTCGGATACACGAGGCCCTAGGTTCGATTCCCCAGCACCACATATACAGAAAACGGCCAGAAGCGGCGCTGTGGCTCAAGTGGCGGAGTGCTAGCCTTGAGCGGGAAGAAGCCAGGGACAGTGCTCAGGCCCGGAGTCCAAGGCCCAGGACTGGCCAAAAAAAAAAAAAAAAAAAAAATTATGCCTAATGTGGTTCCAGAAGTCCCACAGAAACCAATCCTAGAATGGAGCAACTGTGGTACTCGGTCCAGAAAGTAGAACTGCAGCTCTGAGCAAACCCTAGGACATTCCCGGTACTGGTAAATGCCACTCTGCTTAAAGAAATACCAGTGAACTGGGTGCTAATGGTTTATATTTGTAATCCTACCTACTCAGGAGGCAGAGATCTGAAGGATGATGGTTTGAAGTCAACTTGGCAGAAAAACTCCATGTCCAAAATAACAAATAAGGTCTAGAGCCATGGCTCAAAACCCCAATACAAAGAGAGATACCAAGCCAGGTACAGCAGGAACACATTACATGGCCAATCATTCACAAAGTCATGCTCCTGGACTGTCAAGCACAGCTGTCATCTCAGTGATTCTCACAGCCCCTAGTAGATTTTATTCCCATATTTCTTTTAAAGAGACAGATCAGACAAGTGAAATAATAGGAGTAGGATTACACAGCAGTGATTTGAACCCAAGTCTGTCAGACTCTCAACCAAGGTTGTTCCACCATCCCACAATGTAAGTGAACAGAAAAGGGCAAGGTCAGATGAAGCCTTTAGGCAAACCTTGGGGCTTCCCAGGTAGGGCCTGAGCTCTGTCATCCCACAGACCACGACCACTTGGTCAGTTTGAGAAACCCACTAGGACAGATCCTGGGCCTTCCTTCCCTGTGTTACCCCAGCAACGGTGCCCAGGACTGAAAGACTCAAAGTTCTCTGCATCTTTCACCCTTTCAACATATATTCTGGCCTGATAGTAAATCGTGACAGCACTTTTCCTGGAGAATGATAAGTTCTGGCCAGCTAGGCTTGGAAAATGCTCCCAGGCCTGGCCTCCTAGCTACAAGGAGGGGCAGGCTCTCATACCTCCCTCAAACCAGAGCTGAAAACCATGAGTTTGTCAGAACATCAGCCTCAGATCCACACATAAGACTTAAGGGACTATGCCTAACATCCTTCAGAGACCTTCTATGCCCAGATATGACCCTATAGGGGATCAGGGATCCCCCAAACACCTTCTGACTCATGGCACTGCCCCACATCAGATCCTACCTTCAAGTTTTGGCTGTCTGCCTCCCGCAGTTTCTGGAGTCTGAAGTCTCCCTCACAGGGATTGAGGGCAGATGGGGGAGCGACACAGGCACATTTGCAGGATGAGCCTGAGGTGATGGTTTCCACAGTGTAGAAGTCTTCCTTCCTGGAGGCACCATCGTTGATTCTCTGGCAGGCATCTCTGCCCAGGGGTCTCACCACACACTTGCACTGACAGTCTGAGCCCTCTGATACGGCCTTCACCTTGTCATAGTCCCCTAGCAACTAGACACACACAGAGAAAATGAGTTGGGGGTATGCAAACCCAGGTGTCAAGTCAGGCTCCTTTAAGGAGGCTGTCTATTCACACTGTCAAATGTCCTGCCCCAGCCAGAGACCTCAGACAGCTCGGAACCACGGAGAGAGTAGGTCATTGCAAGGCAATTTGCTGACTCGAATATTTCTTGAAGGCACTCAGAGTTCAGCTTTCTTCATTTGTCTTGGAAAGCTGTGTATTTCTCAGGGGGCCTTAGGCTCATCTGTTGTTTTTTTTCCTTTCAATGATAAAAAACTATCATTCTTTCAGTAGCCTTTGCCCTCACTTAAAATCCCTGAGTTAGATTTGAAGAGGAGGAGGAGTTGGAGCAGGGTCTTAGAGATCTGGTCTTCACATATGAGGGCTGCTGGTTTCTCTCTTTATTTGTGAATCCCTCATTCATTATACAATTCCTTAATACCTCTGAGAGGACATGAGATGGGGAGATGCATAGAGAGGTAGTGATGGCCCAACCCAGAACTTACTCCCAAGGAGCCCACAGTGTAGGAGACAGATAAATGACAATCACATAGACAGGACAGTGACAGATGCCCCTGAAGAGCAAAGCTTCAAGTGCAGTGAATACTGTCAGAGGCCCCAGCTGAGAATTAGCCAGAACTTCTTGGAGGAAGTGACCATTGTTCTGAGCCTTGAAGGATGGGTTAGATTTGGAGAAAGGAAGTTGACAGAGACAAATCCAGATGTCAGGGAGTTTGCTTAGCCTAGGTTTCCTTTAGCTCCTAGAGTAGCTTCTGAATCCAAATCCAGCACCAATGGGCCGTGCTTGCAGCTTCTATGTGGCTGAACATTTCCTTCTGGATGCTTGCTCTTCCTGCCAGCCTCCCCACACTAGAAAACCAACAGCTGAGGATTTCTGTAGCTCCTACCCTAAGCACTTGGGGGAGGGGAAGAAAACCCCACCACTACTGCCAGTACCTGTCCAACAGGCCCTAAGTCCCCAAAGCCAGGGCTCCTTTCAGACAGGCATGGAGCTTATTTGAGTGGAAATGTTCCTTGTGATGCTGTCTAGGAGGAAGAAAGTATATAATGTTTTCCTTGCTGAGGTCTAGTATTAACATTTGCTTTAGAGCTGTTGTCTGATGCAGAATGCACCAGTGGAGGAAAGGGTAGCAGCTCAGGGTGACTTGAGGAGCTGGTCTCTCTACATACTGATTATAAATTATGGCTGTCTACTTTCTGAAACTCTGCCTAGATTCCTATACAGTTCTGCTTCTGCTCAGAGAATCATGGGTGGGTTCCTTCTTTTCAAGACATTCAAGTTTCAGTAAAGTTTTTGTAGATGGTATTCCAGAGCCCCAGTGAGGGATTTTGTGTTTTTTTGATTGGGGGAGGGGGATAGTAGGGAGGTTCTATGTGGACATAGGGCTTAATTTAGCATCATTATTAAAGGAAGAGTAAGACTAGTATTAGATAAATCCCACAGTAGAGCTGGTGGCCATCTCTACAGAAAGACCATAAGACCCAGTGTGAGGGCCTTGTGGTGGTGTAGGCAATGCACTCCGTGTCTGACATCTCTCATTCTAAGGACCAGGGTGAGACCCATTGCACATCACCCCACCAGTGCTGGAAAGCATGAAAACAACACTCCCATGAAAAGTAACCCTTACAGTACTTGGAGTTGGGCTAAAGCCTTTTTAGAGTTGAGTTCTAGCTGCCTCCAAGGCTGGAGTGTTGTGGTCCTGATCTGAAGAGAATTCAGTGTGTTTTGAGGCCTGAGTCAGATTTGTTAATGGTCTTGCTTTCTCTGTCATCATCGGTCCTGTACCCCCACTGAGAGCACACTGACCCCTGTGTATCTGTATTTCTGCTCTACCTCTCCAAACACCAGGTATTGTTATGAACCCCTCTAGGGTTCTGAGGGCCTCCCATGTGTTGTAGTTCTGTGGTCACCTGCTGATTCTGCCTTCAGGGGTAGGGGTCTCACCCTGCATCACAAAACTGCTCCCATGGGTGAGGCCATCTGCCTCTTGCCCAACATAACCTCCTGTTTACACATTCCAGTTCTGACAAACAGCCCTATGGGCAAACGGTTACTTTCCATAACCCTTAAAAACAAAGTATCGTTTTTTTGTGATTCTCAGGGAGTGCGTGGAATCTTCCTTTCTCCTGACAGATAACCTTGAAAGAACCCATGTTCTGAGAGGAGACCCAATCCCCTCCCTGGAGATTTACTCTGATAAAAGAAAAGCAAATGCCCTTCCCTTCTGTGATGGAAGGGGAAACAATTACCCCTCCCCCCACCCCAAAAAAACTTTTTCAGCCAGGACCAGCCTCTGGCCCTAGTCACATCCCCCTCCCACACCACCCAGGGAAAAAGGGAAGGGTACATAGCCCTACCTGTGACAAAACGTTCTCCTGGTTGTCCGCCTCGTTTTGCAGAATCTCATCCTCCGTGGGCGTCACCGTCTGCACATCAGGGGGCTCGCTCGTCCCTGTGGAGGGAGTGCTGGACCCCCAAACCCGGACCACAACCAGAGCGAAGCAGAGAACTAGCGGCAGAGGCTTGGCCATGAGGGATGCGACAACAGGGACCTCAGCCCCCCTAGAGAGACTGACTTGGGTTGGGGGTAGGGGACTCGGCAAAGACTGAGGCTAGAAGATAACTAGCTGGAGCCTGAGTGGCTCCACTAAGACTGCTCTCAGTGCCTTCTAAATCTGGGTGCAATAGGAGAGTGCGCCCCGGAGACCCTGGGCATCTCCTTCCCGATACGAGCTGCCAAGTCGGTGGAGGGACGGCGCAGGGAAGAGCTGGTGATCTGGCTGGCTGAGCGTGTCTCCCGCGGGAGTGGGCTCAGGTGCAAGGCGGGGACCCCGCGCACCAAGCACACACAGGGAGCCTCGGGGCGCCCGGGGACCGGCCACGGAGCGGACAGCGGCAGCAGCAGCAGCCGGAGGGGAGCGCGCCTGGGCGAGGGCGCCGCGGAGCGCCAGCGCGGAGGGAGGGCGGAGCCTCTATTGTGCCGGGGCCGCAGAGATGCAGCCAGTGACGGCGCGGAGGAGGAGGAGGGGGAGGAGGGGGGGCCCGGGACGCGCGCTGGGACGGGGCGGAGGGGCACCCGGCCGACCCCGCCCCGTCTCAGGCTCAGCTGCTGCGGGCGGGGCCAGGCACTGGGAGGACGCTCGGGTCCCTCAACTGATCGCCCAGGAGTAGAGGAGGGAAGGTGTCCTCATGGGGTCCCTGGTGCCCTGGGTCGCCGAGGAGCGTGCTTCCTGTAGTCATTGCGCTTCAGATTGTTGGCGTTATGCCTTTATTGCCACCAGGGAAAAGAGAGAAGGCATGTGCGCGGTCCTGGTGGCTTTCCCGAGACTTGACTCTGGAGCGATCTCAGGCAGCTTTGAACTTGGCGCCATAGGTAGGTGGCTGGCCTGCCCCTGCTTAAAACCTAGCGATACTTCCACCCAGAGGAGAACTATCCAACCCTCTACTGCAGCGTATCCTGAGTGGGGTAGATGTTAGAGGCAGGGAAAGTGGTTGACACTCTGCTGGTCCTCGAGGAGAAAGCCACCTATGAGAACCATATGATCGCCCAGTCCTCCATGATCTCTAGACAGCGGCCACTTTCCACAGGGCGCGATTATGGTGTTAGGTCCTTTTCATTAATGTCCCTTTTATAAGCCTACTATGAAGATTAAATAAAGTGTGCATTTGAAGGGCATGTGCCTTCCAAGACAACTGCTGTCCTGAAAAATACTGAAAAAAGCCACATCACTTTGAAAAAGTAAGATATTTGCCCTTGAGAAATTCAAGTGCAGTGCTCTTAGGATGAAAGGTTGTAAAATCTAAGTAATAAACCAGGGAGACTTCAGCTTAAGCATGAGAGTTGGCAGAGGTATAATAATAGTTACTATTGTTATTGTGCCCAAGATCAAACCCAGGACTTCTAACATGATAAGCAAGTACTCGTCCCGTTGAGTCATACCCCCTAGGTCCCAATAATAACCATTATTTTCGTGGGTTACAAAAAAAAAATAAATTCAGTTTTTTTTCTTTATGCCTTACTGAGATTTGAACTCTGTGAAATTCATGTAAGTGGCACTGATCAAGATGCATTAGACTCATTAATTGTCACGTTGAGCTGAAACATCTTTGAACAGCTACTTAAAGATAAACACAGTTCAATTAAAATAAATGGCAACAGTCTAGGTTGCTAGACTTTTCCTGGGATAATGGGGTCTTCTGTGTCTTACAGGAGAGGGGCTGGGGAGGTTCTTTGAGCAAGCAGTCAGATTGTAAGGCAGAGCCTGTCTACTAGGGCTAAAGGAAGGAATATGTCACTTTTTTTTTTTTTTTAGCAGTATCATGAATGTCTTACTTTTATTCCCTCTATATTGTTGTTCTTGTTCTTGTTTTTTTTTCTTTTTTTTAAGTTTTTATTATAAAACTGATGTACAGAGAGGTTACAGTTTCATACGTTAGGCATTGGATACATTTCTTGTACTGTTTGTTACCTTGTGGAATAGGTCACTTCTATTTATGTTTTTATTTTTATTTTTTGCCAGTCCTGGTGCTTGGACTCAGGGCCTGATCACTACCCCTGGCTTCTTTTTGCTCAAAGCTAGCACTCTGCCACTTGAGCCACAGCGCCTCTTCTGACCTTTTTATTTCTATGTATGTGGTGCTGAGGAATCGAACCCAGGGCTTCGTGTATAGGAGGCAAGCACTCTTGCCAGTAGGCCATATTACCAGCAATAGGTCACTTGTAGTTTGAAAGGTCAGTAAGGATTTCCTGGAAGAGTGATACTGAAAATCACTGGGATTGTGAGATTTTCACAAGGTAGTGGATAAATTAACTGGTGTAGGCAAGTGACAGGCCATTCTGGGCAGAGACAGCTGCTCTACTATACATATTCAGACCTCAGAGTCAGACATCGGTGGCTCACACCTGTAATTCTAGCTGAGATCTGAGAATTGAGGTTCAAAGCCAGCTTGGCCAGACAAATCTGCAAAACTCATCTCCAGTTAACCAACAAAAAGTGGCAAGTGGAGGTATGGCTCAAGTGGTAGAGTGCCAGTCTTGAGTAAAAAACAAAACAAAACAAAAAATGAAGCACTCAAGGCCCAGTATATTGATATGTAGGCACACACATCTCAGTCTCACTTCTCAGGAAATCCTTCTATGACTTTACCACCAAGACAGTTTCTCTGTCACATGCTCCTATAGCATCATCACACCTCACAGAATCACTGTACTCATCCTCCTTTATGGAATGTATTAGTGATGCCTTGTTTTTCCCACTGGTCTAAGCTCCATGAGATTATAGCCAGGACTTTGTCTGGTTTTGTTCATCATTATGTCCCCAGTTTCACAAGTGCCTAGAATAAAATGGATACTAAATGAGCATTAGTTGAATGAATACCTAGAAATAGTCCAATCAAATGTATTCCCAAGCATCTTCATAAGCAATATAATCTCTATCCACCAGGATACATTTGTCTTCAGTTTCAGAGACTCCAACTAGCAACGGCTTAAATGCACATTTTTTTTCAACCTCCTCCCAAGAAGACTGGAAATTGGCTTATGATCATCTCGGTAATGTTATCAGAGACCCAAGTTCTTTGCACTTTTTACTCTAGTGTTGTTAGGGTCTTGGCATTTTAAATCATAATTGATCTAAGCTTGTCTCAGCTTACCCTAGTGCCACTCAGTTTCCCAGCCTCCCTTAAGCTTAGAAGTTGGCATAGGATTCAGTTCTGGACAGTGATGAAATAATTCAGCTGGGTGTGGTGGTGAATGCTTATAATCCCAACACCACTCCAGTGGCTGTGGCAGGAGGATCACAAGTTTGAAGCTAGCATGTGCCATATAGTGAGACCTTGTCTCAAGTCTGAGGAGGGGCTGAGAATGTGGCTTAGTGGTAAAGTGCTTGCCTAGTGTGCATGAAGCCCTGGGTTCGATTCCCCAGTACCACATAAACAGAAAAAGTCAGAAGCAATGCTATGGCTCACATGGTAGAGTGCTAGCCTTGAGCACAGAGAAGCTCAGGGACAGAGCCTAGGCCTTGAGTTCAAGCCCCAGGACTGGCGAAAAAAAAAAATCTGAGGAAGTTGAGATCTAAGGAGAGTGATTTGAAGTCTTCCTGGATAGATAAATACATGAGACTCTTCTCTCCAATTTACCACTGAATTACAGCACTGAATTTGATGATTGAATGCCAGCCTTGAGCCAAAAAAGCTAAGGGACAATGCTCAGTTCAGGTACCAGGGGCAAAAAAAGTTTCTGGAAAAAGATGCTTCACATCCTGAAAAAAAGGAAATAGAAAATTAGATGCCTTTCTTCTGTTACTAAACTTTGGAAGCTAACTTTTATGGTTTGTTTGTTTGTTTTTCTGGTCAGTTGTCTGGGCGCTGGCCCTGAGTCTCTTTGTGCTCAAGGCTAGCACTCTACTACTTGAGCCACCGCGCCACTTCTGAGCTTCTTTGATTAGTTTATTGGAGATAAGAGTCTCATGGACTTTCCTGCCTAGGTTGGCTTCAAAACGCAATTTTCAGATTTTAGCCTCCTAAGTAGCTAGTACAGCAGTAGCTAGTACAAGCATGAAAAATCTTTTAATGTTAAATACTACACAAATTTGAGATCTTTCTGATAAGAGGACTTTTTCACTTAAAGACAAACTATGTTCCTTCTAGATCTCTTTCTCAAGCTATGTCTACATTCCTTATCTTCTATCTCCATTTGGTCCACCTGATTCTCAGACCATGCAATTTTTCAGACCTTCCATTCTTCTGGTTGTTTTCTCTCTAGAAAGGATCCACGTGGAATAGATATTAGAGTGCATCGAAACCATTTCTTCTGGCACTACTCTTTCAGTAATACAGCCCAAGTTTTGCCTTGGCTTTCTTGGCAGCCACCCTGAACTGTGATTCACATTGATTTATTGTTTAATGTAGTTTTTTTTATATGCTGGTTTCCTCTCTCCTGTGCTTTCCACTGATGATCTTTTCTTAACCCAATTGCAGGCTTTTGAATTTTTACCCACTGAATACTATGGTGGTTTGGCCCACTTTTCCCCCAACCATGTTGAAATCTTGTTGTTTTTACTTGTGTCCTACTTTTGGGAAACTTCCAAACTCAACAAGCATAGTTTGTCTTTATATAAATCTCTAATTTAAGAAAGTTCATTGTGTTGGGATCAGATTTAAAGCTCTACACCACCATAGAAAAGTCTATCCTAATTTGTGTGTGTGTGTGTGTGTGTGTGTGTGTATGTGTGTGTGTGCACCTGCACACGCGTGCATGTATGTGTGCTGGGCCTTGAACTCAAGGCCCAAGCATCGTTAGCTCATGTCTATAATCCTAGCTATTTAGGAGGATCATGGTTCGAAGCCAGCTCTGGAAGAAAAGTGCCTGTGAGACTCTAATCTCCAATAAACTTCTCAAAAAAGACAGTAGTGCTGTGCTCAAGGGGTAGAGCACTCGCCCTGAGCACAAAGAGGCTCAGAGACAGCACCCAGGACCTGAATTCAAGCCCCATGACTGACAACAACATCAAAAATGCATCTTTAGTTGTACAAAGGAATTGCCATTTAATTAGGCAGTTATACTGCATCTTGCATGGCCTTTTCATTCAAAGCTGGTACTTTACCACTTGAGCCCCACATCTACTACTGGCTTCTTTGCTAGTTAATTGTACATAAGAATCTCAGATTTATCTGCTCAGTCTGGGTATGAACCTCAGTCCTCAGATCTCAGCCCCCTAAATAGCTAGGATTACAGGCATGAGCTACTGGTTGGTCGCCAGTCTCTCCTAAGGTTTGTGGGCTTGTTTATGGGGCTGAGGATGGAGTCTATGACCTTACACATAATCGATTACTAAGCTGACACTCCCATTGCTGATCCTTGGTCCTTGTTGGCATGTAATTGGGCCAACACACCAGGTGTTGGTATATAGACCACGTGACTTCCTCATGTCCTCACGCATTTCTCAAGAGACTTTGGTCACTGGTCTTTCAGAAATGAAAATTCACTGCTGTGTCTTGCTTCCACCTATCTATTTGTAACTTGATTAAAACATCCTGAGTTTGATTTGGCTTTTAGAACATCCAGGTTGACCTACTATAACCTCCAGCATTCTTTGCTGAGAGCACTCTCAGCATAGTTATATAAAACAAGTACCTATGGGGGCACTGACTGCCAAGACACGTTTTCTCTGCATTGAGTGAGTGTTCACCTTGTTCCAAGCATCAAATCCTTGAGAGGGAAGGGTGCTGGTGACTCATTCCTGTAACCCTCGCTTCTCAGGAGGCTGAGATCCTGAGGATTGAAGTTTGAAGCCAGCCCAAACAGGAAAGTCTGTGAGATCATCTCCAAATAAAAACAACAATAAAAAATAAATAAAAGTAGAGCTGTGGTTCAGGTGGTAGAGTGCTAGCCTTGAGCAAAACAGCTCGGGGACAGCCAGCACAAAGCTTATATAGACCAAAACCACATAAGGTATGAAGAATTAAACCTCACAAGTGTTCTACATAAGCAAAGCAAACCAGATGAGGACAATTAAACCTAATAGAAGTGTTAAATAAAAGCAAAACATCTGTGGAAACAATCAGAGGAAACCAAGGGCCAATTATCTAGAGGAAGCACAGACCCAGTCTCCTCACTTCAGGTTCAGAGCCAGATTTACCGTGAAAAACATTCAACAGGGCCCTAGAAAGCCCCCAGTGCACTACACTGGCTACTGGAGATCCAGGACCCTCACTAATTATGGCCAGACATAGGCTGGTGGATGCTGGAGGTTCTGTGGCTGCCATACCTATCATCCCTCCCTAAGCAGGCTTGCTTCTGGGAAAAAGAAAAAAAAAGCATCTACTTTAAATGGGCATGGTAGCTCTCAGCTGAAATCGTAGCTACTTGGGAGGCTGATTTGGGGAGAATCATAGCTTCAGGCCACCCCAGGCAAAGTTGGTGAGAATCTATCTCAAAGAATCTGGGCAAGGTGGCATACACCTGCCACCTCACCTATGATGGGTAGTATCACATAGGGTGGGGGGCGGATCTTTGGTCCAGGCAAAAAGCAAGGCAATCTCAAAATAATTACTACAAAGAAAGTTCTAGAGGTGTAAGGTAGTGGTAGAGCCCCTTCTTAGCAAGTATGAATCTGAGTTCAAACCTCAATATTACAAAAGCAAATCCATAAAATTAAAAAAGCATCTGTGCTGCAGTTTCCCCGGCAACTTTGAGTCCTGGTTCTGCTCTGAAATGTCTGTTGGCAAGTAAGGCTTCATTTGCCAGGTGGGGCTGCAGTGGCTAGAAATGACCTGCCACCTTCGTGGGTGTAATTTAGAAAATGCACCTGCCCTACAGCAGCAGAATCAAAGAGCTGAAAAAATTCCCCTGAGAAACATCATTCTGCCATCTCCCTTCCCCGGCTGGCTAGAGCATGGGAATCATGCCAGGGAACTGCCACACAACGCTGGCCAGGGAGGAGGGAAAACATGGCTGAAAATGAGGTCTTTCTTCCCCTGTTTGCATTGCTGCTGTCTGGGCTTATTTTGCCTTTGGTCATCTGCATCTTTTCTCCTTTAATTTAGCTTAACTGGGTTATGGCACATACATGATGAACCAGGTCCTCTGTGGCCTGCTAAGCACCAGGCTGAAGACCATACAACTTTACAAGTCACCGTCAGGAGCTCATGTTGTAAAGATTCTGAATGTGTGATGTGGGAAGGACTACAAAACAACATTGTTTCCCTCTTAAGATGTTTGAAGGAGAAAAAGGATTTTTCCTTCTCTGAAATTCCCAATTTTCCCCAGTCCTTACAGGCATTTACATTCTTTACTATGCCAACTACAACCATTTCTTTCTACTAAATCAAGCTTTAATGTAAGGTTTAAACCAATGAACGTAAAGTCAGTGTTCTTATCAAGTTCATATTCAATAAAGATGTGTTCTTTATAAATTTCTGCATTCCGAGTCAAAATATGTTGCTTACATTTCTATCTTCTCGAACTTTCTGGGGGTCCCACAAACAGGCACATGGCTTCAGCACGTTCAGTTGTTTATTGCCATTAACATCCATCCTCTCCACCCCTCCTCAACTGAGATGTCCTGTCCCACATCTTCCCACCCTTCCGTGTGACTCTGATTTCAGGGAGAGCCAAGATCCAACTTCTTCTTTGTGAATATTCTCTGGGGGAGGCTGTGAGGCCCATTTCAGAGCCCAGTCTCTGAAGCTTCTTTGTTCAGATGACCCCTGGCTGGGTCTGCAGCAAGGCTGTGCAAGTGTGGGTTCCCCCACAGCCTGACTTCACCATCTGAGAGACAGTCACTATGATTGGTGCAGGTCAAGGGGGCACTGGTTCCCATGGGGATGGATGCTCTGGGCTTGGAGCAAGAAGAAAATCAACTTATACAGAAGGTGGGAGTGTCATGGAAGCAAGTCAAGAAGCAATTGGGGGACTTAGTTAACTTCCTTCAATCCTTTCTGGAGCCAGGGTGGTAATAGTGTGTGAAGATAACCATCATGGATGGTAGTGTCAGACTGCCTGTGTTTGAATCCTGGCTCCATCTCAGGTGGACTAGTTTCATTTGGGCAAGTGGTTTAATTTCCTGGAATCTTCATTTCTTCATCTATAAAATGGGAATAATAATGCTACCCACCTCAGAAGCTGCTGTAAAGATTAGCCAAATGTGTAAAAGCTCTAATATTTTACCTGGTACATAGGAAATAATCTGTAAATGTTGGCTGTTTATATTACCTAGGTGATGTAGAATA
Organism: Perognathus longimembris pacificus; assembly: GCF_023159225.1. Classification (NCBI taxonomy): domain Eukaryota; kingdom Metazoa; phylum Chordata; class Mammalia; order Rodentia; family Heteromyidae; genus Perognathus; species Perognathus longimembris. The sequence goes on along the minus strand of NC_063171.1, from coordinate 35,452,840 downwards.
TCAGTAGAATATGAAAATGTTTACACTAGAGGCCTTAGAAACATTTGAGATCATTGTCTATTCACATCCATTAATTCATTTATTCAGCAGGTACTAAGTGTAGTATACATATGCCAAGTACTGAGTTAGACACCAAAGAAACATGAACCCATAAGATATTCATGCATAATAATTTACTCAAGGATCTCACAATCTTGTGAGAAATAGACAAAGACCAAGTAGCCTGGAGACACCAGACATTGGTGGCTCATATCTGTAATTCCAGCTACTCAGGAGTCAGAGACCTGGAGGACTGACGTTCAAAGCTAGCTTAGGAAGAAAAGTCTATGAGACTTCAAAATAAACCTGAAGAAAGCATGACTAGAGGAGTGGTTCAAGTGGTGGAGCACCAAGCAAGCAACCAAAGCAAGTGTGAGACCTTTAAACCTTGTTACCAGAAATAAACCAGCTTGCAGGCAAGTTTCCTAAGGCAATAGTGAGCCTACCCAACTCTCTATGGAAGTGAAGCAGCATCAGGGTGTTTCCAGGCCACCCTTCAAGAGGATAAGACATCTAAACAGAGCCTTACAGGAAGACAGGATTTTCCAGGTAGATGATGCCTGAGAGCCCAAAAGGTAGGCAGGTGGGATCATGGGAGCTAGGTATAGAGGAGCAAAGGGAGAGCCAAGGGCGCAATGGGAATTGGGGTTGGGAGATAAGAACACTGAGATGTGGCCAGAGGCTGGAGTGTGTGGCAAGGAGTGATAGCAAATGAAACTGGCAAGCAGGGGCCAATGCTAGTGAACTGAGAGTGTCTTGCAGGCCCCAAGCAGACATCAAAGGAGGAGAATAGCAAACAGCTTTGCAGATGAGCTGAATCTCTCAGGTGGTGATGGTGGGCAGCAAAAGGAGACAGTTCTAAGAGATCTCCATGTTCAGAGTAGCCCCAGTGCACTGTTCTGTCCATGTGGTGTGCTTTCTAGAGCATTCACCTACCTTTCCTGCCTGTTCACGAAGCCTGCTATTCTTTTAGTAGGACAAGTTTTACCTTCAATAAGTCTTTGCCTTTTTTCAACAGCAGTTGTATGTAAAGTGTTGCCTCAAACCTACACTGGGGAATAAATACCTGATAATGTACTTCTTCTGAAGAGCAGGTTTTGCTAGAGATGAGGCAATGGAAAGACACTGAAAAGTCAACAGGATATGTGTATATGACGACCTCACAGAGGGAGAAGTAGAGAAAGGAAAGGCCTGGTCCATGCTTTGCCACGTGCTAGACTAGAAGGGAAGTTCAAAGAAAGAGTCAATTATTCCTGATGGCTAAAGGTGAGCAGAGTTGATTAAGTAAAGCTTGGGAGAGGAGTAGGCCAGACACCTAAATAAACCTGGGATGAGCTATTGGGAAGTTCAGTAAAGGGAGCACAGGGGTCACAATGAAGGAAAGCAAAGGGGAAAAGAGAGGTCAAAGAGACTAAATCACCCAGGCCTGGGTACCATGTGATAGAATTTCAATTTTAACTGAAGGTATGAGGCAGGAGATGGCCAAACCTGTGGTAAGCCAGGGAGTGGGATGATTAAACTTCAGTTTTAGCAAATGTCCCTGACCATAGTAGAGAGGGTAGATAGGAGATCAGACTGGGACAGAAAAACCTGTTGGCAGGCTGTCAGAGAAATCAGTCTGGAGATGGGAAGGCTTTGGAGGTAAAGAGAATGGGACAGGTTCAAGATAGGCCAAGATATAATTGAAAGAACTTGCTGACCCTCTGGGCATGGGAATAGAGGAAGGGAAAGCTATTAGAATTTTTGCTTATAAGTAACCAAGCAATGTTAGCCAGATTAAAGAAAAAAGAGGACAGCTTTATTATAATGACATGGAAATATCTCACAGAACCAAGGACCCTAATACCACAGGTTCATTAGGGACTGATTTAAACTAGGAGCTTTTCTGTCCCATTATCATAGGTTACCAGTGTCATAATTAACTTAAATATCAAGTGGGATTTTTTTTTCCTTCTCCAAATCCAATTGCAAATGTCCAGAAAGGGACTCTGGTCAGTATGAGTTGGATCCCCAGTCCTAAACTAGTCACCTAAGGTGTAGCAGGAAGGGGATGTGTGTGTGTGGCTGGGGGTGGGGGTGGGGTGACAGGCCACTTGGTAGCAACAAAATGGGAGGAGGGGCAGAACCCAAGGAGAGGCTGCTGGACCAGACAAGTCAGTAGGTGTCTATTTTATACCCCTGCAGACTCCCCTCCTGTTCCCATCTACTCCTAAAGATATTAAACATAAATCAATTATCTTAAAAACAAAACAACTCCCCATAAGAAACATTTCAAATGAACATCCAGGAATGTGAGGAACAGCTGTTCTCTTGCATCCATATCTCCAGGGGAAATCTTTTCCTCCTCTGGGCTTGAATCAAGCCCAGGTGTGACATCTCAGCATCTTATAAGACATGAAATGATCCATTTAGCTGGGTGCCTATGTATGCAGCTCTCAGTTTGGTGGAGATATGTCATTCGGTAGGTAGATTAGGCTGAAAATGTTAAACCATACTTTTGCTTATCCATGCACACTCTAAAAAATGATGTTCCTACTCCCTGTCATTCTAGGGAGCATATGAATATAATTTAACCCTAGCCTCGTCAGGCAGCCTGTGGCTCTGGGGAGCCCAGCTCTAGGGACAGACTATGGAATTCTCACATGGATCATATGAAATCTGTGTTTCTTATGCATTCACTCTGTGTTTCTTTTAGGGAGAAACCCTAATCCCAATTCTAAGGCTGAAAAATCAGGAGAAATGTGAAAATGACAAGAGTCTTAGATTTAACATGATGAAGGAAATCCAGACATTGATACTAGGTAAAGATGTATCTGGGAAGTCATGTCAGTGACTCATGCCTGTAATTCTAGTTACTCTTCTAGGAGGCTGAATTCTGAGGATCAAGGCTCAGAGATAACCCTGGCAGACATACTGGTAAAACTGTTATCTCTAACCAACTAGCAAAAAGCCAGTACTGGAGGTGTGCCTCAGTGGTTGGGTATCAGCTGTGAGCAAAGAATATGGAGCCCTGAGTTTGAGACCTGGCACTGATGCATGCACAAAAAAGATTTACCTGAGAGCAGGAGGGGGTACACACACACACACACACACACACACACACACACACACACACACACACACACACCCCACAAACATGAAACCTTTTTGTGAGGGTTTCAGTACCACAGATATAGATTCAAATCTTAATTCTGCTACTCATGGCTCAGGGTAGGGCTTCTTGGATAACCTGTTCTTTAAAAAATCTTAGCTTTCTAATATGTGAAAATTAAATGTATGTAAGAATGCCTAGCCCATTGTTTGACTGTTGAATGAATGATAAAAACCAATCATTTATGAAGTGGAGGTTATTAATAATTATGACTAAACACAGTTGAAAATCATTCTGGGTCTTGGTTTTCTTAACTGAAAAAGAACTTTTTGTCTTTTATTGAAGCAAGGTCCCACTATGAATTCCAGACTAGTCTTAAACTCATGACAATCTTCCTACCTCAGTCTCCTGAGTGCTGGGATTACAGCCATGCCACCACCATATCCAGACTGGAAATGTAATCATTTTTTGACTCTTTTCCTTCCATCTGATGGTTATGCGTTAGGTAGAAAAACTGGCTTGTTCCAGGAACTAAACAGCACCGTTTTTGAAGTGATCTCAGAACCTGGGCTGTGGAGCTGGCTGCCAGATCCTGACTTTGCCGGGCACCTCTACTGCTCAGGGAGATACTGCCTGGGTCCTAGGGGTTGGGGAGTTCTCCGGGAGGAGATATAGCCCTGCCTGGTGACCAGGTGGTAAGCCGTACAAGCTGGCACAGGCGTCTCTGGCCTGCCACAGAGTCTGAGTGAAAACCCAAGGGACACCTCACTCCAGACAGGAGGAAAGCTGGCCATGTGCTCTGTGAGCCAGTGCTCCCATCCAAGGAGAGGACACGCCCCAAAGAGCAGCCACATGATTGAGACAGGGCAGCAGTGGCCAGAAGTTCCAGCTCCTGCTGACATTCCTTCTTTCCCTTCCTCTAAAACATGACTTGCTTTCCTCTAAAACTCAACTTGAACGTGTTTCAAATAATCTTGGGAGGCTCCCTCTGTCCTAATCTTTGTTAATCATCTTACTGAATTCACCTTGACCCTCCCCCCCACACATATTTTCTTATTCTCTCTTGCTCTTGCTCTCTCTCTTGCTCTCTCCCTCTGTGCTAATATTGGCTAATATTGGGGCCTCCCATTCTCACTTAGATATTTTTGCTCAAGGCTGGAGCTCTACCATTTGAACCACATCACTACTTATGGCTTTTTGCTGGTTAGAGATAAGTCTCTCAGATGTGTTTCCCTGGGTGGGATTTGAGCCTTGATTCTCAGACCTCAGCCTCCTGGATAGGATTTACAGTGTGAGCCACTGGTGCCTGGATCACCTTGTTTTTTCTTACTCTTGCTTTTTGCAAGGGAAAAGACCATGTAGACTAACACAGGTTACCCTTATACCTTGCAGCAGGACTCTACCGGTAAATGGTATACCTTAGGCCTGATGAAGCTTTGAGCATGGTCCTGTACAAGGGTCTCATTTCATCTTTATGAGCATCCAGCATTGTAAGTGTTGTCATTTCAGGTGGCATGGAAGAGCAAGAACACATAACTGGGAAGCAAGAAGCTGCCTTTTTTTTTTTTTTAAACAAGACAAGGTAACAAACACCACAAGAAATGTATCCAAAGCCTAACATATGAAACTGTAACCTCTCTGTATATCAGTTTGATAATAAAAATTTGAAAAAACAAAAAAAAGGAATATTTAAACCAGGTGTGGTGGAACCCACCTGGAAGTCTTTGGGAGTCTAAGATAGGAAGATCTTGTATTTGAGGCCAGCCTGGGCTACATAATTAGATCCTGTCTCAAAAGAAAATAAAAGCAACCAAAAAGAATATTTCTAGCCACTTTATTCAGAATAGCCCAAACTGGAAACAAAATGTCTAAAAACTGGAACAGATGTTAAAAATGTGGTATAGTCATGCAGTAGAATCACGCACAGTAAAAAGATAACAATTAGCTACTGGTATATGGGATGGCTGCAATAAGAGCCAAAAGCATTGTGCTAAGCCAAAAAAATCCAGACAAAATAACACATATGGATGGATGTTTTACATATATATGAAGAGCAGAGCCTTTGCGACTGGTGTATGGCGCTAGGAATGGCAGTGGTGTTTGCAAGTGTTTATTGACTGGGAAGGAAGAGAGGGAAACTTTCTGGAGCTGTCAGGATGGTTTGTTTCTTGATACAGGTGGTGTTTACATGAGCATGCATATGGTTAGGAATTTCCCGAGTTACTTTTGCTTTCTTCTGTATATAATTTGTCCCTTACAGTTTTGCAAAGAATTTAATCTTGCCATCAAATGCTATCCCAACAAGATAGTTTTCTGTTTTTTGTTTGCAGGAAGACACATTGACTGCAAGTCCCTCTGCCTATTCAGAAAGAGCAAAAAAAGAAAATAGATTTTTTTTTTCCTGCCATCACTTAGAATTAAAACTTCGCAGCTGTGAGGTGCAGGAGGGTCTTCTGTCTTTCGGCCTGCAGCTATGCTTGAGGACAGCCTGCATTTAGATGGAAAGCTGGGTATGGTGGTGCATGCCTGTGACCATAGTAACTGGGAAGTCTAAAAATAGGTGGATTGCTGTCCAGGTGCATGCATGGGCAGGAAGCAAGACTCTACCTCAAAAACAACGAGTGGAAAACAAGATGGAGAATGGTTTAGCTGTATAGTGACTAACTAGCAAACACAAGGCCCTGAGTTCAAATCCTAGCACCTCAAAAGAAAAGGCATTTTTGTTATGAATTATTGATGCCATTTGCATTATTGGGCACTTGTTAAAGAACCACATAAACTGGGGTAACACATAATCACCACATTTCTAAGAGATGGTTTTTTTTCCATTATCCTTGTTTTGCAAAAAGAAAAACACAAACCTTAGCACACTTTAGGAACTTGTTCTACAGATAAGGTTTCATTGCAGCCATTTCATAACTCTTTCCTAGTTTTATTGTAGTTGCTATTTCCCCTCTTTCACAATCTTTCTTTGTGGTAAACTGATGTACTCCAGTAGTGTTTGATTCCTTACTTGTAATTCTTAGTACAGATTTTTGTCAGGTAGTTACTATGAGGTGTTTTTTTTTTTAACTTTTTTTCAGTACTGAGGTTTGAACTTGGGACTTCATGTTTGCCAAACAGGTACTCTTACCACTTGAGCCAAGTTCTCCCAACTACTTTTTGCTTTATTTTTTCTGTTAGGGTCTCATGTTTCTTCCTAGACAAGCTTGGACTTCAAACCTCTTATCTGTCCCTTATAAATCCCTTTATAAGTGGCAATAGATGTATACCACCCTATGTAGATATTGGTTGAGATGAAGTTCTCAATTACTGGGGGCCTCCAACTGCCATCCTTCTAATCTTCTCCTGAGTAGTTGGAATTACTTATACTACATGAGACATGTGCAACAATGCGCAGCCTCAGAAAACCCCTTCGGATTATTAAAAGCTATTTTGAAATGATAGCAACGTAACATCATAAAGAGAAGAAAAGAAACTAACAGTAGGCATAGTGACGCTCAGGAGGCAGACACGAGAAGATCACAATTTGAGGTCATCTCAGGCAAAAAGTTAGTGAGCACTCATCCATGAGTGGATGAGTCCTCTGTTCATTTGTTCACAGGAGGCATAGGTAGGATTTTAGTCCGAGGCTAGCCCAGGGAAAATTGGGAGACCCTACATGAAAAAAGCAAAAAAAAAAAAAAAAAAAAAAAAAAAAAAAGCGGGGCGGGGAGGGGACTAGAGAATGGCTTTTTAAGTGGTCTAGTGCCTACCTAGCAAGTAGGTTCAAACCCCAGTACCACCAAAAAACAAAGAAATCTGAAGAAAGAAAATATGCTAATAAATTTCATTCTTTTGATGTCCCATTTCATGCCTTTCTATATGGCCCATCTCTCAAGCCAGCTCTAATCCCAAATTCAAGTTGTTTATCACACCTTAGCCTGGAACATTTGGGTTTGTAAAGCCTGACTTTAGCTCTTTAGCCCTGACTTCTATCTCTAGGAGTCCCTACTTCAGGTTCTCTAATCGCTCCATGTGCAGTGCCCTGCCTAAAAGAAAAGCGCCAACTGCTGAGGCAGTAAGTATTGAAGTGCCCCAATGAGAGGCTCCTGGCATCTGGCTCTGCCACTGCCGCACTGGCTATGTATAGCAACCAACCTCTCTGGGAAGTCAGAGGCCTGTTTTGTATATCTGCCAAGAGAATTGGTTAAACCAAGGGATTTTCAGGGTGGTCCCTTTCAGCCGTAAGACACTGAACTCTTGGCTGAAGCCAAGCAGTTTGATTGATCTTTCTGTTGCATGCTCTGGAACACAGGCTTGAATGCAACTTTCCACAGAAAATCCTTGTTTTGAATATTTAAAGGCCATCAGTGGCTACAGGAGATGTCTAGCTTTTCATGTCTCAGATAGGTGACATCTGTGGGCTTTGTAGCATACTCAACTGCATCCTGTATTTTCTTAAATTGTAACACACTAACTGCAAGGCTGTACTGTGCCACCTGTGGTTTGAAGGCAGGTAGGAGAGGAGGCAGGAGCAGCAGGGCTGCCCCCGAGCTTGCCAGCAGCAGGGGCTGCTGGTCTGGTTAGAAGCAGTGCATCAGTGCATCATTCTTGGGGGAGGCTGGTCCTGGATCCTCCGTGCAGAGAAGCCCTGTGGATAGGGCTGAGCTTTTGCAACCACACTGGGGTGTGAATGCTTCACTTACATGCTCATTAATTTCTAACCCTTACTGAGAGACAGGTGTGGTGCCCTTCACTGATACGTGAGAAAGTCAGGACTCCCAATGTGTAAGCAATTAGACCAATGCTGTCGAATATGCTGTCTGTTTAGAGGCAGCATTTGTAAACATTGAACCATGCTCAGAACTGTGAAAAAGTAGAGGCCTTGGGCGGGTGCTCTAATTTACGGCATTCCTACTTCCCCAGGGTACTTGAAAGTCTTTCAGCTACCACATGTGCACTTTTAGTACTGATAGCTTTTTTTTTTTAAAGTTTTTTTTCCCATTTGTTTTTGCAAGGCATAGCTACCTTATTATGATTTATAGCTTTGTTTATTTTGAAAGTACAATGTATATCTAAATGACCAACCTTTACAGAGAAAAACTTCACAGAAAGAGGGAAATAACAGACCAAATACGCACACTTTAGCATTCTGTTTACAAAAGCACCGCCCCCCCCATTGTTTTGGTCTGATAGTTTTTTTTAAAGGGTTTCTTTATAAAATGTAAGTGGGTTTTGTATACATGTTTTTCTATTTTATGGTTGCTTAGGGTGAGACTAAATTTAAAAGGGAATTGGTTTAAGGTCTCCGTAAAGAAAAGTTACTGCAGGATAGCATGGTATATGCCTGGAATCCCATCACCTGGGAGCCTGAGACTGGAGGGTCTTGAGTTGCAGACTGGTCTAGGTTCTGTAGTGAGATACTGACTTGCAAACATCACTCTCAAAAAAAAATGGAAGGAAGGAAGGGTGAGGAGGGAGAAGAGAGGAGAAGGGATGGGGGCAGAGGAGAGGCTCATGCCTGTAATTCTAGCTACTCAGGAGGCTGAGACCTGGAGGAGCAAAGTTCAAAACCATCCCAGGGAGAAAGGTTTTGAGCTCCATCTCCAAAATAACCAGCAAAAAGCTGAGCTAGAGATGTGGCTCAAGTGGTAGAGAGCCAGCCAGCTAGGCAAGAATGTGAAACCCTCAGTTTGATCCCTGGTACCCTGCTATAGGCAATAATAATGTGTCCTGACTTTGGGGCATGGGGTGGCCTTGGAATGGAAGTCTGCAGAACACCTAATAAGCAAGGCTCAGTGCATCCCACTTCTGCTGTCTCATCCTTCCCTCCCTGTCTCCTGAGCAATCAAGGCTTTGCTGTGGGGCATTTGTTAACATTCTCCTTGAATGAGTAAGAGGGCATAAGTTGTAAAGTGGTTGGCTGCATATGTGTTTGGTTAAGTCAGCACTGTGAGTTTTTGTATGTAGTTTGTCAATTTGAAGGTCCTTCATTAGGACACACCCTCTGTTTGCACAACCCTCACTTTTCCCCATAATATCTTTGGTTAACTACCTCAAGGCCTGAGATGTATGAACCCATGCTTCCTCAACCTCCAAACCCTTAAAGGCCAAAAGGCCTTGTTCTTTAATCCCGAGACTCCAGAGCATGAAGCTCAGAGCTCCAAGTAGCCATTGGCAGGGCAGGATGTCTGACAGGCTGCACTAGGAGATTCTCCAGCCAAGCAGGAAAAAGGAAGTCAGGACAGCGCCAGCTAGCTTTGTATGATTCTTGGGTAGCTCAATGGCTGCTTTGCAATTTTCAGGCTGAGACTATAGTGACACCTGGTGTCTGGTGTCATTTTCAACGCCAGCAAGTTCGAATCTGAGTTTGTTCTTTCTTGTCCCCAAACTAGCTTCTGTTTTTACAACACTCTATATTTGTGTGAACAAGGCAATAATTCATGAATAATTCTTTCTCTCCTCCCTAGCTGAAGACTATCAGTGTGACTTGGTTTGTGTGTGTGTGTGTGTGTGTGTGTGTGTGTGTGTGTGTGTGTTCTGGGGACTGAACTCAGGGACCTGGGCGTTTTCCCTTAGGTTTTTCACTCAAGGCTGATGTTCTACCATTTGAAATACACCTTCACTTCTGATTTTCCTGCCCTAGCTTGTTTTTGTTGTTGTTTCTTTCTTTCTTTCTTTTCTTTTTTCCCCCATCCTGGGGCTTGAACTCTGGGTCTGGGCACTGTCCCTGAGCTTCTTTTTGCTTATGGTGAGCATTTGAGTCACAGTGACACTTCTGGCTTTTTTGAGTAGTTTATTCGAGATAAGAGTCTCATGGACTGCCTGGCTCTGATCCACGATCCTCAGATATCATCCTCCTGAGTAGCTAGGATTACAGGTGTGAGCTAGCCACCTGTGCCAGTCTCCTAGCTGGCTTTGAACCTTAATCCTCAGACCTGTGCCTTACTTTGCTTTTGTACAGCCTCTCCCTTCTTGCAGTGGCTTCTTTTTGGCTCATAAGCTCATCTTGCCCCATACAATAAGTCTCCACCAAAACTCCTGTTGAAACTTAATTTCTTTTTATGAGCTATTGAGAAGTGGGATCATTTAGGTGATGGTTAAGACACTGTCTGCATGAATGGATGAATTCAGTAAAGTGTTAATGAGATACCAGGTTACTTCACATGCTTGTTCTATTATAAAAACTTGTCTGACTCTGTCCTGTGTATATGACCCTCTTACCATGTGATACTGTGCACCAACCATGAAGATCTGTGTAACCTTCACCACATGCAGCCCCTTGACCTTGGACCTCCTGATCTGCATAATTTTGAGTAGACCCTTACATTTATACTATACCAGTCTGGGATATTCAGTGATAGGCACAGAAAGCAGAACAAGACTGTCCTCACCTATGCATTGCTGCCCGATGAAGAAAGTGTACCCCTCCTCCATCACTTATCTGCCAGGGCTCAGCAGCTCCTCAGAGCCTCTGGGACAAGGTCTGATGCTTTGGCTTGCCCATTATTTGTTCTAGGCTAGGCGTTGTTCATTTTCCACTGTGTATCCACAGCCATACTCTATGCTTTCTTCAGTTTTCTGTCTATAAAACCAACCGATTCTGCCTGGTTGATTAAGACACTTTATTTCATGTAATGAAGTATTACTTGATTCTAGATTTAAAGTCAATTAAGATCTTCAGTGTAAATTGATGAGATTTTTTTCCCTTTCAACCAATGGAAAAATATAAATATGAAGAAACATAAGAAAAGTAAAAAGGAATCTGTAAATTCACTAAACTCAATAGCACATTAGAAATTGTAGAACAATATTAGTGAACTCGAGAACACAGCAATAGAAAGTTTAGAAAATGAATGTCAGAGGAAGAAAATAATCTGGGGGAAAATGCATGACAAATTGTGTCAGGCAGTGACTGGAAGGGGAAAGCAGCAGCAAGACTCTTAATGTATAGCAAGAGCCACAGGCTCAGGGAAGAATATCTCAAAGTACAGTAACTGAAAAAAAATCATTTGATGAAAACTATAAACCCAATGATCTAAGAAGCAAAATGAACTCCTAATAGAACACACACACACACACACACACACACACACACACACACACACGAATGGAATGGCTGATTAGCAGGGTGTGCAGTCCTAACTAAACAGGAGGTGGAGATCTGAGGCTCCTGAAGCCAGCCAAACCATGAGTCGTGTGTTTGTGTGTGTGTGTGTGTGTGTGTGTGTGTGTGTGTGTGTGTGTGTGTGTGTATACTGGCCTGGGAGCTTGAATTTGGAGCCTAGGTGCTGTTCTTGAGCCTCTTTATGCTCAAGGATACCACTCTACCACTTAACCTACAGAACCACTTCTGGCTTTTTCTGTGATTAATTGGAGATAAGTTTCACGGACTTGCTTGCCTGGGCTGGCTTCGAACTGAGATCATCAGATCTCAGCCTCCTAAGTAGCTAGGATACAGGTGTGAACCACTGGCACCTGGCCATGACACTCCTAATCTCCAATGAACTACCAAAATGCCAGAACTGGTGGTAGAACAATAGCTTTGAGCAAAAAAGCTAGAGTGCTCTGATTGAGTTCAAGCTTCAGTACTAGTGCACACGTGCGTACACACATGATGATTTTAAAGTGTTGAAAGAAAAAAAAAGCCTAAATCAACTTAGATCCTATATTGGCAAAAGTATTCAAGGATAAAGACAACATCAAGACAATTTTAGATAGCAAAGGCTGAGAAAAATTCTCACTAGCAGACCTGAGTTAAAATAAATGCCAAAGGAAGTTCTTTAGACTGGAGAAAAATAATGGCAGATGGAAAGGCAGATAAAAGTGAATTAAGAACTCAAGAAATGGTGAAATAACCCCAAAAGGAGAAATGGTAAACATGTGAAAATCTGAGAATTTTTCTTACTCAAAAAATATCCCTACTTTCAGACAAAAATTTGAAAATTTGCAATGTACACTAAGGCTTGTAATTCACTGTGGCTTATCCTCTGAGAGTTCTTGTGCTGGAGGCTTGATCCCCAGTGTGGCCATGATCAGTGGTGGGACCTTTAAGAGGTAGGGCCTAGCATGAGGTTCTTAGGTCATGGGGGCTATCAATGGAAAGAATTAAGATAGTCCTGTGACACCTTTGAGTTCTCATAAGAAAGTTATTACCGAAAAAATAAAAAGCAAGCTTGCTGGGCACTTAGTGGCTCATACCTATAATCTTGGCTACTCAGGAGGCTGAGATCTGAGGATTGCAGTTCAAAGCCAGTAGTCTGGGCAGGAAAGTTTGTGAGACTCTTACCACCTATTAACCACCAGAAAACTAGAAATAGCACTGTGGCTCAAAGTGCTAGAGTACTCGCCTTGAGCAAAAAGAGCTCAGGAGCAGTGCCCAGGCCCCAAGCTCAAGCCCAATGACTGACCAAAAACAAGACACAAAAAAAGCCACCCAAATTTCTGCCTTTGTCTCAACATGAGCTCTTCCCCTCTTGTAATACTCCTGCTATGTCCTTTGAGGCAGTAAGGTTGAAGGGGCCTCTCCAGAGCATATACGATGTTGTTTGGACTTTCTGCCTTCAAAACGGTGAGCCAGTCATCTTCGGCACTCCTTGTTTTGTGGATGCATCACTGTAATCTCTGGGCCTATCACATGCATCCACTGGTGTGTTTTCTCAGCAGTATGCTTAGTCATTGGATTATGGTCCATCCTCATCTAATATACCCCAATCTTAACGGATTACATCTGCGTAGACTCTATTTCCAAATGAAGTCCCATTCTGAGTTTCTACAGGATGTGAGTTTGGGGGGCTGGAATTCAACCTTATGGCTAATATACAAGAAGCAGAGAAAAAAATGGAACTGTAAAGACAATCAGTTACTTTATTATAAGAAACTATCTCAAGTGTAAAAAAAACAACAACAATAAAGTTAAATCTCTACAGAGCTGAATTGGCCAAGGTTGGGCATTTCAATAAAGACCTGATTTGTTTATGGGTACCAACTCACTACCCATTTTCTTTTTCCTTGCTCACATAGATCCATCCCTTACCCAAGTGGTTCTTCAGATGGTAACCCCACCTCATGCTCAGAGTTTTGATTGGCTTAAACCAGTTGTGTTTAAGAATGTTCCATTGACAGTTTTCTGGGGAAAGTTTGTCCTACTCCTAAGAAGCATACATGAGGAGAAACCACCTCCTTTATTTCTTTTTCATCTCTGAAGGCTGTGTTCAGAACTGTGGCAGCTATCTTGCCACAGTTGGACTTGGAGCATCATACCTGGAGCATCTCAACCTCTAAACAAACTATTTTACAGAAAAAAAACAAATCCTTCTTTTTGAAGCCAAGATGGTGAATTTTCTGTTATCTGTTGCTAAAACTGTCCTAACAAATGGAGTGGGTCTGTACAAGACCTGGGTGAATAAACCCAAATTTTCACTCATCACAGCTGTATGATTTCCATTCTAAGGTTATGGTTGTATATCTTTTGAGGACCAACAATGAACCGGAAAGCTGGGCACCAGTGGCCATATCTATAATCCTAGCTACTCAGGAGACTAGGATCAGAGGATTGTGGTTTGAAGCAAGCTTGGGCAGGAAAGTCCATGAGACTCTTAGTTCCAATTAACCACCAGAAAACCAGAAGTGACACTGTGACTCAAAGTGGTAGAGTGCTAGCCTTGAGTGGAACAAAAGCCTCAAGGACAGTGCCCAGACCCAAACAAATAAATAAATAAAATAAAGTGGAAAATTTCTACCAACATAAAATTGCAGATTATTTACTGAACCTATTCCTTATCTGTACTGGTGACAATCTATTATTCCTTATTAGTATTGGTAACAGTATCAGTTTTATATATATATATATATGTAATACATAAATGCGCTACCAAAATATCCTACATAGAGATAGTCATCCCATACATGACACACTTACCTGTGGAAGGCTAATATGGTATAAATCTGACAGGATAATGCTGATGTCATGTTAGGGAAAGATCTGAAGACATTTCAATATCCACACTGGAATTTTAATCTTATATTTGTATTAATATCCTAAAAGTCATCTATAAGGGAATTTAGAACATATATGCAACACTGCTATGAGATTTCAGAGTTTACATTTATATTTATGATTGTGTTATCACCTAGTCATGCACTAATTGACAGTACTTGATTTTTTTTTTTTTTTTTTTTTTTGGCCAGTCGTGGGCCTTGGACTCAGGGCCTGAGCACTGTCCCTGGCTTCTTCCCGCTCAAGGCTAGCACTCTGCCACTTGAGCCACAGCGCCGCTTCTGGCCGTTTTCTGTATATGTGGTGCTGGGGAATCGAACCTAGGGCCTCGTGTATCCGAGGCAGGCACTCTTGCCACTAGGCTATATCCCCAGCCCCAGTACTTGATTTTTTGATGTGTTGTTAATAAAGCCATATATGTCCTAATGTCAAAATGACACACTATTCCAGTCAATCTCCTTGCTCCTTTCTCTCTCTTCCCAAAACAATTCCAACAGGTACTACTGTCCTATTTCTCATAGTTGCAAACCATCTATTTTGGCAGAATTCAGATACCTAGAAGGTTGAATACTATCATTAAGTCATGCGTTTAGGTAGAATCATCCTAGAAACAAAAATACAGAGGCTCAAATAAGTTAGTAAAGTGGCTCACAATCATGCAGCTAGCAAGAAGCAGTCAAAATGCCAATAGTGATGTGTTTTAATTACATGCTAGTGGTCCATTTGTCAAGTGCTTAGTATTCATTTTAAACCATTTAGTAAACATGAATCGTATACTATGTGCTGTGATCTGAAAGTACAAAGTACTGAATCAAAGTTATTTGTATTAACAATAGTTTTCAAATTGAGGTCTGAGGAGGCTGAGAATGTGGTTCTGGTGTAGAGTGTTTGTCTCATATTCTAGGCTTTGAATTTGATTCCTAGCACCACAGAAATGGAAAACAACAAGCAGGAGTGATGGGGGCACACTTGTAATCCCAGCACTCAGAAGGCCAAATCTGGAAGATCTCAAGTTTGAAGCCAGCCTGGCCTACATATGGAGACTATGTTTCAAAAAGGAAAACAAATTAAAGTTTTTCATGGCTATAACTTCTTTTTAATTTAAGGAGTTGCAAGTGGTTTTGTATAGATCACTTACAAAGATTGGAGGGGCTCACTTAACAAGGGATAGTAATGTTCAATAAGGATGAAGCTTCCCATTAAGCAGCAGATATATTTAATTTTTGTTCCTAAAGCATGTTAGTGTCTCTTGAGATAAATAGAGCTTAATTACACAGTTGTCACAATTATCCGTATTGAGGATCACATTAATTCTGCCTTAAATATAGGATATGTTTATGGAACAGTGTGAGTGGTTTAATAATTTCCATTCTCTAAGCATTTTTAACAGAAAATCTTTTCTGGTTGTATTGGGAGCTAATTTAAGTCATTATTTTAAGTACTTTAAGGATTTTTATGTGTATGTGCCAGTCTTGGGGTCTAAACTCAGGGACTCAGCACTGTCCCTGAGCTTTTCTGCTCAGGCTAGTACTCTACTACTTGAGCCACAGCTCCATTTCCAGCTTTTTGGTAGTTAGTTGGAAATAACAAGCACAATAACTAAGTCTCATAGACTTTCCTTCCTGGGCAGGCTTCCAACTGAAATCCTCAGATCTCAATCTCCTGAGTAGCTAGAATTACAGGTGCACCCTAGCAGATAAGGACACTTACATTTTAGGTTTAGCTTCTTAATTTCATACATTTGTATGCTCTAATTCATTCCAAATTGAGGGATAATTTTCAATGTGAAAATCAGCTTATGTTTCTTCTTTAGATTCTGACTAAAACTGAAGATTGCAGCTGGGAGCCACAGAATGTTAGAACCATCCTAACATGATAGCCACCTTTACCATTTAATGCAGGTGTTAGATGAGGGAATTGAGGTCCAGAAAGCTAATGCCACCGGTCTACAATTAGCCATTGTCCAAGTAGCAAAGCTGGGATTCAAACACAGGTCTTATGGCTCCTGGGGTTGTAGTTCCTAGGTCCTTAGGTAGGCATATTAGAGACTGGCCTAGAGTACTTTTAGGACTCCCTTTCAGCTTGGAGTCTATACTGTTTTATCCCACTCTATGTCCTCTCTCTCTCTCTCTCTCTCTCTCTCTCTCTCACACACACACACACACACACACACACACACACACACACACGTATCTTATTGTTATAGCCTATTTTGTCATTCCTACATGACCTAATACTTGGAGTATTTTATGCTGTTCTCCCTAAGTAGATATTTTAAATAAAAGACCATAGGTTGCTGTTGGCTCATGCCTGTACTCCTAGCTACACAGAAAGCTGAGATCTGAGGTTTGAATTTAAAGCCAACCTGGGCAGACAAACCTGAGAAACTCTTTTTTTTTTTTTTTTTTTTTTTTTCTGAGAAACTCTTATCTCCCATTAACTAGCATAAAGCCAGAAGTGAAGGCATGGCTCAAGTGGTAGAATGCCAGCTCTGAACAGAAAAAGCTGAGCCAGAACTCAAGTTCTGGAGTTCAAGCCCCAGCACTGGTGTGTGCTCGTGAGCATGTGCGTATGCACGCATGCACGCATGCACGCGCACACACACACACATATGCCGACTTAATTAGAATCACTACTAACTTTGAATAAAATACATAGAATCTATATCCTTGTATAATAGTGTCTTTTAGTCTCAGTGGTTATCCTTTACCACCAGAAAAAACTGATTTTCCTCTCAGCTGCGAATATTCACCCAGAATGACTCAATATCTTTGCCTAAAGTAACAGCTAAAAATTCAGCTTTCCCAATACACAAATAGCTTAAAATATCAAAGCTGGATCAGTGCTTTAAAACAAAGCATACACTGCCAAAAATTGAAATATACATGTTCAGTTTCTGAAAACGTTACCAGAAAGAAGATGGTCTTGCTCCCAAGGATGAACAGCTTTCTATGTGTTTCCCATCAAGCAAGACTTCCTTTCTTCTACAGAAGAAGAGTAATTGGGTCTTGCCACTTTGCACTCATTATAACCTTCATAGGGGTTTTTGATCCTGGGAGTGAGTTCATGGAAGAGATGGTGGGATGTGATGACTAGTTCCTTCCAAACCTGCCAGACCAGGTTGTCTTTGAGACTGTGCAGAGCATAGTATTTGTACGCCAATGGTCTCTCAAAACTTTAATGTCTAGTTACTTTAAAATTCTGTTTGAGCATAGATGACTTATCAAAAATGTATGCTCATTTCCATGATAGAATTCTTGCTGTAAAATATCCATCTAACCATAGAACTGCAGGCTCCATTTCCAGGGCATACAGGAAGGAACATGTGACTAGTCCCCATAGAAGATCCTAAGCAGAGGGGAGTTACATCATCTCTGGCTTGAGATGGTTAGGTTCCAGGTACATGGGCTTACCTGTCTCTCTGGAAGGTATTTGGCTGCAAAATGAAGATTCAATGGAAGTGACAAGGTCGTTTAGGGAAGAGTAGAGCAACAAGATGTAAAGACATTGCTCCTGAATCACCATTTTATTTTATTTTATTGGTGCCAGTCCTGGGGCTTTAACTCAAGGCCTGGGTACCGTCACTGAGCTTTATTCAATTTTTATTTTTGCCTCAAGGCTTGCACTCTACCACAGCTCCACTTCTAGCTTTTGGGTGGTCAACTGGAGATAAGAGACTCATGGACTTTTGTGCCTAGGATGGCTTTTCAGATCTCAGCTTCCTAAGTAGATAGAAATACAGGTGTGAGCCACTGGCATCTAAATACCATTTTCTTTTTAAATCTACTTTTTATTTTTACTTTTTTGGTGGGGTGATAGGGTTTTAGCTATGTTGCCCAGGCTGGTGTTGAACTCACGATGTAGTCCATGCTGAGTGAAAAATAAACTTTGTGCTAAGCTACTGAGATTTGCGGTAGTTACAGCAGCAAGAGTTAATCATCCTGACTAATATGATCATCTTTTTGTGAGGATTAAAAAGGTGGAAAAGGTAAAGAGAGGACCCCCCCATGATTCCTATATATCAGAGCAACACATAGATAGAAACTCAAGTGCTTAGAATTCCAAATTCACAAATGGCACCAGCATCTGTGTTTTTCCAGCCTAAAATTACAGTCCTCCTAGCTAATAATTATCAAGTTGCTCTAGACCACACTACAGTGAGTTTAGAGACAAATGAGACAGAGTCCCTTCATCTCCTGTGACAGCATAGTGCCTGCCAAAGAGCACTCAATAAATATTTGTTCAGTTGGATAATTTGAGCATCAGATACAAAACAAAAGACTTCCACTACAAGATAAGTTTCCCAAATGGGGTTATGGGAACATATAACAGAATAATTAATTTTGCTTGCATGTGGCATATACCAATTCTTAGTGGAGAAAGATGACAGTGTCTGGATGTCAGCCCCAGGTTTCTGCTTTTAGACAGAAATGAAGTCCTTGAAACTCGCCGGCTGTCATAGCTGCTCTAGGATCTTCCTAGGCCTCTGGCTCTTTCATACTGGTCTATTTCATCCAGATCATGCTGTGCCAGTCCCCGTTTCTCCTCCCACCCACAGGATCCCTGAAGCCTCCTCACTTTGTTCTGGAGCCCTTGGGCTCTTCTCTAATGGGCTCTGGCCCCCACTGCTCTTTTGGGCTTTTGCATGGAAGTTTCTTAGTCTTATCCAGTCCTCCAATGTGGGGGCAGCACTATGGACCTCCTGTTGCTATGTGAGGACACCTGTTTATCAAGCTGGAAACCCCCTCTCACCCCCCTTTACTCTCACATCTTAAGTTTTTGGGTTTTGAAGAGGGGTTTTGTGGAACAAGCATTTGGTCTGGCTCTATAGGTGTCCTACTTCTCATAATAGTCCGGACTCTGGCTCTGGTGTATGGTTTTGATGGTATTAGTGCCAGTTTGTGTTTCACATGTATTTTGGTATACTTGAACATGTTTCCTTTAAGAAGATGACTCTGAAGTATTCTGTAAAATTGGAGTGGGGTGATTCAGAGGGTTCATTTCTCAGGCTGCTCTCTGATTTCATGTGTGACTTCTTCACTACTCTGGCCCCATGAGGGCGCCAGAGACTGTTTTGCCTTCTACAGAATAGCAATGAAATCAACCCAGAGGGAAAGCAGACAGTGGGTTGTGTGAGACCTCAGGGTTTAGCCAGCCCAGGAATCCCTGCCTTGGGCAGAGCCCTGCAGATCTAGGCAGAGTCTGTGATACTAGCCAGGTCAGTGGGATGATCCCAGGACTCAGAGCAGGAGTTCTAGTTTGAGCTCCTATCAGTTACTTGGGTAGCCTTTCAGTATCATTCTTCTGGGCTTCAGTTTTCTGATATGAACTCAGGGATGGATCTGACCCAAAAGGCTTCTTTCAGATTTAGTGCTTTGAATTGCTCTAAAACCTAGACATGATAGAACAGCATAGATTCTTCCTTCCTAAAGCCTGGGTACTGACCTCAATATGACCTGAAATCAGTTATGGTAAAGATGGCTGAAATGGGGTGATGTCAGTTGTGAATGTTTATAGAAGAAAGTGAGGCTCAGGAGATAAACTAGGGTGGAATCTCTCAAAATCTCCCACAATAAGCTCCTAACCAGTGCTAAGAAAAGGACACTAGTGGCCATGCACTATTTAACACACTGAAATATGCAGATTAGGATTAAAAGCCAGCCAGGGCAGAAAAGTCTGTGTGACTCGAATCTCTACTTAACCACCAAAGAACCAGAAGTGGATGTGTGGCTCAAGTGGTAGAACACCAGCTTTGAGTGAAAAAGCCAAATGGGAGTGCAATTTCCTTAGTTCAGGCCCCAGTACTGGGACACACACACACACACACACACACACACACACACACACACACACATACACACTCAAAAATTGTTAAAAGTCTTAAAAACAAGAAAAAAATGTAACTATGCAGCATCGCTTTTGAACAAATGAGTATGTGAATGAATGAGGAGCAATGGCTGGGTCGGCAGCTCCTGACTGTGTAGATGGTAAAGGAATCCTGGTGCAGGCATAGTTTTTGGGTGAGGACATCTCCATCTCTTAAGCAGTGAGAATGTGGGGGGACAACAGTAGGGTCTAGATCACTACATGGGTGTCTGGGGAAGACTTGGAAGCCATGGGGGCACTGGGGATCCTGGGAGCCTTTCTAGAGGGCATTACCTTCCTGAATTATAGAGCTCACCAGTCCCCTCCCCTTTCCCCCATGACAAGGAAGGTGAAGTTCCCTTCTGTTGGTCTTGGCTTGGTAGACTTCTCTTTCCTGAAAGTTCCTCCCATTAAAGGAGGGTCAAGTGGATACATTTACATGGAGTGATGCAAGTCACAGGCTTAAGAAGGAAGGCCCCAGAGGCATGGGATTGGCATGCAGGGCTGGCCTTCCAGACAGGAGCTTGGAAAACCCCATAGCCGCCCTAAGCCTCAGTCCCCTGGTCTGCACAGTGGGGACTATACAACACCTCCCTTAGAAGGTTCTCATAAGGATGAGGTGATACAATAGAAACAAAGCTTTGTAAGCTAGCACATGGCATGGAAATAAGGTATTATTATGAAAGGATGGAGCAGCGGTACAGGTCAGCGCACCAGGATTATTCTCATTTGGTGGTGTTTTGGAGATTGCTGAAGTGTTGCCTGAATTCAGGCCATTGACCAGGCCAAACAAGTTCTCCACCACTAAAGCCACACCCTAGAAAGTATGCACCCCACACCCCTTTGTATGCTAGTGCCAGGGTTTGAATTCAGGGCTTCTGCTCATCTTTCTTTCTCACTTGTTTCTCTACCACTTGAGCCATCCCTTAGCCTGACATTTTGCTAATTAATTGGAGATGGCTTTGAGCCATGATCGTCAAGGTCTCAGCCTCCTGAGTAGCTAGGATTACAGTTGTAAGCCACCAGTGTTGTGGTCCTGTCTTTTTTTCTTTTTCCTATTTCCTCTCTTATTCCCTCTCTCTTCCCCTCTCTTCTTTTCTGTCTTATTCCTTCCCCTTCCTCTTTTCCTTCCTCCCCCCACCCCACCTTCTTTTTTGTATTTTGAAATAAGGTCATGTTATGTAGCTCAGGCCTAGTGTAGAATGTATCATGAAGACTTGGCTGACCTCAGATTTGTCATTATGGCATGTGCCACTATGCTGGTTTCAAGCTTTGTTGTAAAATGGGTACAAGAGGAATGGCTTGAATCTTGCATTGCTACCCAACAGCCTGGTTGGGTATGTTGGTCTCCAGAGATTACATATTGGACTGGAGGTATGTCTTAAGAGAATCTTCTTGGTAAGTACAAAGCCTTGAATTCAAACCCTATAACAGAGAAAGGGAGGGAAGGAAACAGGGAGAGCAAGGGAAAAATTACCTTTTGTCGTGGGCTGGAAGAGGAAGTACAAGATGCCAACAAATTTCCTGCTAGCTCTTCATTTCCTAAAGGAGAGCTACTTTTCTCTTGGTTACCTACAACTTATATGACAATCAGCAGCACTGATGAGAAAGCTTCACATCATTGCTTTGTAACCCCCTAGGCCATGAATGCTTTCTTGAAGTCCAGGAAATCGCCACACCACAGATGAAGATCCAGGCAAAGCAGATCCCCACAGGACTAGCCACAAAGCCCAGAATTGGAAACTCTGGGGCCAGCCAATGCAACACATGCCCCAAACCCTCCCATAGGCTAGGTGGAGTCCCTTGTAAAGTACCACAAGGATCCCCCTGATGGGCATCTGGCCACAACAAATACCAATTAAGAGTGGTCTCACTATATAGCCCAGGCTTGCCTTGAGCTTGCAATTCTCCTGCAATTCTGTCCAGTTCTGGGATTACATGCATGGGCTTCCCTGCCTAGTTATCGTAACCAACCATCCATCCTTCTTTCCTTCCTCCTTCCTTCTTTTTTCTTTTTCTTTCTCCTTTCTTCCTTCTCTATTTCTCTCTTTCCCTTCGTTGTCTTTCCTTTCTTGTAACTAGAGGTTGAACTCAGAGCCTTGGCACTTATCAAGCAGGCCCTCTATCACTTGAGTCCTTTTTGCTTTAGTTGTTGGGTTATAGTCTTGAGTTTTTTTCTTGAGCTGCCCTGGACTTGTATTCTCTCCTATTTATATTTTCCACATAGCTTCAATGACAGGCATGCACTACCCAGTTATTAGTTGAGCTATAGAGTTTCAGCCTTTTCACCAGGGCTGGCCTTCAACCTTAATCCTCCCAAGCTCTGTCTCCCAAGTAGCTGGTATTATAGGCAAAAGTCACTGAGCCAAGCCCTCTCTTAACTATTCTTTTTTTTTTTTCTTTTGATAGTTCTGGGGTTTTAACTCAGGGCGTGGGCACTATCCCTGAGCTTCTTATGGTCAAGGCCAGCACTCTACCACTTGAGCCACAGCCTGACTTCCTGCTTTTTCTGTTTGTGGCAGTGACAAATTGAATCCAGGGCTTCATGCATGCTAGGCAAGCACTCTACCACTAAGCCACATTCCCAGACTTTCTCTTCTAAAGAGCACAGTTCAATTGTAAGTATAGTTGTAATGTTACATAACCATGCTTGGGGACACTGTCACAATACAAAACAGAAACCCCAAAAGTTAATCTTTAACTCCCCATTCACCTTGCTTCTCAGTCTTTGCTAGCGCAGCCTACTTTTTGTGGGGTGGTGGGGAAAGGAGTAGGGCATTACTGGGATTTTAATTCAAGGCCTTGTGCTTGCTAGGCAAAAAGGCTCTACCATATCAGCTACAACCTTAGCCTCACTATTTTTTTTTAAATCTTAGATTTTTTTTTTCTTTATTGTCAAAGTGATGTACAGAGGGGTTACAGTTTCATATGTAAGGCAGTGGGTATATTTCTTATCCAACTTGTTACCTCCTCCCTCATTTTCCCCCTGCCTCCCACTCCCCATTTTCCTCTCTCCACCAAGAGTTGTACAGTTGGTTTACAACATATAGTTTTGAAGTATTGCTGTTGTATTGGTTTGTCTTTTTATCCTTTGTCTCTTATTTGGTATTCCCTTTCCCTTCCCTAGTTCCAATACACACACACACACACACACACACACACACACACACACACACACACACACACTATGCAGGGTACTAAAATCAGTTACAGTGATACCAGGGGTAAAATCATGGGAAGGAAATACAAAAAAAAAAAAGAAAAAAGAAAAAAAAAGGGCACAGTTTCACATGGCATGTTGAAAATAACAACAATATACCACTTGTTTTCATAACTTGAAGCTCATTTCATGTAGCATCATCTTATGTATTTATATGGGCATAGCTATTGAGCTATTGTGATTTCCTGCTAGGACTATCCTAGACATGTACTAATTATTCCCAATGAGGGAAACCATAGAGTCCATGTTTCTTTGGGTCTGGCTCACTTCACTTAGTATGATTTTTTTCCAAGTCTTTCCATCTCCTTATGAATGGGGCAATGTCATTCTTTCTGATAGAGACATAGAATTCCATTGTGTTTATGTACCACATTTTCTTGATCCATTCGTCTACCAAGGGGCATCGGGTTGGTTCCATATTTTAGCAATGACAAATTGTGCTGTGATGAACACAGTTGTGCTGGTGCACAGCCCCACTATCATGCGCTATTAGATTTTATCTTCATGAAATTGCTTATTGTTTGTACTTTTTTCATTATTCTACAAGTACTAATGATTTGGCAAAATAAGAAATATCTTTTGTTTTTATAAGTTTCATTAGTATAAATATATCATACAAAGAGGCTTTATTGTGATTCTTACAACATGCATGTATTGTACTTTGCTCTTTTGCTCAAGGCCAGAGCACTAGCCCTTTGAGCCACAGCTCCACTTCCAGTTTTTGAGTGGTTAATTGGAGATGAGTCTCACTGGGGACTTTTCTGCCCCAGCTGACTTTGAACGGCAATTCTAGATCTCAGCCTCCTGAGTAACAAATGGTTTTTTGACCTTGGTTTATCTTGCTTAACACGGTGATCTCCAGTTCCACCCACTTTTCTGAAATAATGTAATTTCTTTTTTTTTTTTTTTTTTGGCCAGTCCTGGGGCTTGGACTCAGGGCCTGAGCACTACTGTCTCTGGCTTCTTTTTTTGCTCAAGGCTAGCACTCTGCCACTTGAGCCACAGCGCCACTTCTGGCCATTTTCTGTATATGTGGTGCTTGGGAAATTGAACCCAGGGCGTCATGTATACGAGGCAAGCACTCTTGCCACTAGGCCATATCCCCAGCTCATAATTTCATTTTTTATAGCTGAATACTGTATACATGTACCACATTTTCTTTAATCATTGAATCTTGGGTACCTAATCTGGTCCCATATTTTGGCTATTGTAAATAGCACTTCTGTAAACACAGGTGTGCAGGCATTTCTCTTGCATGCTCATTTACATTCCTTTGCATATCTTCCCAAGAGTGATAGAGCAGAATCTGGAATCATATACTATGAATCCTTTTTTAATTTAGCATAATTTCTCAAGTTTTGCCCACGTGGTCACTTGTGTCAAAGTTTCCTTCCTTTTTAAGGTTGATTTCATTAGATGAATGCAACACATTGTGCTTATCCAATCATCTGTTGACAGAAATTTGAGTTTCTGCTTTTTGACTACTATACATGATGTTGTTTAAAACACTTTTAAAAATGAAAAAATTCCAAGCTGGGCACTGGTAGTTCACATCTATAATCCTAGCTAGTCAAGTGGCTGAGATCTGAATATTGCAGTTCAAAGCCAGCCCAAGTAGGAAATTCTGAAACTTTCATCTACAAGAAACCAGCAAACACTAGAAATGGAATGGTGGCTCAAGTAGCAGAGCACCAGCTTTGAGCAAAAAAGCTAAGGGTCAGTGCCCAGACCCTGAGTTCAACCCCCAGTACTGGAGTGAGGATGAGCACGCACGTGCGCACACACACACCAAACATGTACAGAAGCAGGCAAAAAATGAACCCCTTATGTACAACTAACGAGTAACTCATAGCCGAATATCCCTAACTCCTTCACTTACCCCATATTATTAGAGCATATCTCAAATACCTCAGATACCAGTATTAATTCCATTTTACAGTTGAGACAACCAGTATACAGAAATGCTAATTATGAAGGTCACAAAAGTCATAGTGATGGGCCCAAGTTCAAGCTCACGAAACCCATACTTAACTTTTGCTCCTGGTGCCCATGTGTGCAGGTGTGCTCCTCTATGCACACACATGAGGCAAACACTGGGCAAAATGGCATTTGGAACATTTGCATCTAGCATGCCACTCTACATCTTTTCTGGAATTGAGTTCCAAGTGGACTTTGGAACAGATTGAAACTTTAGGATTTTTAGTTGTTAATCAAGTCAGCCTCTGAGGACTAAATAGAACAAGGTTAGTGAAAGCTCTGGGAAACTTCTAGCTCATGGCACATCAGGATGTGTGCTTTTCCTTTCTTCCCTGGGGTCAGGCACATTTCCCTTCATAATGCACAACACTAACACAATGAGCCTCAAGGGTTCTTCCCATTCATCTTGGCAATACCTTGGAGATGCATCTGAACACTGATAGACTGAGGTACATTCTGAAGAAAGGTAATCCTTTTAGCTATTTCTTTTTTGCTGTTCAGAGCAATAGTAGGTGGCCAACAGCGGTTGAATAAATGTTCATATGTCCCACATAACAATGGTTCTAGAGCTAACGTGCTGCCTGGCAAGCACAAGTCCCTGAGTTCAAACCGTGTATGTGTGTGTGTGTGTGTGTGTGTGTACATGTGTGTAGAGGGTAATGGCACAATGTATGAATGCACAGGAACAAAATATCTATCCCTATAACACCTGGTAACTCTAAGAAAAGATGTTTTGTTAACCTATACCTTTGGGATTCATATGGAGACAAGTTTCGTGTGATCCTCAAGTGATAAAATCAAAACTTTCATGGAAATAACCATAAAAATGTCCTTAGATTCTAGCTGACATGAACTCAAATGGGGTTTCAGGGATTCCACTATCCATAATGTGACATTTTGTGTTTAATATTCCAGCTGGTCTCCAGAAGAACTTGAATGTCACAACACAGTGATGCTTGTTGACTTAAGACTGTATTAGAACAGCTGATTAACCATCAGAAGATAGTTTTTGTATTTTTCACAGTAACCCTATAGTTCCATGGGAAACCCAAGCTCCTTGATGGAGGTTATAATGCTGCTTTAAAATTGTCTTAAATCACTGTCAAATGAACAGTTTGGGGACATTATGAACATTTACTTCTTGTGTAAACATCATTACTGTTCTTCAGAACTTTTTCATTATCCAAAACAGAAAACTCTGTATTATTGGATGGCAACTCATATTATTACTTCACGCAGGCCCTTTGGTAACCTCTCTTCTACTTCCTGTCTCTGTGAATTGGCCTATTAGATGTTCCTTATTTAAATAGAGTATTTGCCTTTCTAGGTCTGGCTTATTTCAAGCTTATCCATGTAGCATGTGTCAAGACATCGTTTTTTGTGTGTTCCAGTGCTGGGGCTTAAACTCAGGACCTCATGTGCTTGCTTACTTGCTTGTTTGTTTGTTTTTCACTCAAGACTGGCACTCTACCACTTGAATCACAGCTGTACTTCAAGCTTTTTGCTGGTTAATTGGAGATGGTTTCGTGGATTTGTGTGCCCAGGGTTGAATTGTGATCCTTAGATCTTAGCCTCCTGAGGAGCTAGGATTACAGGTATGAGCCACTAGCACCCTGCTAAGATTTCCTCCTTTTTAAAGGTTGAACTCTACCACATACATATGCTACTTTTTGTTCATTCACATTTCCACTGATAATTGAGTTGCTCCCACTTTTTGTGAAACTATTTTGAAAAATGCTATGTACACAGGAATACAGATATCTGTATAGAAACAGGCTGTGTAAGCTTTATTCTCAATGGCAAACTTTATATTTTTAGCAACTTCCATAGTCAGAATGTTTGATGAAATCATTCTGTTCCACCATAGGGCTTGAGAAAGAAAGACTTTTCCTGGACCACTGTGGTGCATAGTAGACAATGATGGGGTTGGGGTGGGGAAGAGTTCACTTCCTTTGCTGGACAGGACTCAGGGGCTGGGAAGGCAGGGTACCAGGCTGTAGTAGCTCAGCATGTTAGCATGGATAGTCAGACTTACATTTCAAATTCCTACCCTGTCCCCACCTCCACCCTCACCCTGCTTTTCCAAAAAGGTATGAACATGAGGGACATTTGTTCTGAATTAAACTTGGCTTCAGTTAAAGTGTTATCATGTACAGGGAGCTCAAATTACAGAGGCCTCCTTTGGCCAGTGAATGGCAGGGCACTTGGTGCTCAAAGAGGTGGAAAATTCTGAGGCCCCTCCAGCATGATTATAAGAAAAATGCTGCAAGTGGTATGGAGAGGGGCCAGCTGGTGATGTCAAGGGATTTAGAAAAGATTTCAAGACCTTTTAAGGGAATGAGGCAGTGGCTAATGATGGAAACCTGGATCTGGACAAGGCCTGAACATTTCATTTGCCAGTGATCCTGAAATGCCTGTAACTTTTAAACAACATATTGTGCCACTCCTTTTGTGTGGAGTAGAACCTGTTATGCTAATCAAAGTCTGGGGGTGACTGAGAGCTGAGCTCTTAGAACTCATAAAGCCTTAAGTGGGAAACTTGGACTTAGAAGGGAGAATTATAGCCCAAACACACCTGGTTGCACTGAACATCTGTGTACTGATTTTCTAACTTGTTTTTACATTTATCATTATTGTTACTGTAGTGCTGGGGATGAAACCCAGGGTCTGATATTAGGCAAGGGCTCTACCACTGAGCTACACCTCCCAGCCTCTACATTGTTGGTTTATTTAAAAAATAATACTCAAGGCCTTGTGCTTGCTAGGTAGGCACTCTACCACTTTTTTCTGGTTTGTTTGTTTTGGTGGAAGTGGTTTTGCAACTCAGGGTTTAGCCTTTACTAAGCAAACATGCTATCTTTTTGAGCCAATCTCCCCGGCCTTTGGGTTGTAGTTATTTTGAAGTGATGCTATTGAGTTTCCTTCTAGACTAGCCTAGACTGTGATCCTCCTATTTATAATTACCATGTAGCTGGGATGACAGGCATGCATCATCATGGCCCTCTTGTTTGAGATGGGATCTTTCTAACTTTGCCCAGGCTTGCTTTGAGCCATAGTCTTTCTGATCTCCACCTCTGAAGTAGCTGGGATTACAGGTGTGAGTCATGGGTCATTGTCTCTGGAATTTTTTTTTTTTTAGTACATTATTAGGAATCTGGAATAAAGATTATTTTTATTTTTTGGTGCTGGAGTCTCACACATGCTAAATTCATATTACACCACTTAGCTGCACCTCTAACCCCCACTTTTTAAAGCAGTTATAAATATGCTTAAAAGCTTTGCTCCACCAAAGAAAGATCTAAAATAAGATATGCAATGTTTATCTGAACCTCAAGGGTATGCACAGTCTTCCTACAATCCTTGTGTCATCTTAAGAATGTGGATTTCCCCAGTAAGAATGGTCACTATCAAGAATAGAACAACAAATAATGGTGGGGATATGGGGAAGAAAAGAACCCTACTGCACTGTTGGGAATGTAAACTAGTGTAACCACTGTGGCAGGCAATTTGGAGATTTTTCAAAAAATAAATAAACATAGAACTCTCTTATAATCGAGCAATACCACTCTTGGACATTTATTGAACAGACAAGCCCCAACTTTCTAAATTTAATGACTAGACTTCGTTTATGTTTTAACTAGATAACTAAGGAAAACAGTTCCACATTTAGGAATAGAGATCTAAGTTTGCAGTGCTAAACGTAAAGACCTTAAAAATCAATTTTCAATAAAAGGGCTAAAGTCTCCAAGACTATCATTTGGGGATGGGGTGCTAGTGGCATGACTTGGGTGATAGAATGTCTGCCTTGCAAGTGCCAAGTGCAAGGCTTTGAGTTCAAACCTCCATCACTGCCAATAAATATAATAAAAAGCTTTAGTCTAGGCTTTTGTATATACCTATAATTCCAAGCCTGGGATTTCAAGACCAGACTAGAAACATAGTGAGATCTCATCTCAATTAAAAAAAATAGTTTGGTAAGGGGGAGGGGGGGAGGGGGTATGAGGGACAAGGTAACAAACAGTACAAGAAATGTATCCAATGCCTAACGTATGAAACTGTAACCTCTCTATACATCAGTTTGATAATAAAAATTTGAAAAAAAATAGTTTGGGTATTGCAAAGCACTAAAAGATATTGAATAAAGAACCATACACATAATATTCAAATTGTCACCTGATGATAAGGACCAAAGCTGGAGTGAAGGAGGACAAGCCGTGAAGGGCGTGTGGCAGTAAAGGATGAGGGGTACTCTGGAACATAAGATACTTGAGCATAAGGTGTTTCTATTTTCGTTTTCATGGCCCTTCATTTGTAGAAACAAGAAACAGGCACAAGAACTGTCTGCCAACTCTCTATATCACCTTACAGTGTGGAAAACCCAATTAGGCCCTTTAATACCACATTTCTTTCTTTTCCTTATTTGGCATTGTTGTGTAGAAAACCCAAAGCCTTGGGTATTCTATCCCTGAGTAATATCCAAGCCTAACATTTTCCAATTTCTTTTTAAGTAAAAAGGTCAGAAAATATATGTTGCTTTTGTTTTTCTGGGTTTTTTTGGGGTGGTGGTGGTGGTAGTGGTGGTAGTGGTGGTGATAGGATGGGAGATGAAGAACCCTATTAGCACCCTAGGGTATGGGCCAGCTCAAAAACTTCTCCTGGAGTACAGTCACCTCATCCAGGTGTTGAAAGCCTCCCTGGCTGTGCTGTCTCTAGCCTTATGAGCAGCTACTCCCTGGAGAAGCTCCCACCTTCCAGTGATCTTATCTCCTCATGGTCTCCTAAGGACATTTGGCAGATTAATGTTTCTAAACACCCTGTCTCCACATCTGCCCTCCATATTTCCTTCAAATCAAAATACTTTCCCTTTTCCAAGCCCAACTCAAAGCACCTCCTTCTGAAGCCTTCCCTAACTGTACAGACCAAGCTTACTTTCCCCTTTTCCTACTCTGAGCTACTTAGAGAGGAGGGCCTCTCTTCTATATGCTTGGGTGGCATACTGTCTTCACTGAAAAGTGTCTGTCACCAAGAATGTGAGTGTCTTGTGTCCCTCCTCCCCAGGAAAATGATTCTAGCAGGAATACTTGTTAAAAGCCTTTGAAAAAAGTTTTTTTTTTTTACTAGAACCTATTAAATCAATAAATATTTGTTACCTGGAAATATTACACAAAATCAAGACTCAACTTTATTATTTATGAGTGTATATGAATCATACAAAGGTGTTTTATTATATTTCCATATATACATATAATGTATTTCGATCAAACTTACCCTCTTTGTTACCCTGTTAAAACAAATTTGAGCAGGTTTTATTCTATTTTAACTTGAGGAAAAAAAACCTTCTGAAAGGGATGGTTACAAATCTACATGAGAAAGGGAACAGGGACCCTGCCTGGAACCTAACTTTATTCATTCAGAATTGTTAGTTGCTCTTTTCCTTAGATCTCCAAATTCCTTGACACAGATCAAAGAGAAAGAAATCTATTAGATAGTTTGAAGACCCTCAAACTCTGGGACTTGATTTTCCTACCTGAGTCTCCTGAGTAGCTGGAACTACAGACCCATACTACCATACTCAATAATAACTTTGGTGTGACAGTATTTGTTTCTCGATTTTCTGGTTAGGGAGTGGAAGGGGAAAGCCACACAGAAGGAAGTTCCAGCCAGTTCCTGCTTCCCACTTAGCTTGTCTTCACTCTAATTTTGTTTACAAAAAGCTTTTACCTTTGGGGAGGGGGCCTGGGAATATGGCCTAGTGGCAAGAGTGCTTGCCTCATATACATGAAGCCCTGGGTTCGATTCCCCAGCACCATATATATAGAAAAAGCCAGAGGTGGTGCTGTGGCTCAAGTGGTAGTGTGCTAGCCATGAGCAAAAAAAAAAAAAAAAAAAAAAGCCAAGGACAGTACTCAGGCCCTGAGTTCAAGCCCAGGACTGGCCAAAAAAAAAAAAAGCTTTTATCTTTGGAAGCCCACTTGAAAAACCATTCGCTTTATAAAAACATAATAAAGATGAAAGAAAAGCCCCAGAATACGCATATTTGGGTAGAAAGAGAGTTACTTTTAAAATATAAATGACAGTAGAGATGTGACTTACTCTTGGTATAGAGGGTGGAGTCAGCCTTTGGTTTAAGGGGAAAGGTCACAGTGCATGCCACCTTTTAGAGAAATCTTCCTTATGGGGGAAGCATTCCAGAATTTTGGTCTCTTGCTCATAGTAAAAGATCATAATGAACCAAACTTGGATTAGAAAGTGGTTGTCATATAGGATGCTATTTTTACCCCTAAAGCGAAATCACTTATTAACTTTATTGGAACTTTTGAAGATGGGTTAATGATTTCCAATTCTATATTCCACAAACACTGTCAGGTACAAATGGTGCCATAGATGAGTCATGGTGGCATGTACCTATAATTTTTGCTACTCAGGAAGCTGGGGTAAGGAGAATGGCTTGAATACAGGAGTTCAAGACTAGCTTGGGCAACACTGCCAAACCTTTTTAAGAGACAAAACAAGCTGGGTACTGGTGGATCATGCCTATAATCCTAGTGACTCAGAAGGCTGTGATCTGAGCATCACAGTTTGAAGCCAGCCCAGGCAGAAAAATCTGTGAGACTCATATCACTATCCTTAAGCACAAAGAGGCTCAGGAACAGTGTCCAGGATTGGCAAAACAAACAAACAAACAAACAAACAAACAAAATGAAAAGCTTAAGACAAGGTCTCACTATGAGTCTGGCTGTTTAGCTCTGTAGCCCAGGCAGGCCTAGAATTCATGAGCCTCCATCCTCTGCTTCCAAAGAGCTAGGATTACATGTGTGGTGTCTTAATTCCCAGAGTAACTTTGAGCCTTTGGATGTAAAGTACTATAAAATGATGAAAAGAATCCCAGCATATCATGTGATGTTTAATACTTGCTTTCTACAAAGATGTTATGCTTTCTATCTCTGCTATGTATCTGAGTGATACTGAACAAGCATTCTTTGTTAACTGTACTCATGCAAGAGTTCCTAAGACATGTTACTTTATGACCTGTACATGTTATTCATTCTCTCAGCTCAGTTTTTTCATCTGTGAAATGCAGAGATGGCAGGAGATATCGCATATGATCAAGGGAGACAAGGAGTAAGTGGTGCTTGCCGTGGAAAAGTAGGAATTTATGAACAAAAGAAAACTGATTTTCAATTCAGAATATGTGCTCCAAGTAAAGTTTGTTGTCAAATCTCAACCTATCATGTGAGCAGGAAGGAAAGTTATTGAGGTAAGAGCTCTAGTCTGTAGTTACCACTAGGCAAATAGGTAGCTCTCTGAATTTCTAATTCTTTGTCTTTATAATGAAGGACAAAGATTATATCTCTCTCTCTCTCTCTCTCTCTCTCTCTCTCTCTCTCTCTCTCTCTCTCTCTCTGTGAGTCTTGGGACTGGAACTCAGGGCCTGGGTGCTGTCTGGGCTTTTTTGTGCTCAAGGCAAAAAGCGCTACTTCTGGTTTTGTTTGTGGTTAATTGGAGATAAAAGTCTATAAGACTGTCCTTCCTAGGCTGGCTTCAAACCACCATCCTCAGAGCTCAGCTTCCTAAATGGCTAGGATTTAATTTTTATTTAGTATATTAATGTTTAAAATACAGTAGGGAGATGTAGCTCATTGATCGTGTGCTTGCCAGGTATGCAACAGGGCGTGTGTTTGATCCCCAGAACTTGGGAAAAATTATGAAAAGGATCAGGCATGGTGCAATTCTAGCACTTGGGAGGCTGAGGCATGAGGTTCTTGAATTCAAGAAGGCTCTTCAAGGTCAGTCTGAGTTATGTAGCAAGCCCCTATGTCAACAAATAATGACAACAATAACAAAATGAACCACAGGCATTTCATTTTCAATAAGCTTTCTATGGCCATTTGGGTTCCACTTGTTGGCATAGAATTGATTTGGATCCAATTCCTGACTTTTTCCCTTTGTATGTGTGATCTTAGGTAAGTTATACAAATCCCTCATTGTTTTCGCTTCTGTATAAAATGAGGTTAACATTATGGTACTTGTGAGTATTAAATGAGATAATATATGTATACTGCAAGAACAATGCCGGCCACAGACAAAGCTGATAAATATTAAGCCACTTTATCATTTGGTTCCATAAATAATGACTAAAGTATCTCAGTACCCAACCCTGAAATACCTTTGGGACTTCTGCCTATTTGTGTTTTATCTAGAAATAATATGTAATAGACTTAGGAAATTCTGGGACTCAAGTTAATCAGAGGGCATTAGGAAGGAGGATGAAGTGTGAACAAAATAGTTAAGGCTTCATCTTTAAGTTGTTGTATTACTATGTAGGTTGTACAGAGTCCATTTCCAATGCATATTAAAACCACTGTGACATTCAAAGAGTCAAACATGCCTGATTAGACTTTTCTATCCTGTATTTATAAAAAGGTTAGTGGTGCATTTCCTCACTGCAAACTATTTTTGGTTCTTACTAATACTTCTGAATATAATAAAATTGGCACAGCATAATGCACATGATAATTCATTCCAGTCATTCATTTGCTTTTAAATTTAGGGGATATTCCAGAAGATGCTACCACCATAACCATTAATTTCAGCAGATAAGGACTAGCAGAATGCAGGAAAGGGAAATTGTCCTTTAGCCCCACAAAACAAGATGAGAAATACAATCACAGCAATAAAGCACTCTCTGTAAATGTGTCATGGAAATGGTGCAGGAATATTTCAACAGGATGCTTCCTGATAATTCCAAGGTTGACCTATACAAAGGCAATCAGCAATGTTTTGGTCTGAGAGTGGCTTTGGGTAGACATGTGCACAGATTAAAACCAAGTTTGCAGGTGGGCTCTGATGGTTTGCTCCTGTAATCCTA
Organism: Perognathus longimembris pacificus; assembly: GCF_023159225.1. Lineage (NCBI taxonomy): Eukaryota > Metazoa > Chordata > Mammalia > Rodentia > Heteromyidae > Perognathus > Perognathus longimembris. Next base: position 35,418,798 of record NC_063171.1, on the reverse strand, counting down.
ACTACTCATGAGGCTGAGGCCCAGACTGAGTTTTGAGACTGTTTCAGGCAAAAAAGTATGTGAGAACTCCATCTCCAAAACCACTAACAAAAAGCATTATGGGAGGCATGACTCAAGAGGTAGAGTATGCCAGATGGAGGTCTGGAGTTCAACCCCTAGAACAGAATTATTTTTTTTTAAAGACAGGTCTGAAGTGATAAATTCAACAGAGCTGATTATGTGGTCTATATGATCTCAGCACTGATTGGCATTGACTGGCTTGTTTGGCTATTTTCAAAAAGCCAGAGTACTACTTAGCCATGTAAACCATAGCTATTATATATCTCTACCTAAGGTGTTTGACACATATGATTGGTCACCAACTCCTATGGCATCTGTATTTGTGCTGTTAAGTAGTTGAACACAAGCCAGGTGCCTGTGTAATCCTAACTACTCAGGAGGCTGAGATCTGAAGAATGTGGTTCGAAGCCAGCCTGGGCAGAAAAGTCCCCTTGAGACTCGTATGTACAACTGACCACTCAAAAACCCAGAAGTGGAGCTGTGGCTCAAGTGGTAGAATACTGGCCTTGAGCACAGAGGTTCAGGGACAGCGGGTAGGCTCTGAGTTTAAGCCCACAACAAAGTTGAACACAGGGGTTGGAGGCATGGTTCAGGTGGTAGAGCGCCAGCCAATGAGTGGAAGCATCAGATTCTGAGTCCCAGTCTCAGACCAAAAAAAAAAGTTGAACACAGAAATTCGATTTCTTGCACTAGCTGATCTCTTCCAAGATGGACATATCCAGGCAACTTTTAGTATAAAGAAGAAAAGTGAACAGGCCTCTTTTTTAACAATTGGCAAGCATTTACCAGTTGAAGGTAACTTGAAGCTCTTTGGTCTATGCCTAGCCAGTTATAGAAGTTTAAGGACATAACAATATTTTGGGTCTCTTATTCTTAGTACTACGCCCCTCCCCCCGCCTGCCTATTCTGTCTCTACAAGGCTGAAATATTTAAACTCTCCAAAAGGCACCTTACCTGTGTCCTGGCCCTGTTTAAACAAGTCCTCTATCAGTGCCCAAAGAGGGACTAAAAGCGCTTGACAGACCTCCCTCCCACCCTATCTCCCAGCTTGGACAAAGGCTTGGTTCGCGGGCAGGAGAAAGGGGACTCTCAGAAATAACTCCAATCTGGGCCTCCTTGTTTATCTAGAACAGCACTTGGGCTTTCCTGCTGAAATACAAAAGCTGAACAATAAATACCAAGTCTCCCGGTCTCCAAAAACAAGAAAACGACCCTAAGGCGAGGTTGTTACTATTAACTATGCCCGGCTCCGGATCTGCCTGCAAAACAAGCAAACTGGGTCGAGCGTAGGTTCCCGAGACCTGGGCTGTGTGTGCTCAGGGCGAAGTTCCCGCGGACGGGCCTGGCGGTCAGCAGCACCCGCTGGGATGGCTGCTGCGCTCAGGACTTTCACCTGCTGGGTGGTGCGGCCCCCGTGGTGGGCGTGACCGAAGCGGTGGGCGTGGCTTCGCCGCCCAGCAGGAGGAGCCGGCCCGGCCCCGCCCCGCAGGAGGAGCCGCGGGCTGGCGGCCGATCCGGCGTCTCCGTGACAGGCGCCCCGCTCCACCGCCGCCACAGCCGCCGCCACCTCCACCGCCTCCTTTTCTTCCTCGTCCCGGGCCGTCCGCCACTGCTCTGGGGTCGGCACTGCGCCCAGTCCCGCTCCGGGCGGTGCGCCCACCGCTCCCCGCTCCGGGCCGGGGCGCCGCGGGCTCCCGCCGCCGCCCCCGCCGCCACCGCTTCCCCGGCCGCTCTCCTCGCGGGCAGGAATCGCGCGGCCACCGAGCCGCCCGCATCCGCGCCACCCGCTACCGCTCGGCCCTCAGCGCCGCTCTGGGTTCCGGCGGCGGCTGCCCGGAGAGTCCGCGCGGCCGGGGCGCAGCCCACTCCGCACTCCCCCTGGGCCCCCGCCAGCGCCGCCTGGCCCCGGCCGGCCCGCCCGCCTCTCCCCTCCCCGGGGTCTCGCCGGTCCCTTCCTGCGGTCGCGGCCGTCGCCGCCGCGGCCGCCTCTGGAGAAGCGAGTCCACCGCAGGTCACCATGCCCAGCAAAACCAAGTACAACCTAGTGGACGATGGGCACGACCTGCGGATCCCTTTGCACAACGAGGACGCCTTCCAGCACGGCATCTGCTTTGAGGCCAAGGTGAGGGCGGTCGCGGGAGGGTCTGGCCCGGGAGAGGCATGCCGGGGTGGGAGGGGTGCACAGCCATCCTGGAGGTCAGGCCGGTGGGGGGGGGCGGGGGAGGGCGGCTTTCTCTTAGAGTGCCTGCCCTTGTCGGTGCACTATTCTGTGGGCTTCTGCACAGAACTACTAAAGAGCAAATGAAAAGTTTGAGCCGTGACGCTTCATCCCCTTCTCCCACCTGCAGACTCCGCCATCCTTGCTCGCCTAGGCTGGATTGAGTTACTTCCCGGAGCCCTCCCTAGGAGAAGCCGGCGAGCCTAGTGCACCCTGGACACCTGGCTCTTTAGAATCGGGTTAAGGAAGCTCTGGTGTTATTTACCTGATGGGCTCCCGTGAGAGACGTGCTTTCAAGAAGGTCTCTTGCGTCCCGTGACTGAGGAATATAATAGTGATTTTTTTCTCTCTCTCTCTCTAAATTCCATGTCCAGGTGTTAAAGTCACTTCCTAAATGTCTGATTTGCCACGACTCCTTTGCATGTGCCAGTCACTAACGTGGGGGTGGTGTGAAAGCTGCCTATTTGCTGGTTTTGTTGCGCAATGTTAAGTTTCAGCATCAGCCGCTGAAGAATTTATCTGGGATAACTAGAATTTTTAGCGCTCAGGCCAAAGCCCTAGGTCCATCCTTGGGGGAGGAGCAGGGCCCAACGTCAGTACTGGACCGTCCGACATGTGTGAGGTGGTGCATTTCCCAGAACGGAGTGCAGAGTTCTAGTTTCTGAAATTGCTGTGGAGAATATCCTTGCCCAGTACCGGGGAAAGAGTGCTCTTTTGTGGGGAAAGGCTCTGCCCTTGCTTCAAGCAGCTTGACACCATCTGTGACCTAAATATCCCAAGGACATCCATCCAAGTAGGTAGGACTTCATGGGTTTGAAAACAGTGTTTGTGTGGAGTGGGGACAATTTTACTTTGCCCCCCACCCCCCCTCTCTCTCTCTCTCTTTTTTTTTTGGTAACTGTAAGTGTAGGGGTTAGCATCTCACACAAGGATAATTATTCCATCAGGTGTCTATTTTCTTCAATTCACAAAACATTTTTTGAGTGTTTGACTTGTGCTCAATTATCTTTAGATTGATTGATTGCCTTTTCGTGGAGCTATGTGAGTTAGTGAATCTTAATTCTACCACCCTCCAATAACTTTTCCCCAACTATATTTACTAGAAGCTGGCTGTGAAAGGCAGAGCTAATTTCTGGATATGCTCTGGGACCAACGTGGGGCTGCAGCCCAGATCTTCTGTCATTTTACTCCTCTCTCAGAAGAGATCTGGATAAGATGATTAAAAAAAAACCAAACGGATGCAGGGGCTTGAACTTAGGACCTGGGTGCTGTCTTAGTTTTTTCTCTCAAGGCTGGTGCTTTGCTACTTGAACCATGCCTCCACTTCTGGCCTTTGCTGCTTGGGCTGCCTTTGTACCAAAATCCTCACATCTTAGTCTCCTGAGTATCTAGGCACAAAGCACTGGTGCTCAGCTAACTTTGTCTTCTTTTAATCATGATCAGGATTTAATTTTCTTGGACATACTGGGAAACTGGCTTTTGTCTTGTTTGGTTCATCACTGCTGTTTTTGTAAGAATGAGGGTAAGAAGGGAGATTAGATTTAAAGTATCTCTTCAAGTCTTTTATTCTTTTCTCACTGTGCTCTGCATTGGGTCTCAGGTGTCAAAACCTAGTGTGCATAAGAATCACCAGATAGAGTATTAAGTTCAACTCTTGATATGCTCCAGTTCTAATTTGCAACATCTACCCAGAGCCTAGGAGTGTATACCTTTGTTTTTGTGCAAGTCCTGGGGCTTGAACTCACAGCCTGGGCACCATCCCTGAGATTTTTGCTCAATGCTAGAGCTCTACCTCTTGAGCCACTGCTTCACTTCTGGCTTTTTGGTGTTTAATTGGAGATAAGAGTCTCACAGATTTTCCTGCCTGGGCTGGCTTTGAACTGCAATCCTCAGTTCTCTCCCTCCTGAGCAGATGTGATTACTCAGTGTGAGCCACTGGTGCCTGGCTCTAGGAATGTGTATCTTTAATGAGCATTTGAGGTGATTTGATGTAGGTAATTGCAATGAGATTGAGAACTCACTGGGCTCAAGGCTTGCCTCCTGTTTACTGCATATCACTCTTCCTCTTCTAGTAGCAGACATGTAGTTGCTTTTCTAAGCAAGTGTCTGGGGGCTGAGTGAAGTAGTTCCTATAGTAACTCCTTGGATTCATAGGCAGTGGTGACTAGAAGAGGAGGAGGAGGAGCTGATCTAAGCTGTGTTCCCAATGCAGATCTGAGGCATGGGGGACCAGCAGCTCTGGAGAAGGGTAGAATAGAGAAGAAAGGACAAAGGCACACAGAAATACATATGTGAAGCTTCCTTGGGAGAAGGCTGACTTTGAGGACTAGTTCCTAACTCCTAGATCTCTGTAAATGATGTGGAACACTGAGTACCTTCAAACACCGTGTCAGCCAAGACTAGAGTAGAGGTGGGAATAGAAGCATTTCTGTCCCATGTGTATCCAGTAAGTGTCTTCTCTGGCTGGATTCCACAGAGCAGTGTCATGGGGCTGTGCCATCACAGGGATTTCAGGGTTAAATCTGCACTGCACTCTTCCCTTGTTTTGGAAAAGCATAGGCTGTAAAATGCAAATGTATTGTTGATTTGTTAGGTACCCTTGGAAAAATAGTTTCCCTTCCAAGGGTTGGCAGTTTTTCAGCATGAGCATGGATGGAGTGAGTCTTTGGATGCATGTCTGTTGTTTTCAGGATTCTCTAGAGACTGATATAGGATTGGGGTTGAAAGGCATCTCTGTGGCAGAGGTTCTGTGTACTTTAAGAACGTGCATATAGTAATGAAGCAGAACCTGGAGGTTTTCACCTGCCATACCTCTCTTCTCAGTACTTCCCTACCAGCAGAGTCTCCATATGTCTGTTTTGTAAACTGATATAGACTTGGGGAGACTGTTGCCTGCCTCCATGCTCACAGATATGTGGGACAAAACTAGCATTTAAACCCAAAGCTGTGCCTTCAGATTTCTAAATCTAGTTGTTTTTATGAGTTGTCACTCTGTACATGGCAGTGGTTTGACTCAGTCTCAGTGGGGTATCCTCAGGATGCAAATCTCTTGGACTCTGATATAGGGAATTATTCAAACTTTTTATGCTGAACAGTTTCTAGATTTCCTTTTGATCCAAGAGCTACTTGTTTCACAGGGGCGAGGAACAAGTAATCTGTGAAATCATTTGGTACGTAACAGGGCAGATACGCATGCTTCTTTATTTTTGTTGGCTGCCCATAGCCATCTGCCTCTATTGATAATGTTATATGCCCTGTGAATGATGTATATATATGTGTGTATGTATGCATGTATATATATGCATGTATACACACACACACACACACACACACACATATATATATATATATATATATGATTTCCCACTCCTGTATGTAAAGGATACCTGTTCTTCATGTTCAGTGTACATACCTGGCTCACTGACTAGAGCTGGTGAATGGTAAGTCTCATATGACTTGCAAGCCTGTGGGCCCTAAGGATCTGGCCTCTTAATCTTCTGGTATATCTTCCTGGTGGCCAGTGCCATCAAATGGCTATCTGTACTTGCTTGGTGAGAAAGAGACTTGCATTAACATTGGTGCAAAGGACAAGTATATTAATGTAGTTATGTCTTTCATCCACAGATAATTATTGCTTTACATGAGACTTTCACAAAGACTCCTTTTGTAGAAATAGAAACATTAGTGTTACTTCTGTTTTTCAGATGAAAAATTGTGAACTAGATTATCCAAAACTGTCAGATATGTGCCATGCATTCTTCTAGTTGCCTTATACCCTATGAGTTTTGATTCCTGGCCCATGGCTCTTTTGCATTTTCTTTAAGTAGTTACCTTCATCCTGATGAAGTTGATCCCTGTATATTTCTAGCATGCTGTCACATTGTGTAGATTACTCACTGATAATCCATGTGTATGGCTCAGACTGTAAGAACTTCATTTTGTGGATGAAGATTCACAGGCAAAGTCATTGACCCAAGGTCATGTAGCTACATTCTAACAGAACCAAGACTAATCTCTGGTTTCTTGGCTTCCAATTGGTTTCATTTATTTATCACCATAACAGATTATCTCAAGATTCAGTGGTTTTAAACAAGTGCTTCATTTGCACATAGAATGTGGGTCAAGTGTTCTGGAGAGCTTGGATGGGCTGTTCTATGGTTGTATACAGTGACTATTCTCTTGAGTGCATTTTTGTCTAATGTCTTGTCTGGAAGGTTCTAGAAGGTTTCACGCATACATCTGGTGCCTTAGTGGTCTTCCACTTGGTGCTTGTCTCTACTTCCTAACTCGAATTTCCTCACAGCTTGGTGGCCTTTTGTTTGACAGTTGACTTTCCAATGGGGGTTTTCCAAAGCAGAAGGCAGAAGCCCATAGAGCCTAAACTTTCAGTTATTCATCGTCACTTCTTTTTTTTTTAAATTAAATTTTATTGACAAGGTGGTGTACAGAGGGGGTACAGTTTCATAATAAGGTAGTGAGTACATTTCTTGTCTTATTTGTTACATCCTCCCTCATTTTTCTTTCCCTTCCCTTGTTCAGATAAGCATATGTACAGTATCCAGTGTACCAAAATCACATTCAGTGACTACAGGGGGGTATGCCAAAGGAAATTCACCCAGTACATTAAACATAACAACAACAATAAAATCCTCCTGTTTCCATTTCTTGGAGTTTATTTTGCTTAGCCTCATTTTATATAATCATATATATATATATATATATCATATATATATATATCTGTTGAGCTATTGTGATCCTCTGACAGGTCTATCCTAGACCTTTTTATGTTTATTTAGTAATTGTTTGGTTTTAGAGACATACTGTAAAGTCGCTGACCAAAACATGTGGAAATACACTTCAAAAAGAAGTTTGTCATTTTACAGACATGATCTCCACCCCCATCAATCACATATCAGAGAGACCATGCACCTTTGTTCTCTGTGTTCTAGGCTTATTTCACTCAACATTATTTGTTCAAGATCTGACCATTTCCCTGTGAATGCCATTATTTTATCATTTCTAATATGTAGTATTCCATTGTGTGCTGGTACCACATTTTTTGGATCTATTCATCTGTAGTGGGGCATCTGGGTTGTTTCGATATTTTGGCTATTGTGAATTGTGCAGTGATAAACATAGATGTGCAGGTGTCTTTGTGGTATCCTGTTGTTCAGGATAGATGCCTAGGAGTGGTATGGCTGGGCCATAGGGTATGTCTATGCCGAGTTTTTTGAGGAACCTCCATACTGTTCTCCACAGTGGTTGTACTAGTTTACACTCCCACCAACAGTGGAGAAGGGTTCCTCTTTCTCCGCATCCCCTCTAGCATTTGTTGTTGCCTGAGTTCAGAGTATAGGCCATTCTAACTGGAGTGAGGTGGTAGCTCAGGGTTTTTATTGGCATTTCCTTTACTGACAGGGATATTGAACATTTCCTCATATGTTTGTCATTTTAACTTCTTCTCAGGGTCACTTTTGCTTCATTCTGTTCATGAAAACAGGCTCTATAGGATGAAAAATAGGCTCATTCTTGATGAGGGAGTATCAAGGTCACATTGCAAAATTACACACGGCATGAGATATATTGAAGCTATTTTGGGTCAAATAGTCTTGTCATAAAATTTTTCTCTCTGCATATATCTTCTCCAATGGAATGTTTTTGGAGGACCTTGTGTTTTATAGCTGCCCTTTCCCTGAGCCCCCAATATTGGGTACCTACATAGTTGTCAATTGGAAGGATTTACCAATTGTAGAGAGTCTGGAAGCAGTAAAGATATCATCATGTTAAGAGTTTTAGTGTGAATAGAACTGAGTTCTCTGGCTATATTTCTCTTCACATTATATGGCTTTACTCATTGATTTTTTTTTTCTAATGTGGATTTAGATTTTCCAGTAGCCCACACAGCACGTGCAATGCTTGGCCTGAACAGAGGGAGTCACATTTCTAAGTAGGGGCTTTACTTCTTCTGCACAGTTGCAAATCAGACAGCATGACTACTTTGTGGGCTTAAAAAAGCCATCAGCCTCCTTGGAAAGGAATGAAAAAGGGTTAATTAGTTGCTTGGTGCCATGTACTAAGACAGAACGTAATGGCAATAGGAATTTGGAATGGAGGAGCTACTTCAACTTATAGTGGGCAGGAAGCAGAAAAAGAGACATATATGAATGGGCCAGGGCTAGGCCTTACTTCCTGAAGTTTCTGGAACCTCCCAAAATACATCTGGGGACCAAGCCTCCAACACACAAGTCTGTGGGGAATATTTTATATCAAAGCCTAACATTTGGGTACCCAGGCCTGGAACTTTAGAGTATGCTTAAATTCATTCACTTACATAGACAACTCATTGAAATGTTTATTGGTTTTTGAAGGTCTCCAGTATTCTGCTTTTTCCTCTAATCTTCCTCATCCCATAAACTTTGCCATATTATTTTTTTTATTGAGATATAGTTAGCCTTTCATGCAAAAATAAAAAAGATGCTAAGCTTATGTTTGATCCAAATTTCTTGGCATGATATTGAAGGCTGTTTTGTGTTTGTGTGTGTGTGTGTGTTTGTGCACACACATAAGTGTGCCAGTACTGGGGCTTGAACTTAATGTCTCATACACTTGCTTGGCTTTTGGTGCTCTACCACTTGAGCCACACCTCCAGTTCTTGCTTTTTGCTGGTTGGTGGGAGATAAGATTCTCATGGACTTTTCTGCCTAGGCTGGCTTTGAAGTGAGATCCTCAGATCTCAACTTCCTAAGTAGCTAGGATGATAAGTATGAGTTACTGCACCTAGCTAGGCTCTCTGGTTTTGAAAAGTTTCTCTTACCTGTACTTTAATCCATCGGGGGTACATGCCATTCCTTTTGCCTTCTTTGTGATTTCCTTCCTAGTCCACATGTCATTCAGTAAAGTTATTACCATCCCCTCTAAACTGGAGTAACCCAACCCTTCTTTTTGTTAGGGATGATTGCCCCATACAGTTCTCGTTTCCATGTGATCATTGTCCAGATTGCTGTCACCGCTCCTTGTGTTTTCTGTGGTCCTGAATGCAATGCCTTGTATATAGAAAATATATTTCAGGTGTGTAATTTTTTTTGGTGGTCATGGGGATGGAGGCCAGGGCCTCCATCCAGAGGCAAGCACTCTGCCACTAGACTATATCCTTAGCCCTTCAATTTTTCATGCTTTTCTGATTTTTATTGGATGTGAGTGCTGGGATTGGCTTTTGTGCTTGCAAGACCAGTGCTCTACCACTTGAACCATAAATCCAGACCATATTTCCTAAGGTGCTCCCTATATAGGCAACCAGGGTCCTCCTCACTTTCCCAATGGTGGGAGATGCCTTAATTGGTTCCAGAATCCTCCTGACCATTTCTCTTGCTTTAGTTCTGGAACTTTAGTCTCCACTGACCTGAGTCTCCCCTACTGGTGTTTAGTATCTTCCTACACCACCTCACAGAGTACCACTTCCTCTATGCTGAGTAAGTGTTTTTCCTGAAGTAAATGAAATTCCAGTGATAGATGTGAGATGGAATTAGAACTTTAGAGTACAGGGCCATTTTTAAGAAAAAGTAATTGTCACATTCTATTTTCAACCTGTTGTATTCTCAGTTATGAATTGATACTTTCCCCCTTCATTATTTATTTTCTATAATTTGATATATATATACACACACACACATACACACACACACTTCTGGTACTGCTAGGAATTGGAAGGCAGCTATGCTCACCACTATACCACCAACGCCAAGATCCAGGGTCTTGTGCATGTTAAGCACTCTGCCTTGTGTTATACCCCTGGCCTTATTTTTATAATTTTTATGACACGAATTTGGTTGATAGCTTTCAGGAGCTATACTGTGATTAGAATCTAATTCCGGCTCTGTGTCTTCTTGCTGTGTGACCTTGAATGAGTTACTTAATACTTCTTTTTCAGATGAGCATTCTATAGGAGAATTTACAGCTGCTACACATACATAGGGTCAATGAGAGGATTAAATTAGTTATTCATGGAAATGGTCTAGCATAGTGCCCGGTAGAGAGGTTGCTTTGTCTTTCTTTCTTTCTTCAACTGTGTTAAGTTTTAAAAATTGCAATTTGTTAGATTTGACATATGGGATTACATCAAAATAAAGTTTCTGCACAAGAACACAGTTACTAAACTAGAAAGACAGTCAACAGACTGGGAGAATATATTTATCAACAATACATCTGACAAAGGCCTCATATCCAAAATATACAAGGAACTTAACAAACTTAACATCCCCTAAAACTAATAAACCAATTACTAAATGGGCAAAGGAGCTTAAGAGAGACTTCTCTGAAGTTGAATGGCAAATAGACACATGTGGGAGTGCTTAACATCCTTGGCAATAAAAAAAATGCAAATCAAAACAACTTGGAGATTTCGTCTTATGCCAGTAAGATTGGCCAATGTCAAGAAATGGAACAATGGGGCTGGGGATATAGCCTAGTGGCAAGAGTGCCTGCCTCGGATACATGAGGCCCTAGGTTCGATTCCCCAGCACCACATATACAGAAAACGGCCAGAAGCGGCGCTGTGGCTCAAGTGGCAGAGTGCTAGCCTTGAGCGGGAAGAAGCCAGGGACAATGCTCAGGCCCTGAGTCCAAGGCCCAGGACTGGCCAAAAAAAAAAAAAAAAAAAAAAAAAAAAAAAAAAAAAAAAAAAATGGAACAATGAATGCTGGCGGGGATCTGGGGAAAAAATGGAACCCTATTGAACTTTTGGTGGGAATCTAAATTAGTACAACCACTCTGGATAGTGGTCTGGAGGTTCCTTAAACTAACAGAACTTCCCTATGACCCAGCCATGCCACTCTTGGGCATCTACCCAGATCATTACAAGTCAGGATATGGTAAAGACACTTGCACATCCATGTTTAATGCTTCACTATTCAGGATAGCCACATTATGGAATCAACCCAAATGCCCTACAACAGGTGGAAAGAATAACATGTCATTTTAAGGGAAAAAAGGTGAGCCCAGAACAAATCATGCTAAGGGAGATGAGCCAAGCTCAGAGACAAATGGCACATGTTTACTCTTGTACATGGAAACTAGATCTAAAATACTACTGGTCATGATAGCCTATATAAGACTAGGCATTCACACACAGTTAGACTAAATGTTAAGGGAGGAATACAATGATCCTTCTGATCCTTTAAATATTAACTTCTCTGATCCTTTAAAATATTATTTATTGAACTCCAGGAAGTGGGAAAAATTGAAGTTTGTTTTATTTGTTTTACCCATGCATGGTTTTAATCTATAGGTGTTCACTGTTTTTCTTGCAAATAAATCAGAATCCTGCTGGGAGTGGTATCTCTGTAATCCCAACACTAAGACTTGATGAGGCAAGAGGACTGAGAGTTTGATGCCAGTCTGGGCTTTAAAGGAAGATTCTGTCTCAAAAAAGAAAAAAGAAAAAGAAAATCTGAGTCCTGGTAATGCATTATCTTCATTATCCATTCCCACTTAAAGAATCTAGCTGAGGCATTTACTCCTAAAGTTGCAAATCAGACAGCATGACTACTTTGTGGGCTTAAAATAGCTGTCAGCCTCCTTGGAAAGGAATAAAAAGGGGTTAACTAGGTTCTGGTATATTCCCCAATCACATTGGTTCCAGCCTTTTAATCCTCATTAGGATTTAAAAAAAATCACAGAATCTTAAGTATGGTATGTGGTCTGCCTTCACTTGTCTTTGAATTTCTTGGATAAATATTTCTTTAAGCAGAAGGAACTGTGCATCATGGGATTAATTAATACCTTGTGATGCTTACATTTCCCTTTTCAGTTTTCAGGTTCAGCATCATGTTTACTTTTAAACATCAGAACAGCTGGCTTTGCAGGCATTTCCAGCAAGTTCAGTGTTCATAGAGTGCTTAGTGTCCTATGCATGGCCTGGTGTAACTCAGCTGCTTTTCAGCAATGAGGCTTGTGTGTCTTGTGTTTTGAAGGTCCCTCTATGAGAACTGAGGGCTGTGGTTACCTCCTCCTATTTATTCTTGAATCCACAGTGCTTTCAAGGTGAACTTGTTTAAATGACTGCCATGACTATTGGAAGAGACTGGGAATCCCTCCCGAGGGAGGCCAAGAAGGTAGCACTTGCTACTCATAACAGTGTATTCAGAGCATTCTGAACTCTGTTAGCCTGTGTGTGTTGGGAGGAGAGAGACAAGGAGAAGGACATGTTAGAGAGAAATGCTCTCTGCCTGCTTTCAGATTCATTATAGGTCCTGTAAGGTTCTGCTCTGTTCTTGCAGATTTGTCACATGTTCCCTGTTCTGTGCTGTTCTTTTTTTGCTGGTTTTCTCTATGCATTTTTTGTCTCCTTATCCGGGCTTCAAGCTCATCAAAGGCCTAGGGGACTCTTGCATACTTGTCTTATGCTGGCCACATCATGGAAAGCTATTATAACCATCACTGTCATTTAAAAATCACTTACTGTATTCCAGGCACTATGCCAGGCCTTTACTATGAAATGATTGAATCCTCCCAACAACCACGAGTTAAGGTCTTCCTACTATACAAATACCTTAAATGGGAGAGCGGAGTAATTGCTCAGGGCCCATATTTAGTACTGGACAGAGCCTAGAATCAGACCCTAGGTAGTATGGCTTAGCATGTCCACACTTAATTCTTGTACAATGTCTTTCAAAATGCCAAGAGCTAATATGTATTAGTATTCACTATGCCATATGCATTGTTCTAAGCATTTTACATGTGTTAACTAATTTAATCCTGACAGGGGTGCCATGAGGATAGATATGATTGCTTCAAGTGTTCAGATGAGGATTCTGAGGTATGCATATCTTCCTAGGTTGGATTGACTGGAGAAGTGATGAAAGGTGGTGGTCTTTCATGGAGGTTATATTTGTGGCCCTGGGATTGATCTACTGCTCTGTCAATGGGTAGTGGGACACCTGAGAAGACCCTCACAGTGGATCATATTGAGAAATGAGGCATTAGTCAGTAATGGAGGGTTTTGGGAGGCCCTTGCTTCCCAGACTCGTAAAGCTCCACTGGGCTCTTGCCTGTTCACTTCCTGTTTAATGGGACATTCCATTCCTCCACTTGCATGGCCTCTTCCTCATCTCTCCCACCTCTGTTTCTGAGGTCTACTTTTCAGGGCTGGGGAAATAGGTTAGCAGTAGATCATTTGCCTAGCAAACATGAGGCCTTGCATTCATTGTCCAGTACTAGAAAAAAAATAGGTGGGTCAGGAGGAAAGAAAACCCATTACTGAGATTTACTTCTCTGCTTAGGGGTTCCAGGAGTCTAAATTCTGAAAAACTTCCAGCACAGGAAGTAGTACCTGTAGTTTGGAAATCTCATAATACACAAGGAAAATGGGAAAGCTCCTTGGTTGTGCCTTTCTTTAGGACTACAAACTTTTCCTCTTCTGTTCTCCTGTCTTGGATCAAAGAGTCTTTCATGTGGAAGTCTCTTTCCCTTCCTTCTTCCCTCCCTCCCCTCCCTTCCTTTTTTCCTTCCCTCCCTCCCCTCCCTTCCTTCCTTCCTTCCTTCCTTTCTTCCTTCCTTCCTTCCTTCCTTCCTTCCTTCCTTCCTTCCTTCCTTCCTTCCTTCCTTCCTTCCTTCCTTCCTTCCTTTTCTTCCATCCTTTCCCTCTTTGACTCTTGAGGAAGATTAGTATATCCCAGTGGGTCCAGGGACAGATAACATACTATTATTTCCTGTAAACACACATAACCTATTCAGTAACTACATTTTCAGACTGGCTCTTTGATGTGTGTATATTTTCTTTGTTAATGTGGCAGCCAGGGTTAAACACATTCTACACACCCATATCCAATTTGGTGGAAACTTTGCCCCCTTCCTCAAGGTCACTTAAATGCAATTCCCTTGAAGGGTTTTGTAGCTTCCACAAATGAAGGGACTCTCCTATAAGTGCCTTTGATTAATTTAGTAGCTCTTCTCAGACTTTGGCCTATATCAGAATCACCTGGAAGGGGTTGGGGATATGGCCTAGTGGCAAGAGTGCCTGCCTCATATACATGAGGCCCTGGGTTCGATTCCCCAGCACCACATATACAGAAAATGGCCAGAAGTGGTGCTGTGGCTCAAGTGGCAGAGTGCTAGCCTTGAGCAAAAAGAAGCCAGGGACAGTGCTCAGGGCCTGAGTCCAAGGCCCAGGACTGGCAAAAAAAAAAAAAAAAAAAGACAGAATCACCTGGAAAAGTAATAAAAATGTGAAGGCCTCCAGCCCAGGCTTGAAGTAGCACAGGGCCCCAGCTCTGTGTCTTTATCAAGTTTTCTATGTGATTGTAATAGATGCCTCAGTTTGATAGATATGGTATTATAGCATTAGTTGTCATCTGTGACTCATCATTGGAATCTCTGGGGAATTAAAAAAAAATACCTAAAAGCCCATTAAAGGTAGATTGGACATTGGGTCTCTCAAAGGCCCATGTGTTAAAGACTTGATCAACAGCCTTTGGCTTTGGCAATATTGGGAACAGGTGGGGCCCAGTAGAAGGAAGTTAGGTGGTTTGGTGAAAGGGATACTGAGATCTTGGCTCTTGCCTCTGCTTCCTGGCTGCCACAGGTTTTCTTTACTACATGTTTCCTGGCATGATGTAAGTGACCACGAACTGAACCTCTTAGCCAAAATAAACTTTTCCTTTTTTTGGTCACAGTGGTAGAAAGTTAACACCTGAGTAATACACTAATCTTGATTTAATTAGTATAGGGAATAGCGTGGGATGTGACCTTTTTATCTTCCATTTCTTTTCTGAGACTATACTTTTTTTCTGTTTCAAGCATATTCGCAATCACTTATTGAAACACTTTTATGAGGGCTATTTTAAAACCCTTGCCAGGTAATTCTGATATATCTGTCATATTGACATTGGCATCTCTTGGTGGCCCTTATTTGTGCTGAGATTTCCCTGGTCTTGGAATGATAAGTGCTTTCTGATTGGCACCTGGGCATTTGTAATATCATACTATGAGCTTGTGTATTATTTGAATCTGTTCTAGCAAGGCTCCTGTGCAAGGTGTTGGGAGAGGGGAGGGACCTATCTGTCTGAATACAGTCAGGTGGGAAGGAAGTTAGGGCACCTGGTTGAGAGGGTCAGAGGGTCTCATTTCTCCTGCCCACCTTGCTACAACTGACAATGTGGCTTCATTAATAATGAGGTGATGGTTCTGACCTCCACAAGGCCTCCCCTTTCACTCCACCAAGAAGGGGAGGAAGTCTTGTTATTGCTGGGTGGGGCAGATGTCTAGCTTTGCACTGGCCTTCTCTGGCACCTCCAGGAAGGAGATGAGGTTAGAGCAGAAGAAAGCAGAAGGTCAGTTTCTATGGGATCAGTGAAGCAGAGGCCATATTTTTCTTTTCTTTTTTTTTTTAAACACTTAAAAAAGTAGTGTTTGGCTCTAGTAGAGTTGCTGTTGACTAAATTTGTCTAAAAGGCTTTCCTGCTAGAGATAAAATGCTTTTTTGGGACTTTATAAAGATCTATACTTGTTGGCACTCTGTCTTGGCTTCTCTAGTATCCAGCTTGAACTAGGAGAGCCCAAAAGAAAGCTCAGGGGACTCATTGCCATGTTCTTAGGTTGCTCAGATCTGGAGTGGCCCTTTCTCCGTGTTTCAGTCTTCTTACACTCATCATACATAGTGTCTGAATCTTCTGCTTGTGTTTAGCAGGAACAATAGGAAACACATGTATCAATTCCATATTCCAGGAAGTGGGAGTGTCAACAGAGGGTGTGTTAAAAGCTCAGTGATTAGAATCAGTTGACTTTTAATCTAATCTAATCAAGCAGTAACATTTGAGAACCAGGGTGAAGGCTTTGGAACTGGCCAGGCACAGTTTGTATTGGAGGAAAGACAACAAGGACGTGGACACTCCCCAGGTGGTGGTCCTTAAAGTCATTGTGCACCACTTATAAAGCCTTACTTCACTTTCTGCTTGAATATTTCTTGCATTCTTTAAAGTTTTTTTTTTGCCATATAGACTTCTATGAGTTGACTTGTATTCTTTTAATACATGTTCCTTAAGGCCAGTGTGGAAATGAATCTGATCCTACATGATGTATTTATTGTGGGTCTACTGTGTTTGGTATTGAAGGCTATAGAGAGATGAGACGATGGTAACTTGAAGGAATTCAGCCTGGCTGGAAGATACTGACATATGGAAAGATACACATATGACATTAGTAGGTATTTCTGGGTATACATTAATGCTGGGTATTTTACTAGGTGTTTTATAAATTTTGATTTATTTCTTTCAACTATGCTTCATGATAGATGTTGTTGTTTCCCCTTTTATACTCGTGGCTTCTTAGGCTCTTTCACCCTCTTTTTCTTTTAGGTTCTTTCAAGTCAAGCAGCTTGTCCAAGGTCATTCATATCCACTTCTGGGACAAAACCTGACCAATATTTTGGTGTTGAAATGAGCTCTGATTTCTCACTCATAAACATGTCCCCCCCGAGCTTTCCTCTGTGGATTGTATTCATGAAATACTGCTGTGGGTAGTTTGCTTATTTATTCTCCTCCAGACCCCGGGTAGTTTTTGGAGGGAATTGTTAATAGCTTAGTCTGTGTTTATTGAGGGAGTTTTGAATGACTGTTGAGATTTAAAAACACCTATAGGTTGTTGAGAGATGATTGGAGGGACCTGGACAGACTGTTTGGGAAGCCAATTCCACAGTTAAGTCAGGAGATGATGGTGGCTGGAACTAGAGTTTTGTTCCTCTCTCTAGTTGACAAGAAACATAAGGCCTTCTTTTTGAGATTGGGGAAGTAAAGTAGGGAATGGATGACTTAATGGGTGATGAGGAGAAAGGTAGCCTTGTGATATGAGTGAGGGAGTCTAGGGTCAGGGCCTTGTACCTTCATTTAACTTTTTCATTCAAGGCTGATGTTCTACCACATGAGTTAGTTACACTTCCAGTTATGACTTTTTACTGGTGAATTGGAGATAAGTCTCTTGGATTTGTCTGCCTGGGGTTGTCTTCAAACCATCATCTTCAGATCTCAACTTCCCAAGTAATAAGAATTACAAGCATAAACCATTGGTGTTCAGCTTTTAAAGAGGAAGCAGATATAAGAAAACCATGTAAAGGAGGAATAAGGAAGTGGGAGGAAGACTCATACCCTAAGAAGCTTTAGGTATCAGGCTTGAGAACTATGACAATCTGTCAATGATGGGAAAAAATGTGTGATTGTAGGGGTGTCATATATTCACAGTCATGCGTTAGGAGGAAGGAGGACTGATTAAAAAAATTAGAGCATGAGTCATTGCAGCACTATTTACCATAGCTAAGGTATGGAATCAGCCCAGATGCCTCTCAATGGATGAACAGATCAAGAAAATGTAGTATATATACACAATGGAATTTTACTCATCTGTGAGAAAAAATGGTATTGTACCATTTGTAAAGAAATGGAAAGACCTGGGAAAAATTATGGTAAATCAGGTAAATCAGGTCCAGAGATACAAAGGATGCATGTTTCCCTTTACATGTGGAAGCTAGATTTAGCTTATAAACGTCAAGTATGCAAATGTATTAACTGGAATATGGTAGATTCAAGAAAGAACTCAATATCATTCCTTAGAAAGGCAAAGTCTAAGTTCAACAGAACACCAGGAAACAGGAAATTGGAAGAGGTGGGTGGGGTCAAGAGGAAAGAGGTAGATGAATGAAGAAGAGAGTGGAGAATGTAGTCAAGAATTCAGTGTGTATCCTTACACAATTAAGAGTGTGGGAAAGGGTGGGTAGGGGACCATTGGGTGAGAATGTTGAAAGGGGTGGCATTGATCAGGAGACATTTAATTCATAAGCTGCTCTGTTAAATGGCAACTTCTCTGTATAACTACTTAAAGATAATAAAGAGTTAGAACATAAGAACCAAGTATAAAGTTCAGGTATGGGGACCTGAAGCATGATGATGATGGTGGGGGTAGAAATAAGGGATGGATATAAGAGGGAAGACCAAGGTAGATACATTAACATAAATTGTGTTCCTAAAGCTAGGTTGTATTTGGAAAGGAAAGTCAGAAATAGAAAAGACACAGGCTTAAGTAATTTTGACTTGCAAAGATCTTACATGTGAGTTATTACAGCTTACGTGACTACCATTCATTTGAAGGACACATTAATACCTGAGCAATCTGAGCCCAGAAAGGTAGTTTAACTTGATTTCTATAGTGTCCTAACCTGCTCATTGTGGGCTAGGCCCTCAGCTACACTGTAGTTTTAATGTCCTTGGTTGAGTTCTCTGTCTTTTTAGAGCAGTGCTGTTACCTTATACTGTCTCACGGTTCAGCAAGCACATCATTAGGCTAGTGATATTTGGCAATTCAAATCTGTTTAGGTAAAATGGTAAGAATGAAACTTTGTTTGAGCCCCTCGGGGCCAAGAGGGTTGAGTGTGATGCTAGTAAAGGCTGTAGAAGAATACATTCTATGTATATAATAATCTCGACTAGTTAGATTAGAACATCTCCCTTAATCTGTTTTTGCAAGTAGAAGTTAATGAAATATGAAAACTTCAGGGGGCAAATCCAACCTGGATTTATGAGACTAACAAAATTGTTTGAAATATTAGACAGCAACTTCCTTTGTGTCTATAAGCTTTATATTTTTATTTTTCTGGTACTTGGGCTTGAACTCTTGATCAACTTTTTCTACTCAGAGCTGGTGGTCCTACCCATTGAGCCACATCTCCAGTTTTTTTTTTTTTCTGATTAGTTGGAGATAAAGTCTCATGGGCTTTACTGCTTTAGCTGACTTTGAACCGTAATCCTCAGATCTCAGCCTATTGACTAGTTAGGATTATAGGCACAAGTCACTTGTGATTAGTGCATAGGCTTTTTATTATAGCAGTATAACAATTATTTTAGTTTCTACACCCTTACCCCATCCTGAGTGGTTTCATTGGATTCTAAGGTCTTTAAACACCACATTTGACTTACTTTTGAATTTCCAGTGCGCAGCACAGTGCCTGATGCATTACAGATATGGCATTGATATTGAATGAGCAAAAGAATGAAGTTGGTTATTGAGTGTACATCATTTCCCTTCTTGCCACCTAGATCGGGATTCCCAATATAACAGTGTAGTAATCTTGTAATAATTTCGGTACCTGGCCCAGTTGTCATTGGTTGTATTAAAAAAAGTTTCTCTGGAGAGATGTGGTGTTTAATGACTCTCCTTTCCCAGGCATTCCCTTGGCAAGATGGCAAAGATTTCAAGACTTAAACCTCATTTTTCTTCTGCTAAAGGTGAGCTCCTTTGTGGTCTAAAGCCAGCTTTGAAGTTGGAGGGTTAGGATGATGAATATATTGACTCCAGGCTTATGAAGCTTAGCCTATCAAATGCTGGTTTCCCCTCTTCTTCCAATTGCATATCTGCTCTTCCTTGACTTGCTATCACAACATTTGGTATATAGTCTTAGAATTCCTTGTGCACTTGACTAGCATAGACCCATAGAAGTTCTAGGGCTTTGTGTTTCCTTTAAAAAAATACTTTTTATTATTTTAAATTAGTTGTACAAAGAACTTGTCATTCAACAAAGCAGTTTATGAATATAGTGCATCTTGATGAATGTATTTTCTATAGGGTTGGCATTGTAGCAGCTGTTTGGTACTGATGTAGAGTTGGCTGGAATTCACCAACGGTCTGGTTTGTATGTGGGGCCAGCATCCTTAGAGCCCGGTGAATGTCAAGCATCTTGTGACAGCAATGCTTTTATTTCCTCCCCCTCCCCCAAGTAATAGCTTGAAGTTGTTTTCCACTAAAAATAATGTCTGAAGCAGAAGCTTGAGGCTACTGACTCACCTCTTCTAAAGGAGAAGCCTTGGTACATTGGAAATGCCATGTGGGTGGGACTCAGCTAACCCTCCCCTCAACATTCCTGTTTACTTTTTTTCTGAATAATAATCTGCTTACTCTTTATCTTAGCTCTTTCATCAGGATGTGGCTCAAATGTAAGTACACAGAAACAATGCATTCACCATTTGCCTTATGATCTCAAATATTTACAACTTTTGCTGCTCTGTGAAAAGAAATCCTTTAAAATTTAAGTCATCAGTTTTTTCCCCCATTGCAGACAGAAGAGTTTTGCAAAGCAGCAAAACTCTATAGGGTCATATTCAGCATAAAGGCAAAGGAGAACAAATATGAGTGACTTAACTTGAACTGTGAGGAATACGAGCAAGAAGCCTATGTGTGCTTGGCAGCCCCAGGGGCTTCCCTAGAGGCTACAGTTTGGCTGAAAAGGCTGGCATTTTTTGCCTACCGTTCAAGGATTTGCTCTTAAATTTGTGGCTTTAGAAACTGAATTTACAGCCTACCTGGGCCTTACTATTATCTCTGGAACTTTCAGAATATGGGTACTCTAGTCCCCTAGAGGGTGACCCGAGGTCCCACTGGCATTATCATTTAAAAAAAAGTTCTGGATGATTGCAATATGGAGGCAGATAACTGCTGATGTGCGCACAGAATAGGGACATTTATGAGCAGACCCTGGTTATTTAGATTGTCAAACTTGATTTATTAGCCCAGAATGAATTTTTATGGATTTACAATGGGCTACATAATTGAACGAGTTACTGGATGATATTGTGGCTTCAAAAGCAGCTTTTATCTTTCTGCATGTAAGAGGCTGATGCTAGGCAGTCTTTATTAGGATGTTCTAACTGGCTAGAGAAATGAGATGTTCACTTACACTGTGATGTTTCCCCACTGGAATCAGAATATTCAAAAGTCTGTAGGTCAAGCTCTCTTTCTAATTCCTACAGTGTTGGTTGGACACTGCCATTGTTTTCTTTTGTAACTTGCTACGTAGCTCAGGCTGATTTCAAATTTAAGATCTTTTGCCTCAGTCTCCCAAGTGTTATAATTACAGGTTTGTGCCACCATGGCTGGATCCAGTAATCATCTTTGTGTTGTGTGGGTGTATGCTCAGGGATGAGTGGCACTTTCTCTCTCTCTCTCTCTCTCTCTCTCTCTCTCTCTCCCTCTGTGTGTGTGTGTGTGTGTGTGTGTGTGTGTGTGTGTGTGTGTCTGTTAGGGATCTAACCCAGAGTTTGCACATGTCTTTACAATCTGGTAACTGACATGCCTTCTGGGCTGGGAGATTTTCTCTCTACCTTTTCCTGTTACTTGCTCTCTTGCCACTCTCCCCCCCTCACACATCTATATATTTTTTGCCTCAGACCACCCAATTCTCTAGGAAGACCTGATACTTACAGTGTAATATAGTGTTTTCAAAGTACTGTCTGGCCACCCACGTCACTATTTTTTTTTTTTTTTTTTGCTGGATGGGCCATTTGTTCTGGATTCTTTTTCATGAAAACTACATAGGAAGAGAAGTGAAAGAATGCGTTAGTACAAATAACCAACTTATACTGACTAGAAACTACATTCCTTCACATTTCATTTGTTTTTCAACATTAAGAATTCTGTTTTTCAAGTACATAGGAAATAAGAGTTGGGCTATGTCTCAAGTGGGAAAGAATACATGTAACAAGTACACAGCTGTGAGTAAAAAAAGGGATACAGGAAGTGATAGAACCAGACATCCCATAATACTCATTTGCTTTATCTCACAATGCATAACCAACATTCTGAGTATAGTACTAATATCTGTACCAGTTATGATGCTGAAAACAGTTCAAACATTTTTCTGCATATGCTAGCTATATGTTTTATCATTTTAATAAGCTGATTGGGGCTAGAGCCATGACTCAGAGGTAAGGACATCTGCCTAGCAAGTGTGAGGCCCTGAATTCAAACCCTGTTAACACACACACACACACACACACACACACACACACACACAGAGGTGTATATATGCTATAGTTTGGATCAGGAATCTCTCCCAAAGGCCCACATATTATTCCTTTGTTTCCCAGAGTGGTGCTTCTAGTGGTACTGGAAATTTTGAGGTAGGGCCTAATGGAAGGCCTTGGTTTATTGGGGACATGCATTCAAAAGAGATTGGAGCACCCTGATCTTTTTAGCATCTTGCCTATAGATGAGCAATTTTGCTGTGCCATAGGCGTTTGCCATTATGTTCTGCTTCTTGGAAGATGCCGAAGCAGTTACTAACTGACCATGAACTCCTACCTCAGGAGTTCATGCAAAATTATTCAAGACTTGCAAAACTATGAGCTATAACAGTCCACTTATAAAGAAAAAAGCTTGATCTCAAGGAGTTTCCTACAGTAGCAAAAAGCCAACTGATACAATGTATCTCAGTCTTCCATAATGATACAATGTTATCAGTATGGAAGGCTGAATAATGACCCCTTCAGAAGGTGTTTAGGATTTCAGCTCAGGAAACTTGAATATTACTTTACTTGGCCAAGATTGCGTATTATAATTTGGTTAGGGACTTGAGACCTGGATTTTCTGGGTGGGCCTTAAGTGAATCACAGTTAATTTTACAAAAAGGAGGCAGAGGGAGATTATGCTTAGGATAAAGTGAAACCATGGGGACAGAGGTTGAGAAGATGCAGCCACAAGCCAAGAAAACCTGACAGCCTTCAGCAGGAGAAAGAGGATGGGGATGGTTTCTTCCCTCGAAAATCTGGAGGTAGTTTGTCCTGCCAACACCTGATTTTGAACTTCTGGCCTCAATCCTGAAAAAAAAAAAAAAAGAATGTTTTAAGCCACCCACTTTGTCATAATTTATTATAGTAGTTGTAGTTAATTAATGGAAATCTATGGTTGTTACATATTGAAATAGCTCTCCTTTTAGTTTAGTTCTTTAGTAATGACATATTCAGTACTACCAAAGCTTATGTTCATGTCTGTGATCATTTTGGCCATTCAAAGTTCTTCTCTAGTAGACATAGGAAGGGTGTATGGGCATAATGCCCTCACCTTTGCATGTTGGTAAATGTTTGTGCTCTTTGTATGTGAAAGATCAAACTTAATAGATATAAACTCCTTGCTTTACATTTTCTTTATTTTGAATGTTGCTTCCTCTTCTTCTAGCATAAAGTTTGTTGTGAGTTGGTCTACCTTTTCTTTTCCTTATTTATATGCTTTAAAACTTTGATACCCAAATTACATTTTTCTTTTATGTACAGTGAATATTATTACCAGATATTCTTTTGCCAGAGAATATCTTGCTGTTGTTCTGAGGTGGTGGTTTTGGTGCACAATATAACATGCTCTTTTTCTTTTGGTGTTGGGAATAAAAAATAGTGCCTTAAATGTGATAGGCAAATGCTATACAGCTGAGTTGTATCCCTAGCCATAATACACTCCCTCAATATAAAATGTTTTTCTTTTTCAGAGTAGTTTTCACAGAGTACTTTTTGTTAGAATCTGTTCTATGCTTTAGTTCTGTTCTTCAGGAACTTATATCCATCATATGTTGGTTCTTTGTTGCCTATCTTCGGTATCACTTAAAGTCTCTTCATTCTGTATTTCTTATTCACTTAACATTTTCCCAAAGTTTCAGGTATTTGTTAGTCTTTTTTTTTCTTGATTGGTTGTGGGGCTTGAACTTGGGGCCTGGGTGCTGTCCCTGAGCTCTTTTGCTCCAGGCTAGTGCTCTAGTACTTTGAACCACAGTGCCACTTTGTTTTTCTGGTGGTTAAATTGGATGTAAGAGTCTCATAGACTTTGTTGCTGGGCTGGCTTGGAGCCACAATTCTCAAATTTCAGCCTCCTAAGTAGCTAGGATTACAGGTGTAAGCCATTAGTGCTTGGTGGTTTTGTTTTCCCTTCTGTATCCCTTTTAGATCTTCATCTCTTTCTTCCCTTTCTTCCTACTCTTCCTTTTTTTTTTTTTTTTTGGTTGGGTTATGAAGTAAACCCAGAGTTTCACATGAGCTAAGCTTGTTCTACCACTGAGGTATACACTGAGTGCTTAATTTTCATTTCTAAAATAAGTTTCCTTTTTTACTTCAGTCTCTTTCTTGGCTTCTGTCACTTCATTTCTGAATTTTTTTGCATTCTAATTTATGTTATTCTTTCATGCCTACATATTTTAAAACATAGGTTATTTTAAAGTAAGCTATATTTTTGTCTGTTTTGTCTTTTGGGCATGCTTTCATTGCTACAAATCTGTAAGCATGATATTCTGCCTCTCTTTTACAGAAATTTGTATAATTATTTTTCTGTTAAATATTTTTTTCCTCTGCTGCTGCTGAGATTTGAACTCAGGGCCTTATGCTCTTTGCCTAGCTTTTTTGCTTAAAATTGGTACTCTAGGTACTGGTAATATGGCCTAGTGGTAAAATGCTTGCCTCATATACATGAAGCCCTGGGTTCAATTCCTCAGCACCACATATATAGAATAAGCCGAAAGTGGCGCTGTAGCTCAAGTGGTAGAATGCTATCCTTGAGCAAAAAGAAGCCAGGGACAGTGCTCAGGCCCTGAATTCAAGCCCCAGGACTGGCAAAAAAAACAAACAAACAAAAGTGCTTAGGCCCTGAATTCAAGCCCCAGGACTGGCAAAAAAACAAACAAACAAAAAGATTGGTACTCCACCACTTGAGCCACATCTCCAGTTCTGGCTTTTTCCTGGTTAATTGGAGATAAGGGTGTCAGGATTTTTTTTTCTGCCTAGGCTGGCTTTGAATCACAATCCTCAGATCTCAGCCTCCTGAATAGCTAGGATTACAGGTGTGAGCCACTGGCACCAGCTTCTGTTAACTTCCATAGAAACTTAGTTCTCCTGAAGTTTAGGGAATCTTGATTAGCTGTTCTGACTTTCTACAGTTCCTTTTAAGTAGTTTTCATGTAGATTAAAAGCTGCAGTGGTACTGTATACATTTCCTATTTTTTTATGAGCTGATCTCCCCCTTGTTTCTGTTGCCTGGCCTGTGCAGTGTTGACTGTTTCTTGTGGTTGCTCCTCAGGATGTAGTCCTGTCCTGGTGAGCAGGTTCTGAGTACTTTAGGAGCTCCCAGGGAGACCGCATGGTGGCTCCTCACTGCCCTACTTGTGGTTGTAGCTCTGTTTCTCCTTCTGTCTCTTTTAAGGTTTTCAGCATTCAGGTCCAGCATGTACCCTTTGTTTCTTTTACTTTTCTTTTTTTTTTTTTTTGCCAGTCGTGGGCCGTGGACTCAGAGCACTGTCCTGGCTTCTTCCCGCTCAAGGCTAGCACTCTGCCACTTGAGCCACAGCGCCGCTTCTGGCCGTTTTCTGTATATGTGGTGCTGGGGAATCGAACCTAGGGCCTCGTGTATCCGAGGCAGGCACTCTTGCCACTAGGCTATATCCCCAGCCCTCTTTTACTTTTCTTTTTGTGGTGCTGGGGGTGGAGCCCAGGGCCATGCTAGGCAAGTGCTCTACCACTGATTGTACCCAGTTGGCCTACTCCTTTTTGATTTCTGTCACACAGACACCAGTATCCTTCTAGCTACCAGTGATTTGTCCTCATTTGCTTGTATTTGGGAGCTCATGGGAATACATTGTCACTAAACTTTGTTGAATGTTGTCCATGATTTTTTTAATGTATATTTCCTTTTTTAAAATTTAATTTTATTGTCAAGGTGATGTACAGCGGGGTTATAGTTACATACATAAGGCAGTGAATACATTTCTTGTCAAACCTCTTACTCCCTCCCTCATTTTTCTCCCATGAGTTTTTACATTTGTTATTTACTTGCTCTGTTATAGGGATTGCACAAGGCCAAATAAATATACTACAATTCCTACCGTTTTCCCCAATATTGAAATTTTACTTGTTATTTTCAAAGCAATATGGCAAGTTGTTGACTATGATTTGGAGTTTTTATTTTCTTCTAGGTAGCACACAATGTAAATATTTGAGAACATAAGGGATATGATGAATGCATTCTGCTTCTGTGTAGGTACATTAGAGCCATATCTTGATGGAAGAGTTACGAGAAGGAAGGTGCCTCCTTCTCACACCTCAAATACATAGGACACTTTACTCCCCCACCCCCACCCTCACCCCAGGAGTACAGTCTTGCTGGGTTCTAGCTGTTTACTGTAGTTGCTCTGTCATGCTGAGAGTGGGCATGAAACAATCAGGATGTAACTTCATTGGATCTCTGGGAGATAGTCTCCAGAGAAGGTGGGAAGAGTTAACACAAGGGTCCCAGAGAGGTAGGCTTGGGAGGGACCTCAGAGACCCCCTCTATGACTTGGATTCTAACTTCATTGTCTTATTGAAGAAAGCACCAGAATACAGAGAGATGGGGATTAATTCAAGGCTGCAATACAACAAAGGTTTAGATGGCACTGCACCCAGTTCAGAACTCTTCTGTGCCTTGCTCCAGACACCAGGCTTCCAGCCTTTCTGTTGAACAGTGAGTAAATAGACCATTGTAGAGTGAAGAGAGCTTTTGCAGAGTAAATTGAAGGGTATTAACAGTTTTGTTGCAACACTGAACTTCTTCAAACAAGAGAATTTTCTTAAAATAGAGGTAGGCCTAATTTGGTGTTTTCATGGAATAATTATGGGGCAAAAGGTGGGTTTTATCTGCAGTATAGTAGCTTTCCTGTGGCAGAAGCAAGAGCAGAACTTGGGGGCCAGCCTAGCTGTCTCAGTCCCATGGAACTTTTCAACCCAGTAGGTGGTAAATCTGCATTGTTCTCCATTTCAGAGAGGGAAGTATTCCTCATTGAGTAATAGTTCATGACAGATGACTTAATGAGTTTATATTTATGCATCTCAATTTCCATTCTATCCTAATGGTTGTGTTGCTTCAGTAAAAAGGATAATAATTTGTATTCATGTACCTCAGTGCCTGGTACATAATTTCTGTTCAATATAGATGAATGAATCTGTTTGGAAAGATGGGAATAATACATGAAAAGATGATACAAATAACCCACCACACATCATAGAGTACTGAATTATGTGCTGTCAATCCAGAGAAGGTGTATTATAGGAGACTTTCTGCATGAAATAGAGGAGTATTTGAATTCTACTTCCTGTTCTATATGCACTTCCAAAAGCTCCAATGTGCTTCAGTATTGTGTCAGTGCCATCAGAGGAGAGAACACTGGGAAAAGCCATACTGAACATCAAAGAAAATTGCCTGTGTTTATCTTAGCTTCCTACATGTTGGGCCAGTTTGTTTTCTTTGATAGTTTTTTAGACACTTTAGTGATTACCAGTTCCTTTATTTGAGACAGTTACTATTTCCACTTGCAATCAAAGGAATTAAATATTTGCTAAATGTCCTAACTTCCTTTAGCTAGAACCCTCAGAGCTGGCTCTGAGTGAAGGATAAGTGGGGAGGTGTTAAAATAAGACATTTTATTTACAATTAACATGTATTAATGAAAGGACTTACAAAAGGATCACAGATGAGAGTTTGATTCATAAAATTGGTACTGATTACTGGGTAAGCCAGTACTAATAAGTTCTGAGAGACTAGTAAGTCTCAGTGTAGGGATGGAACTTTGGTTGAGACATTGTTGTCTGCAAGGATTATGTGATGTAGAAATGAGGTCAGACTTTCCTGTCAATACAATTTTCAATGGTGAGGATGTTGAGTAGACTGGCACTTAGCATCTTTTCTCTTTTCCAGATTGCATACAAAGTAGTGGAGATACTGTGGACATTGATGAAAAAAATTAGGAAGCAGAACAAAGCAAGTAATCAATGTGATACAGGCCCACAGTATAATTTCTATACTGTAGGACTTGTGTTTCTGATGATGGTGACCAAGAAGATAAACTGTAAGATTCCTTGAGCAGTCCAATCACTCTGTGATTTCTTGAGAATTTAATAGGGGCAAAGTATTCCATTATAACCTTCCTAGAATCTCAAAGCCAGCGATAGCACTGTCTATATGTATATATTATGAGAGACTCATACAAATAGCAAGTGTAGGTCAGACTCTCAGCTGGGTGGTCTTCATGACATCACAAAGAAGGGTTCTTCTTTTGTGTCAGCACTGGGGTTTGAACTCAGAGACTTGTGCTTGTGAGAGTACTTTACCACTTGTTTCATGTCACTTATCATTTGTACTTTGTATTATTATTATTATTATTATTATTATTATTATTATTGTCATGGGACTTGAACTCTGGGCCTGGGTCTAACTGCTGTCCCTGAGCTCTTCAGCTCAAGGCTAGCACTCTACTACTTGAGCCACAGCACCACTTCTGGTTTTCTGGTGATTAATT
Organism: Perognathus longimembris pacificus; assembly: GCF_023159225.1. NCBI lineage: Eukaryota > Metazoa > Chordata > Mammalia > Rodentia > Heteromyidae > Perognathus > Perognathus longimembris. Next base: position 35,390,407 of record NC_063171.1, on the reverse strand, counting down.
GGAGATAAGAGGCTCAGGAACTTCCCTTCCCTGGGCTGGCTTTGAACTGTGATCCTTAAATCTCAGCCTCCTGTGCTCAGCTTTTTCTTCATTTTTGAGATAAGGTTTCATGATTTTTGCTGAGGATGGTCTCTGATCTTGATCCTCCTACCTGTGTTTCTCTTAGTTGGGATTATAGATGTGAGCCACCAAGTCTAGTTTTTTGTTGAGATGGGTTTTCTCACTGTTTAATTTTCTCCAGAGCTGGCCTCAAACCTCATAGTTCCTGTCTTGCTTCTTGAGTAACTGGTGTTGTAGTTATGCACCACCAAGCCACGCTAGGGTTTTTTTCTCTGATCTTTCTTCACCATGTTCCTAATTCTATTTACTGATCTCCCAGGACAGCAGATGGCCTGGCGGGAAGCATGGTATTGGCTTGTTTTTCAGAGTCTAGCCTCATTTAAATGTTGGTGGTATGTGCCAACTCAGACTTGGTAAACTCCTGCTTGATTTATTCTCCCCCTGGAGCCCACAAAACCCGTAAAACAGAATTAGAGAACCAGTCCCTAATCATTCTTGTTTAGGCTAACCATAAACACAGTCCCATTGATAGATAGATGGTTTAAAAACAGCCACTGAACCGAGTCTGAGTAGGCATAATCTAGGCCTGTCCTGAACCAAGCTGGGAGGCAGGCACATGCCAAATTCTTGGCTAGTTAGAGGCCATCTACTTCCTTTTGAGCACATTGGTTGAAAGTCATCCTCAAGTAAGTCTGACAGTGTATTTAAGATCACACAGTTAAGCCAGTGCCAGTGGCTCACACCTGTAATCCTAGCTACTCAGAAGGCTGAGATCTGAAGATTGCAATTTGAAGCCAGCTCCGGCAGAAAAGTCTGTGAGCCTCTTATCTACAATTAGCCACCAAAAAACCCCTCAAACAACAACAACAACAAAAAAAAACCAAAACAACAAAACACCAGAAGTGAAGCTCTGGTTCAAAGTGATAGAGTTCTATCCTTGAGCAAAAGAGCTCAGGGACAGTACCCAGGCCCTGAGTTCAAGCCCCAAAACTGACAAAAAAAACCCAAGCAAACAAACAAAAAAAACACAGCTAGTTTAGGGCTGAGCAGAGGGTATGCAAATCTTTACTATTATCTTATTAATGGTCCCTTCCAAGCTGTGGTCTAGATCTCAGTATAGTAGGTGAGTGTGCCAGGTTTCTTATCTGTTCCATCTCTCCAGCCCTAAGATACTAGGTGGCATCTTTAATGCTTGTAGGAAGTCAATCCCATTATAAACATCCATGCCATAAGTACTCCGCTGTGTAGTTCTGCAAGAGTCTTGTATCATAAATTCAAGTCTGACTTCAACTACTTTTCTTTCCATATTTCAGAGCATGTACTTTCTAGTAACTCAGATATTATGTCTTCAAATTTCTTAGTGAAGAATTGCCTAGTGACTTAAGAGTTGGGAAGCAATGGACTGGATATTTGTGTTGTGTCACACTGATATGTTGTAAGTCTTAGGATACAAGGTCTTGAGTCATGAGGGCCAGCATGAATGGGATTAGTGCCCTATAAGAAGAGACACAGAGGCTCACTGTGTGGATACAGATGTCTGCAAGCTAGGAAGTGAGCCTTGCCTTGACACTAAATTGGCTGCCACCTGAGTCTTGGGCTTCTTGGCTTTCAAAACTGTGAGATATAACTGCCAAGTCTATAGTATTTTTGTTATAACAGCCCAAGCTGACTAAGATATGGGGTATGTAGGGACTGTATTGCATTAGCAGAGAAAGTTGGGAGAAAGAAAGGGTGAGAATGTAGTACTTAGTAGGTAATTTAGGCTATTAAATTGTCTTCTTCTAATCTGTATGCAAAAGGGACTATTTTAGACTGTTAACACATCTGTCATTGTAGTTCTCTTATCCTGAGAGTAGAATTACTTATGCCCCCCAAAATGGAGTTCAGTGTCTAGAGACCTATATTCTCTATGCTTTATTTTTTATACTCTGCTTCATTTTTGAGTAGTCTCTCTCTTTTTGGAGGGGGGCAGTTTCAGATCCCCAGACTGTGATCTTCCTACCTGTGCTTGCTCCATAGCTGGGATTGCAGGCATGCACCACCATGCTTACCTGAAACCCATGCATTCGTATCAGTCTTGATTCTTACTAGTTGTAAGATTTGGGACTAGTCACACAAGCTTTAGTTTCTCTTTAGTGTCCTCTTCCCCATCTCTCTTTCACTCCCTCCTCTCTTCTTTCTACTTCTTTCCATTATTCTTCCTCCCCCTCTTCTTCTCTTTAGATTGAACTCAGTGTCTCATACATGCTAGGCATCTGCTCTACCACTGAGCTACATTCCCAACCAACCTCAACTTGATTTCCTTTCTTTCTTTTTTTTTTTTGCCAGTCCTGGGCCTTGGACTCAGGGCCTGAGCACTGTCCCTGGCTTCCTTTTTGCTCAAGGCTGGCACTCTGCCACTTGAGCCACAGCGCCACTTCTGGCTGTTTTCTGTATATGTGGTGCTGGGGAATCGAACCCAGGGCCTCATGTATACAAGGCAAGCTCTCTCGCCACTAGGCCATATTCCCAGCCCCTTGATTTCCTTTCTTTCTTCTTCTTTTTTTTTTTTTTTGTATGTGTATGTATGCTGGTCCTGGGACTTGAACTCATGGCCTGGGTGCTGTCCATAAGAGTCTCCTTTTCTCAAGGGTAGTACTCTACCTTGAGCCACAGCACCACTTTTGGCTTTTTTTTTTTTTTTTTGAGTAGTTTATTGGAGATAAGAGTTTCATGGAGTTTTTTGTTGTTGTTGTTTGGTTTTTTTTTGGCCTGGGCTGGCTTTGAACCATGATCCTCAGATCTTAGCCTTCTGAGTAGCTAGGATTACAGGCAGAGTCACAGTGCCTGGGTAACTTTAGTTTTTAAATTGATAGAGTGGCAGATTAATTGGGATTCCTAGGAGGAATATTGTGAAGATTAAATAACACATATGGACTGTAAAGCCCAATGAAATAATTTATTGGAATTGTCTTTAAGTGTAATATATAGATGCGTTCTCTGATTAGCTAATGTTGCTCTCTCTCTTCTGTCTTCCTGTTCATTTTGTTTAATCCTTATTGATGATTATAAATCAATATTCTTAATTGTTACTAAGTCTTAGGATTATCATTCATTTATTTCAATTTTCTATTGCTAGCATTCAAAGAGACCATTAGTTAATGTTTCAGACTTTTATCAGTAAACACTATTAATCAAGAGTCTACAATCACATATGTTGCAGTAGAGATGAAATTGTAACAGGGTCTCCAGCTCTCATTCAAATTTTTTCTTTCATAGCTGATCCTCTTCCATTTGAGCCATACCTCTGCTTCTGGCCTTTTCTGTTTAACTGGAGATAAAGTCTCAGATTGTGTCTGCCAGGACAGTTTTGGAATCCTGACTCTCAGATCTTAGCCTTCTGAGTAGCTAGGATTATAGGTGTGAGTCACCAGTGCCTGGCTAGCATCTTAGAGGGGCAACTTCTGCCTCGATAGTTGCAGTGATGGCAAAAATCTCACCCTGTGTTAGGATATTATATGTAGAGGTCTAACTGCTAGAGGAGTCTCTTCCCTTATATCAAACCAGTGTTTTCCAGTGAGACTATACCAGTTAAAACTATAGTCAGGCTTCTTGATAGGAATTTAATTATTTCAAAACTAGGAAATATTACAGGGGATGGTGGTGCATGCATGTAATATCAGTACTAAGGAAGATGAGCCAGGAGGATTGCAAATTTGAGACCAGCTGGGACTGCCACTCAAAAAAGAAGCCAGATAATTGAAACCAAATTGACAAACCAAACAAAACCCCAAATAAAAAAGTATTTTTAGACAAATGATAATAGAGCTAAAAATCATGTGTCTATCAATCATATTGAAGAAATATGCATAATTTAACTTCGGTGGCTACTACTCCTTGTTCTTATGCTGTTCCCTCAAAAGTAACAATTGTCTTGAATTTATTTTATTTCTCCCTTATATTTACTCTTTTTGAAAACATCTGTTTGTATTCATGCACATTGTACAGTACTGTTTGTCATGTATTAAACTTCTATTTAAGTGTCTGATGCTGAACTTATTGTTTCATGCTTTTCCTTTTATTTTCTCACTTTAATAGTATATTTTTTGAAATCTAACCGAGTAGCTTTAGTTCACTCACTTTCACTGCTAAAGAATGTTGCATTGAATGGATATATAGTTTATCTTTGTGTCTAGAATAGATACTGTGTTGCTTCTGGCTTTTTGCAATTATAGACTCTTTGGTAAACATTTTTGTGCCAGTCTCTGTTCGCTCCTCCAGCCTTCTGTGTTTATTGCCTATGCACTCCGGGGTATTGAATGAGCACATCTTCTTTTTCCCTTTGTGATTTCATTGGACGATGTAAATTAGCAACATCTGTATTTTTGTTGCTTTGCTCCACACTCATGCCAACTCCTAATAGTTCATATCTAGCACATTGGAAAAAAAAAACCCTCAAAAATGTTATTTTCTCCATTACCAGTTAGTGAGGGCATCAGTTCTTAGGGTTTATTGGTAGTTTTTCTTTTCCTCTTATTTCTTGTCTGTTTTTCAATAGTCTTTTACTTTTTTTCTTTTTTTTTTGGCCAGTCCTGGGCCTTGAACTCAGGGCCTGAGCACTGTCCCTGGCTTCTTTTTGCTCAAGGCTAGCACTCTGCCAACTTGAGCCACAGCACCACTTCTGGCCTTTTCTATGTATGTGGTGCTGAGGACTCGAACCTAGGGCTTCATGTATATGGGGCAAGCACTCTACCACTAGGCCACAATCCCAGCTTCAATAGTCTTTTATCTTCCCTCTTAAATGCAAAGTTCTTTTTTTTTTCATTGCAAAGTTCTTAATATACCTTTTGTTGGATTGGTTTTTTGGTGTCTTACAGTTTGGGTGTCTACAGTGGTATCTTTTAAAAACTTACATTTTTCTTACTATCGAGGTTTGGCATTTGCTTGCATTTTATGGCTCTTCACCACTAGGCTGCCTGAAATATATCTCATCCCCTTTATTTTACAATTCTTTGTTTTCTCTTGTTTAAACTGTTCAACAATAAACCCTTGTATTTAAAACTAGAAACATGACTTATTATCACAAATGGCTCATAATCATATGAAAAGATGCTCAGCTTGACCTAGAGTAAAGAAAATTGTACAAACATAGCACTCTTAAATTCTAGAATGGCAAAATTCCAAAGTTTTACCACATAGTCTGTTGGCAAGGCCATGGGAGGAATATAAAGCAGCATAATGTTTATCTACAAGGGGAAATGGACAACACCTAGTATGTGTGTGTATAAATATTTATATACATATACATACATACATGCATATATATGTATATACATACACACATACACATACATTTACTCTTCCATCTTGCAGTCCTATTCTCTGGAAAATACCCCAAGGATTTACTGGCAAAAAAAAATAGTTTTTAAGAAGTACTTTGCAAGTTATTGCAGCACTATTTGCATAATGAAAGGCTAAACATGACTCAAATATTCTCCACTAGAGAACTAGTGAGGGTAAACTCTGATGCCCTCTTAGAATGGAACTGGGAAGGAATTGGGGCTGGAGTGGATCTCAGTGGTAGAGTGCTTACCCAGCATGCCCAGGTCCTCAGTTCTACTCTAGCACTGGCTACGTGAGCAAGTTAGGAATCCACCAGGATAGAGGAAGCTCCGGGATATACTAAGTGAAAGAATAGGGTAGCATATACCATTATATGAGGGAAGAATGTATGCTTATGCTTATTTTTTTGTATTTGTTTTTGAAAAAAGAAACCACAAAATAAAAATAATTCAATAGTGCTATCTGTAGGAGAGAAGAGATACTATGTTAGAGGGAAAAACAATAGAACAATTTTCTCTAAACACATCTTATTTCATTGTTTAGGTCTTGGAAAGATGTAAAACTGAAAGATAATTTGTGTGTGTGTGTGTGTGTGTGTGTATGTGGGTGTGCGTGTGCATGAGTGCGTGCATGCATGCCAATACTAGTGCTTGAACTCAGGGCCTGGGCACTGTTCCTGAGCTGTTTTGTTTAAGGCTGATGCTTTGCTATTTGAGCCACTGACTCATTTCCAACTTTTTGGTGGTTAATGGGAGATAAGAGTCTACTAGACTTTCCTGCTTGGGCTGACTTTGAACTGTGATCCTCAGATCTCAGCCTCATGGGGAGTTAGGATTACAGGCATCAGTCACTGTCACCTGCCTTCAAACATAATTTTCAAACAAAAAAACCCAATCCATCCCTCCATGGTACCATGGCCCACTGAGAGAAGCTAAGAACTTGGCCAGCCAGCTTCAACACACCAATTTTGGTTGTATATCTCTGGTTCATATATCATAAAGACACCAAGAGTGCAGAAAACACTCTTGACTGCTTTTCAATTATTCTCATGGTGGGGTTGGTTTGGTTATTCTGAGATTTTTAAATGTGTGGTGGGATAGAATAAAGAACTAATTATATTGGTAGGAGGAAGCAAATACTGACACAAAGACAATATGTTTAAAATCTTGCAATCCCAAATTAGGTTGGATGAACCACAGGACTCATGAAGCATTACTATCTTTAAAAATGTTCTGGTTTTTTCCACTGGCAAAGCCAAAAGCAATGATTAGCCCAGCAGCAGTGAGTGTTCCTCAGGCTCAGATTGTGATTGCCATGAGCTATTTCCCAAGGAGAAAACCCAGGCTTGATAGAAAACTGCTTTGAGGTCTGGAGCAAGAGATACACATGAGATTCTTGGAGCTGCCTGTCACACTAACAAGCAGAGAAGCTACCAAACACTTACATGGTCATGTTGAAGAAAGATTCAAAAATCAATGTAGATAGGCTTTGACAAGCCAAATAGGAACTGGTTAGATATCATTGAAAATAATATGGCAATGATGTGAAATGTGTTATGTGTCACTTTTGTAGGGTATTTGAAAATGAACTAATTACTTTGAAAGTTGGCAAATAAAAGGAAAGAAATAAGTATACTACAAATATTGCCTTGGGATAATCAAAGAACAGAAGAAGAGACATTTCTTTTTATAGAATACAGCTAAGATGTTAAGGGGCATAGGAGGGAAGAGCCATTGTTATTTTGAAATCTCCAATAAATCCATGAATCTAGATATTGATCAACAGTGATTGCTAACAACACGGAAAGGGAAACAACCAAACACATATGGCCTAATGAGATCAAGCCTCCAGATTGAAGAAATCATTTTCAAAGATCTAGAATGGGGCAGAGGAATATGGTAGGCAATACCATGGGAATGCAATCAGCAAAACTGAGATTGTTGAAAAGTCCACAGGAAAGATTTTCCAGTAATTCCCTATGGAAACTTTATGGGAAAAATGTTGAAGGGTAAGGTTGAAGATTTAATAGTTGGTATCTAGGTATGTTAGTGTACTACAGTATTGTAATTCCAGCACTTGCGAGTTGGAGGCAGCAGGATCATGAGTTTGAGACCAACCTGGGCTATAGAGTGAAACCCTGTTTCAAGCAAAGTACAACACAATGCAACAGAGCAAAACAAACACCCCTAAAACCTAGGTTAGCCAGTTTCAGTGTGTGGATATAATTTGGATCCTAATTATAATGAACTGTTAAATTATTGAGATGATAAGAGAAAATTCAAGTATTGACCTATAGGCCATTTTGAGATTGATGTCACCTTTCAAGGAAGGTCTTTACTGTGTGAAAATTCCCACTGACTCATTTACTTTTAAATGTATGATGCCTGTGACTTGTAAAATTAATAGATGGTGAGAAAGTGGGTAGGTATAGGTGGTGATAGAACTGGATAATTTACTTGGATGCTGGTGGCTCACACTTGTAATCTGAGCTACTCAGGAGGCTGGGGTCTGAGTATTGTGGGTCAAAGCCAGTCCCCGGCAGACAAATCTGTGAGACTTACCTCTAATTAACTGGTAAAAAAAACAACAAAAAAAAACAAACAAAGCCCAGAAGTGGGGTATAGCTCAGGTGGTAGAGCAAGTGGTAGGTTTAAACAAAACAACAACAAAACTAAGCAAGTTGTTAGGCCCTGAGTTCAAACTCCAGTACTGACACTAAAAAAAGCAAACAAATGGAATGTTTTATAGAGTATCATTTATTGTACTATTTTCTCTACTTCTATATATGTGTAAGCTTTCAGTAATGTGAAATGGCTCAAAATTTGGACTTTTCTGAAAAGTTATATGGAAAATGGTATTCTGAATGAAACTTCATTTTCATGGCATCTTTGGCCTTTGGAGCTAAGTTCCTAGAGGGAATTAGCATACTCTGGGTGTCTAGAATTAGTTTGTGTTTCAGTTCAGTGAGTCAGATACTCACTAAGCCCTCAGCTCATGCTTTGAAGACTACCCAAGTTGGCTCCCCTGGGAGGTCATTTGTAAGAAGGCTTCTTACTGTGGCTTATAATTCTTCTTCAGTCTGGCTTGTCCTCCTTTCCTGTTCTCAGCATTACCCAGACCACTGTTTCCTAGTTTCTACTTCCTCATGAGCCTTTTGAAAAGCAGCATCATGGAGAGGAATGATGACTTCTTATTGTCATTTGACCAATTAGAGGGAGAGATGGGATTTGAACCTGAGCTATGGATGTCCATTGCCCTGGCCCCTCTGTCTCATTTAGCAAGCTAAAATGTGTATAATTTCCCCTTGTGATGAGGAGTGCCATTCAGAGAGTTTGCACTCTGAATTATTTATAGAGCACTGCCTGTCTGGGCCCCTGTTCACCAGCCAAATAACTCAGAACATGCCTGAGGAAACGAGCACAGCCTCTAGGACTCAAAGAATATTAAACTGTGGACCAGGGAGGTTTTTTAATATTGATAACACTCATAAATTTAGTGCTCTGACATTTAGAAAGTGTTTCAAATAATGCACAGTCTGTGTACCTTCTCCTCACACCTGCTTTCAGCATGGAAGGGTTTGTCATGTCTGTCTGAGACTACAGTGAGGGTCTTCTAGGTCCAGACTCCTTGCCCTCCTTCCTTTCTTATGCTGCTCCTCTTCTTAGCAAAAGTTGAAAATAATTGCATATTATAGTCTTAGATGATGCCAGTGGACAATGATATAGGCCTCAATTGAGTATTGTCATTGTCTAATTTAGTAACAATTACTATTCATGTCAACTTAGGACTTGATGTGCATCAGGCATATTTGGAAACTTGAGCCTTACTCAATATTTAAAGACAGTGAAGTTTAATTCTCATAAAAATTCTATGATATACACATTAAAATTGTATTAGCTAGATGTGGTGATATACATCTGTAATCCTAGTACATGTGAAGCTGAGGCAGGAAGAGTCTTTAAAAAGGTTGTAGAAGTGGTACTGTAGCTCAAGTGGTAGAGTGCTAGCCTTGAGCAAAAGGAGCTTAGGGATAGCCTCTAGGCCCAGGACCATCATGCATGCCTGCATAAATAAATAAATAAACAAATAAATAATGTTGTGTTAGCTCTGTAACCTTGGATAAAGTTAAATAATCAAATATTTTTCCCCAAACCACAGCAGAGTCAGGATTTGAACCTAGGAGTGTCTAATGCCAAGGTCTCAGCTACAGCCATGAAGTTACTCACTGATTCTTCAGTAAACATTTATTGAACGTTGTCAGATCCTGTTTCTGAACTGAGGATACAAATGTGGGTGTGAGAGATACTCATTTATCCTCAAACAGCTTACAAGCAGTGAAACAGACAATAAACAAGATATTTTTAGGCAATGATGAGTAGTTTGAGGGAACTAAAACTGGGTAATGTGACACACATTGTCTGGAGTGTATGGCTGGGGTGCTGCCTTTAGCTGATTGGGGGCCTTTTTGAGGTTAGAAAGGACTTGAGACTTCTAGACAGTGGGACAAGTGAGAATTAACAGTCCCATAGTTGGAACTGGTGTGTTGTGTTTGGGGAACAGAAAGAGAGCATCAAAATGGAGAGACAAAGGGTAAAAGGTGAACCAATGCAACAGCAATACTTACAAAACTATATGCTGTAAACCAACTGTACAACTTAGGGGTTGGGGGGAGGGAACTGGGAAGTGGGGAAGGTGGGAGAAAAATGAAGGAGGAGGTAACAAGTTTGATAAGAAATGTACTCACTGCCTTATATATGAAACTGTAACCCCTCTATATATCACTTTGACAATAAATAAATCAATTAAAAAAAGAGAGAACACTGAAGAGAATGTGGAAGGCATTGGAGAGAGAGGAGCTACCCTACTAGTAGTGAGGATGGATTTGCATCCAGTCCCCCTCCTCCCCCCCCTCCCCCGCCCTGCTCTGGTGACAGGGTAAGAAGCTTTGTCCACATAGAGGAGCTCATCGATCTGAGACAGAAAACTCATTTTGGAGAAATAAATGATATCCTACTTCTTCATGACATGCTTGTCAGCTCTCTAGTCTCAAATCAGTAGGATGGGGGTAAGTAGTATAGACCAGCTTGATGGCAGGTGTGAAGACAGTTTTAGGGTCATAAATGATGTCAAGTGGAAATAACAACTTAGTTGCCAAAAACCTACCACAGTCAAAGTTGCTCCTGATGGGTCAGGTATGGAGAGGATGATGTTTTCAAATAGAAAAAGGATGTTTTGGCCTAAAAGAAAAGAGGTGCCTTGTACTGGGTCCTCTCATATTCATGGACAGGTTGCCCTGCCTGTATCAGGAAGGTGGCAGAGCCTGGTTGGGATGGAGGAGGCATTGAACTAGCTGATGTCGGTGGGATTCCATCCAGCAGGCCCAGTAGCCTCATTGCTCAGACAGCAGTCCATGGTCAGTGGACAAGGGTAGTAGCCACAATTTATGGGAGATGAAGGATCAGATCCAAACTCAATTTTTTTTTCTTACATTCAGCCTGATGGCCTCATCATACCATTTACTTCTGGTTGCTCTGACGCTTAAGGATCCTGAGTGACTGAGTTTCCTATTATTTTTAGTGGTGCCTTATTTAATGCAGCTTTAGATTTTCCAGCTAACTGGCACCATCTGTCTGGAATCACACTTCTTAGAGCTGCCTCCTTGTTATCAAGCCTTTCTGATGGCTGGGAACTAGTTGTAGCCTGAAGACTTGCTGTACTTCAAAACTTTTACTTGTCATGGCCAACATATCAATATATAATGTCTGTGGAAGCCAGCAAATGCCTTGGAAGAGAAGGCTGGAGTAGTCTTCTTGTTAGAAGAATCATGGCTTCTGTTGAGAAGTACATGAGAGTCATCTCCAGGTTCTGGTTCTTTGGTTACCAGGCATTTGACTTCATAGCATGAACTATTATCTTTCAATCCCACAGTGTTCTATTTGGTTTATTTCCAAACAAGTTAGAGGGATTGGACCAATGGCTCCCTGGAGTGAGGGCCCATTCCAATCCCATATCACTCAGGAGTGTTCTTTGCCTGAGCATTTTACTATCAGGAACAAAATTAGACTTTTAGACAGGCTCTAATTTTTCACAGCTTGCCAACTAAGACATTCCAACATGGCTGCACACTTAAAAGATGGATACCCTAAGAATTATTGAATAATCTTGTTTGTAGTTACTTGTTAGCTGTTATTTCTGAAAAACAAATGTGTGTGTGTGTGTGTGTGTGTGTGTCTTTTCTCTCACCACTTAGATTAAGTCACTTGCCCTAAGAGCTTTCTCAAATATAGGCATGTATATATCATAGACTGAGTGTCTTAGCATTAAAAGCACATCAAAGATGTAATAATAGCAGACCTCTTTTATTTGTATCTTTTGTAACAACTCTATAGGATTAGTTGCTATGTTGTCATGCATATAGGATTTCAGGGAAATCCTTCAGGAACGTCCTATAGGTTCCGTGGCTCCAATTTCAGTGCCTGTGCTTTGTCGGATGCCCAGGCCATGTCTCCGTATTTCCAGTGGCTGTAGTAGTAGAGGGTGGTAGGGATAGGGGTCGCTGAAGGTGGCAAGTTGTGGGGACTAGAGATGAGGATTCCTGTTCGTAGAGTACATATTTACATCTCTTCTCCTGATGGCTTTGGGGAGTGAGCACTTGAGGCTGACAGCAAGCCTGTGGTGGGTGATCTTGATTCTCATTGTGAGCACACTTTTCTTCCATGGGAGGAGGACTGGTGGTAGTCCAGACAAGACTTGATTGGCAAGACATCAATGCATCAATCTGTGTCTGGTTACTCAGTTGAGTCCTGCCAGCTCCACAGTATTATGTGTTATGGCACGGGGCTCAGGCTGCTAGGGAGGATGTCTGCACCTCTACCCTTTGCCTCTTAACAAGCAGGACAGCTACAGTAGAGTATATTCTTCTAGTTCCTTTTGAACACCTTTCCTAGGTGAGGGAGGTTTTATCTTTAAAAATGGTTCTCAGGGTGATGACATAAAGTTTAAAAGCTTGTAAAAAGTAACCATTAGAGACTGTTTCACGTGATGGGGTAGTACATCTGGTTTCCTTTAGCCATCTATAATCCTAGTTTAAGGTGGCAATGTGGTTCACACATAGACAAACACTTATTTGGAATGGACAGAGCTGGTGTTGATGGAGGCTGTGCTGTTTTCTAGCAGGACAAGGTGATTCTCCTTACCTGTACATCAGTCAGGGTCAATCCAAGACATAGGGCACTGGGAGACTTGCATGGAGAGATGTATTGCCAGAAATGGGCTCTGGGATGGTGGGAGCTGTTAGATGGGTCCCAAATCTATAGAGTCTTCTATGGGAACATTCATGCACAGCTTCAGACTGCTATCCCTAGGTGAAGGTCTTGCTTCAGAGAAGCCTCTGCTCTGAGGCTTCCACTTCATTGCACCAGGCTCATTCAGACCATACTGAATAATCTCTTCCTTAATGTCAACTGATGTCATCTACAAAATACCTTCACAGAAATATTTTGGTTAGTGTTTAATTGAACAACTTAAAAAACTGTGCCTTCACAAAGTCAACAAAGACTATCATATCCTCTTTGAGAGTTAATCTGGTGAAATGGGTACATGGTTTGCCTTGGTTACCCAAATCTTCCTTCAACAGATCTCCTTGTGGATAAAGTCCTACTGATCTCCCACCCAAAACATCGCATTCTGTCATAGCTTTGCCCAATTCATCCTTGTGTTGTCTTTTGTGAGTCCATGACCTCTCCTATGGCAGAGTTTGAAGTGCTTCCAATGTGGCCTGGTGCCTTTGTTTTTTGCCAGTCTGTGTTTGTGCTACAGTGGAATGACTTCTCAGCAAACAGTGACTGATGCTTATGACAACCTCATTTCCCAGCTCCCAAATTCTTGGCATAGATTAGGAAGGAAGAAACAATTGTTTTGTTTCACTTAATAGGTTTTACCAACTGGTACCTATGAGCTTCATTGTTCTATTACTGATGATATAACAATGAACAGCCAGACATGGTCCCTGCTCTTATGGAAACTTTACAAACTAGCATGGGTGTCAGAAGGATGGGTAATAGGAGAGGAAGGAGACTAATGGTAATTATACAATAAGATGAACAAGCTAATTTCAGATAAGTGTTATGTGTACTGGAGGAAATAAAGTAGTATAGTATGACTCTAAATTTCTTGGCTAATTTCTGAATTCAAATAATGGGTTCCTGACTGTATGAGAATAGGCACATTTACCTCTTTGAGGCTCAGGCAAGAATCTCTGAGATATCTGGATTCTGGGCCATCTGTACTGGAAGTTATTGTATATGTGTTTGAAGGAGTCCAAAGAAGATGAATTGAACAGAAATAGCATTTTGGATGGTTAGGGCTTTCCATCTTACTGTGTGGCTTGCAGACCAGCAGCAAATATTACTAGAGGGCTTTTAAAAAATGTAGATTCCTGGGCTCCATCCCAGACCACAGAATCGATGTGCATTTTACCAACATCTTTAGGTGTATTGTAGGTATATACTGAAGCCCGAGGGAACACAGAGTGAGGATGCAGTCTGGAGGCTAGTGGAATAACCTAGGTACAAAGCATTGGTCTCAGGTAGGAAATGAGGGAGTGGGAAAGGGAGAAGATAGTTTAATCCTGGGTGGTTCATTCTCTGAGGAATTGACTTAAAATTACCAAATTTTAACAGCAATGTAGTTTTTAAATTCTGAAACTTTGTACTAGTGTGTATATAGGACATTTTCCCTTGAGTCTCTTATGATGTCACATAGGCAAGGTGAAAGGTTATTTGGATATTCCAATGCATTTGAATTGACATTAATCAACAGGCTTTTTAAGCTGTTATGATTGCCAGTGTCATCCTCCCTCACCTCAGGAATGTTTCCTTTAAGATGTAGGTTTCTGAACTAGATGACTTTTGGGTGGAAACAAGAGGGGAAAAGTGTCTATCATCTTTACAATAACAATAAAACTATATATATATGTGTGTATATATATATATATATATATATATATATATATATTTACAAAAGGATCTGGGTTTGGCCGTCTAGAGGCTGAACCTATGAAGCACAGTTCTGCTATTATACCTATATCATTTGTAGAAGCTGGGAAAAGGCTCACTTTTGTGTGTGAGCCACAGTATCTCCATCTCCATCTTCCTTTGTGATTGTGACTTCTTGAGCCAGGAGTCATCTTTGGGATGATTGTTTCTTTATGCCCTGTAGAGATCCCTTAATCTCATCTACCAACTTCCCTCCATTTCTGGCAGCTCCTAAGGAGTTTGTGTGGAAAGCGAATTTCATGCACAGGATAAGGATTCTTGCATACTTCACCCCCCACAGGAAGACCATTTTCTCCCTCAGTGTCTTATTTTGTCTTTCTTGGGGCACATTACACTCAGGATATTTACTTCACTCAGTGCTTGCTTCCTTGTTACTCCCAACTATAACTCAGAAAGATCTTCTGAGCTGGTAGTTTAATATGATAGATGCTTAGTGTGCCACCTTGGAACCTGTCCTACTTAGGGACAACTGTGGATGCTGTGAAGTTTTTGTTTTGTTTTTTAATATTTTTGTGTTCCAAAAATGACTATATAGGAAAAAGACAACAGGACATACAGAAGATGGGTACAGCTTATGACTAAGGTGAATGCTGAGTGGGGAGTGTGTGTGTGTGTACATGCACACACACACACACACATAAACACACACACACTACAAGTGCTGCATAGGATATGATTTACTTGCAGGTCTCATCCCCCAATAGCTTTCTTAATAAGTCCACTATTCTCAGAGGTTTTTCCTTTCAATTTTCCGTGATGTTCTGACAAAAATCTTTGGTTTCTTTTAGGGGGTAAGCATATATTTAATCAGCTTTGCAATTGGAGATTGCCTTTGTGGCATCATCTGAGTCTCTTAAATTACTTCAGCCCTTACGGCTATATCTATCCATCCGTCTGTCTGTCTGTCTATCTGTCTATCTAATGTATCTAATCTATCTCACAGCATCAGGGAATAAGACTGTAGTTAAAAGTGCCCCTGTGGACAGCATTAATCCATTTTCTATGGCATAATCTAATAATAAGAAAATACTGGCTTCAGTTTCCTGGGGACAGGAGCTCGTTTCATGCATTTTGTTCTGTTTGCCTTGTCCATCTCTCCAGATAGTGCAGTTTTCCATAGATTGATTCTGCTTTATCAGATTAATGTCAGGCAGAAGCATCTAGACTTGTGGATTTCCTTGTGCTATTTAATGGATTGCAGCCAGTATCTGACACTTTAGTGTTGACTTCTTGGTAACTCTTCCCCCCTCCCTTTTTTTTAAACTGATAAATCCTTGTCAGATAATTTGCCTTTTTTTTTTTCTCTTGACAGAGTACATGAACTCAGGTAGCATAGCTGTTATCTCCTTTGAGAGACAAGGTTAAGGACATAGAGAGGTCAAGAGACAAATAATAGGCCTGGCAGAGAGACCCCAAAGGCTTCCAGGGATCTTCATATCCCACAGCTGGCACTGATGAGCTGGTTCCCTTCTGTTTGCCTTTCAGACATGCCATTGAAACGACTGATTAAATGATTATATTATTAGGCTCTTTGAAATTAAAAGGGTGCTGATGCCCTGACTATGCCTGGCCAGGCTGCAGCAAAGGCCCAACTGGAAGCAGTTGCTGGGGCTGCATCCTTCCAGCTCTTCCTGGAAGGCTTTGTGCAGGAAAAGCTGCATGTGCACACACATGTGTGACTGTGAGTGTCAGGACACAGGCCTCCCACTGTCTCCTGGGAGCCTTAGAGACCCTTCCTGACTGCTGGCTGCCTGACAATGGACAAGTCCACATATCCGTCCTTTGTCTCCACTTACTCCATGTCAGTGAGCAGTTGTACTCCTCAGCACCAGGAAGAGTGCATTGTCTTCCTTCACAATGTTGTTATGAGAAGATGGTGAGATGAAGGATTGTGAGATGTTTCAACAGTAGCAGTTTCTTAGCAAGGACTTGGCCTTGCTGCTATTATAGTCAGCTTTTTTTCTATTGTGTTGTGCAAAAGGGGTACAGTTACAT
This sequence comes from Perognathus longimembris pacificus, assembly GCF_023159225.1. Classification (NCBI taxonomy): domain Eukaryota; kingdom Metazoa; phylum Chordata; class Mammalia; order Rodentia; family Heteromyidae; genus Perognathus; species Perognathus longimembris. Next base: position 35,373,974 of record NC_063171.1, on the reverse strand, counting down.
AATAAGGCAGTGAGTACATTTCTTGCGATATCATACACCCTCGTTTTCCTTTCCCTTACCTAGATCAGGTAGGTATATATACAATACCCAGTGTACCAAAATCATATACAGTAACCACGTAGTATACGCCAAAGGAAATTCACCTAGAACTTTAAATGTAACATCAACAATAGAATCTTTCTTTCTTTTTCTTTTGGCCAGTCCTGGGCCTTGGATTCAGGGCCTGAGCACTGTCCCTGGCTTCTTCCCGCTCAAGGCTAGCACTCTGCCACCTGAGCCACAGCGCCCCTTCTGGCCGTTTTCCATATATGTGGTGCTGGGGAATCGAACTGAGAGCTTCATGTGTAGGAGGCAAGCACTCTTGCCACTAGGCCATATTCCCAGCCCAGAATCTTTCTTTTAAAAACAAAAAAATGCATTCTTCATCACTGTGTGTGATTAACAAGTATTTGTGGATCCTTTATACATCTCACTATTTTGTAGAATTGATATTCAATTTGTATTTTAAAATTCGCTTTTTTGCTGAACATATCACATGTAGCTGGGAGTGTGAAAGAGATTGGAGGTGAGTCATGTATCTCCTTTCAGAGATGATGGACCCTCTGAATATCTAATGAAAGCTTTATCTTCTCATCACAGAAAACTCCTAAACAGAGAGTTTAGCATATTTCATGGTCCCAGGAGCCCTATGGTAAAGTTTTTGGGGATTTCCAGGATACCAGGATCTGAGCCACTTGTCTTGATAATATGACAATTCATATCATTTGCCTTGTGGAAGATGGGACTCTGTAGCATCCTTTTCTTTTTAAGAATGAGCAGGAAGGTGAACCACTTTACTGTTATAACTACAGAGGGACTGCTGTGAGACCACAGGAACTATTCTAGTAGTCCATGACATAGTACAGAGAGGTCTGTGCAAACATTCCAGAAAGGTCTTTACTTCTGTAGTTAGCAAACATGGTCTGGGAGCTCTGTGACAGCCAATCCAAAACCTGATTTATGGGGAAGGATTTAATATAGGCATAAATGATGCAGGCAGTGAGGCCTGTATCTGTGTTTCCCTGAGGACTATATTAGGGTGTCTCTGCTTTCAGTTTCTGTTTCAGCCAAGATGAAATCTCTATTGGGTTTACTCCACATTCTTCCAGAGCCAGAAACAAAACATCAAAACAAACAAAAAAACAAATGACAAACTATAAGCCAAAGACTTGTACAGTTGCTGTTAATTTAGTGTTTAAGAATTGCCAACCTGGAGAGGGCTCAGTCAGCTTAAAAGAAGAAATAAAAACTTAACTTGTATGGTCTTTTTTTCTTTATTAAAAATTGTGCAATAGTTTCCCTGATGTTTTATGTAGCCATAGCTTTCTGTTGAATCCCAGAACACTTAACTACAAGGGCTAAGGAGTCCCTAGCTTGTCTTTGTGAAGTATCGAAGAATAGCCATTCTTTTCAGATAAGGGAAGTTACAGAGGTATTAGGAATTGCCTGGAATTGTCCTCTGAAGACCTGAAGAGGAAACATATTAGAGATACTTGGCTCATTGTGAAGGAAGCGGATGGTGAGGAGGAGGCAGCCCAGGGGGGGGGTGGGGGGGGGTAACAGTCGGTACACAGCCTAAGTGACAAATGTGAATCAGTCCTGTGAGTAGTGGGATGTCTCAGTGCTACTGCTAGGAGTGTAAATTGGACCAACCTCTTAAGAAAGCAATTTGATTTTATGTCTGTGCATGTACACATGTATAGGATGTATTCACCCAGGTATATATGTATATGAGTCAAAAAATGCCAGCCTTTTAGACCCTATTGCACAATTCTATGAGTCTATCCTAAAGAAATAGCCTAAATATATCATAAAGTGTGTATATATTATTAATATCCATCCCAGTTTTATATAAGATCCTTAGTATCCATGGGTCTGTGGTTCCAGGGAGTCTGTTATTGATGTTCAGGATACGTAGAGTTCAATGTTGTACTGCAGATGTTTGGTTCATTTTCCCCCCTAATGCTGCTCAACTTCTGCTGAAGACATGCCACATTTCAACAAATGTAATTTTTTTTTAACCACTTAAGTTCAGCACATTTTGTGTTCTTTTTGGCTTGGGAGGATTACTATTTGTCATACCTTGCTTAGAGGGGGCCATCATCTGTTTTCTGGAAAAACAAAGGGCAACAAAAGCACTCTGAAGATGATGTAAACACAACTGACAAAAATGCTGGACTTACTGAGAGCTGCACCCATCAGCTCATTCATCACATTTGCCATAATATGCATGTGAGGTTTTAAAAGTTTTTTTTTCTTTTTTTAAATTTTAGGCCAGGTGTTTGTGACTCACTCCTGTAATCCTAGATACTCAGGAGGCTGAGATCTGAGAATTACAATTCAAAACCAGCCCTGGTAGGAAAACTTAATTGGAGATAAGAATCTCATAATCACCAGAAAGCCAGAAGTAGAGCTGTGGCTCAAGTGGAAGAGTGACTGCCTTGAGTGAAAAAGCTAAGAGACATTTCTCAGGCTCTGAGTTCAATATATTACTTTTTTTTCTCATTCAAATTTTTATTATCAAACTGATGTACAGTGAGGTTACAGTTTCATACGTTAGGCATTGGATACATTTCTTGTACTGTTTGCACTTGGTGAAGTCAAGTCTGTGAACAAAGAAGGCTTACTGGATTTGTAGTACAACTGGCAAGCCATTCAAATGGTGGGAATTTGTGAAGTCATCAAGGTTGTTGACAAACAGGGATCAAGGAAAGACTTGGGGATCTGGAGACAAAATCCAGGAAATGGAGAGAGAATCCTTTCAGATTTTCCTGACTACTTTTGAACATGTCCTCCACATTCTCTGTGTGGGAATTCATTCTCTTTGCTGCTTTATCTTCTCCATTCCTAGCTGCATTCCTTAGCAGTATACTGCTACTCAGACAAAGTGCGATATGTCTGCTTTTAGATATAGGTTCTGAAAAGAATTCTTGCACTGTATTTTCCTCTTTACCCACATCTCTGTAGAGGCAGAATCTCCCATGGTAGGTGGCAGGTATAGGCCATTCTGCTAAAAACTCACTGCAGTAGGACTTTTTCCAGTTGTTCTGCCTTTGAGAGGAGTACATTGATCAGTTCACCAAGCTTGAGAGAGAATATAGTCCAGCCTCTTCATTTTGCAGCTGAGGAAACTGAGGCAAGTGATATGCCACAAATCTCATAGCTATATGTGACAAGTATGGCATCCCCATTTTCAGGAAGCATAGTGAAAGACACTGGGTACAAGGGACAATTTCCATGTGTCCTTTTAATACTTATATAATTTTTATTTAAAAGCTTTAACTTACATCTCTCATGTATTATATTGTTCCTAATATTTATAGTGTGAAGTATACATCTAATTTTATGTTTTTCTACTGGCATTCCAGTTTTTCCAACATTATTCATTACATTAATTTTTCTTCCAGTTATTGGAAATACTAGCTTTATGATGAAACATTGATTTCTGTATACACTTTGGCTTTTTATATTTTCTGTTAGAGAAACTTAACAGCACAAATAACAGAAGTGAATATGAGTATGAGGACATATTCATTCAGATTGTTTCAGTTCACTCAAAAATTTCTGTTCTTTTATGATTTAAAACAGTATTCCTTCCTGTAATATTCCTGTAATGTTTACAAAAAGTTCTTCATGCCACAGTGAAACACTTTATATTATATTAAATACTGACAGTTTTCTTCATCATTGTTCAATACCCTCTGAAAAACTCCTCAAAAATATTTGTACTCCAAACTTAAGTTTCTTTCTGATGTTCTTTATGTGAAAGAGATCAGATTTTCCTATTTTTCACTATTTTTTGCATTTTTCTCTTTATTCACAATATAGGCATCTAAGTGTCTAATTGCAAACTAATCAGCATATGGCAGCCTATGCCTTGTATAAATGGGGAAACTTTTATTCTACAGTTGGCCTTTGCTTTCTTTTGTTATTTGAAGAAATCAGTTTAACTGTGGATTTTCTGAACCTCTAGGGATCAGTTGCTGGCCTGTAAGAGCAGTTAGGAACTTCCTGTGGGCTGACCAGTTGGATGGCTTTGGGGGTTACCCAAAGATGGTCTGATGAATATATTGATTCTTTTTCCCACTTATAGGAGGCTTGCCTTATAAGTGCTGGATTGATTTCACCTGCACACAGAGTCACAATAATTTCAGGAGTACATTTGTGAGGTAAATGTACAGATTTAGGTGAATGTTCCTGTTACTCCTGCCCAGGGGTTTTGATTCCCCAGTTAGGCTTCTCTCTCCTTGTATTGCCCACTTCTGTGTTCATGCATCCTCTAAGACACTATTGAAGCCCTCATCTGCTGTCCTAAGTGCTCTGTGATCTGTCCTCCCAATTATCTTCTTCTTTGGCTCATGGTCACACATGCTTTGTGTTATTGTATAACTATTTTTCTCTATGTCACCTCCTATAACTACAGCTGTTCTCTTTGCCATCTAACTTGTTCTTTAAAAAATTTCTCCATTTCTGCCCATTAGCATCCAGTGCACACTCTCAATACTGCTCAGACCAGTCCTGTCACTGCACAAGGTCAAGATATTCAGTCCCACATCTGTGCTGCCATGTTTTTCCTGTCTGCATGTCTTCTTTGATTGCTCAGATCAAATAATGCATCCTCTACACTATCCCTGATCTCTGCTTCATTAGAAAATTGTGCCAATCTTTTTTTTCTAAAGTGATGTATAGAGAGGTTACAGTTTCATATGTTAGGCATTGGATACATTTCTTGTACTATTTGTTACCTCCTCCCTCATTCCACCCTACCCCCTACCCCTTTCCCTCTCCCCTCATGAATTGTTCAGTTGGTTTACACCAAACAGTTTTGCAAGCATTGCTTTTGTAGTCGTTTGTCTTTTTATCCTGTGTCTCTTGATTTTGGTATTCCCTTTCACTTTCCTAATTCTAATACCAGTATATACAGTTTCCAATGTACTCAGATAAGATACAGTGATAGTGCAGGTACAACCACAGGAAGGAATACAAGAGGATCATCAACAATAGAAGCTACGGTTTCACATGGCATGTTGAAAGTAATTACAACAGTGATATATCACTCGTTTCCATAAGATGGAGTTCATTTCACTTAGCATTATCTTATGCATTCATAGGAGCATAGCTATTAGGCTCTTGTGATCCTCTGCTCTGTGTGCCAATCTTTTGGAACCTGTAATGCATTGGTGAACTGTAAGTCCCTTGAGGTTGCTGATTCTATTTTAGTAAACTGTTCTCTTGGTGTGTCTGGTTTGGGACCTATAGCAGACACTTATTAGGTGTTGGAAAAAAAAAGAGTAAATCTCAACCTTTCCCATTAGTGAGAATACTGCTGAGTTTTGCTTCAGACCCTTTTGACCTAGGAAGGGTTTGCAAATACAGCTGAACACAATATCATGCTTACAGGATCTGTGGTTTGATTTATGCATAAATTAACCTTTTCCATCATAGTTGTACCTTGAGGACAGGAACATCTATAACTTCCACAGTAACAAATATGCTTAATAAATTGTTTGAGATTAGTACAAATCTTTCAATAGTAGAGATGATTTTTTGACCTTGTATCTCTCGCAATACAAAATTTATTGCTGCAGTATAGGAATAGTGACTGCTTCTACTGATTGGGGTCATGATCTAGGGGCATTATAGCTATTTCTAATAAATGGTTGGGAAAACAACAGGCCTGAAAGAAGGTGGCAGATTAGCAAACAAAAGACAGAGAGAGTTAAGTGACTGGGTCAAGGTCTCTAATAAGTGGCAGCATTTTATTTGAATTCAGAACTTCCTGGATTTATTGACCACAATACTCAGTAACAAATATGGGATTGAAATTTTATTTCTCATAGAATCACTTGCTTGTGCTTTCACCTAGTAGGCTTTTGTCACTCATTCTTGAAAAGCTGCTTATCAGTTGAAGTAGCACAGACACTGAGTACTGCCCTGCTTCAGTTCTCAGGCAATGTCTGTGTGACTATTCTGCATCTTGCTGGAAGCCTACCTAAGAACAGTAGGAACAGGTGAGCATATTAGATTGTTTCTACTGTGGTTTGCATTAGTGTAAGACATTGACCAAGATAGCAAAAAAAAAAAAAATCTCTGGAAGCTTCTTTTTTAAGCTAGGAATGAAATGCATGCCAATAATCTTAGCACTGGGTAGGGGGAAGTAGAGGCAGGAGGTTCATGAATTGGAGGTCAGCCTGTACTACATAGTGAATTTCAGATCACCATCTTCATACCTATCTCTGGGTCACTTCTATAAACAGTTGTACATTGGTTGTATGTGGTTAAAAACCCTGCCCAGGGTGTACCATAACATTTGTTGAGTTGATTGCTAGTCATCAGAATAACCTAAGAGATGAAGAAAATAGTAACTGCTCAGACTTCTTTCTAGAGTTAATAGATTAAGGTTGTTTGAATTGGGACAAGTAAAAACATAGTTCTTCATCTTTTTATAGAAAAGAAATTGAGACTTAAGGATGTGGATAAAACACTTAATTGTGAGTGAGACAAAGATACCTCTTTCTTTCTCTCTCTTTCTCCTTTTTAAAAAAAACCATTTCCTGCAATTATAGGAGTTTCCCCTTGAAATTTGTACAGTGAAGTTGGAGGTATAGTGGGAAGTGTGGTTTCTTGTTTGGTTTTGTTGGCCAGTCCTGAGGATTGAACTCAGGGCTTGAGTACTGCTCCTGGCTTCTTTTTTTTTTCCTCAAGGCTAGCACTCTACCACTTGAGCCATAGTGCTATTTCTGGCTTTTTCTATATATGTGCTGAGGAATTGAACCCAGGGTTTCATGTATATGAGGCAAGTACTCTACCACTAGGCTATATGCCCAGCCCAGGAAGTTTGTTTTTTTTGTTTTATATTTTTCATGTTTTTAATATTATAAAGATGATGTACAGAGGGTTGTATACAGTTTCATAAGTCAGGCATGATTAAATTTCTTTTAGGAGAGTGTCACCCCTTCTTTCACTGTCTTCAAGACTTGCATGCTTTTTCTATTTGAGTGAATATTTGAATGCCTGATTATGTTCTGTACTCAGTGCTAGATATAAGGATTCAAGATATCTTGAGGACTCACAGTGCAGCAGAAATAGACTTGTAAGCACATAATTTCATTAAAAGCAGCGGATTCTGCAGAAAGGAACAGGGCCCAATAGTGTGTGCATGAAACACAGTGTGTAGTAGCGTTGTTGTAGGTGGGCCAGAAATGGGTCCCTTGTTTCTTATGGAAAGGCTTCCCAGTTAGATTGGTAAACAGCCTGATCTAAGGTGTGGTGTCCTTGCAGGGACATTTCCTGAGGAGGTTGGAAGGTATTCAAAGGTGATGTGATTTATCTGCTGTTCAAGCTCAGCAGAAACAGCTCTTTTTATGAGCCTCTTGGATCATTTTGTGGGCTCAGTGTTATCCTGTGGCATTTTATTTATATATTGATTCATTGGATATGCTAAGATATAAGAGAAAATGGTTTTCATCTTTGTACTTTTGGAAACTTTGGGTAAGTTTTTACATTTTTCTAGGTCTTAAATCTCTCACATGTGAAACAGAGAACAGTATTGCTTGCTTGTTTTGTGGTGGTATTATAGGATTAAATGAGAGAATGTATGAAAAAACTTTGAAGCAATAAACTACACATTGATGAGCCCTGTAAATAAATGGCAGTAATGGGACATATGCGTGTCAGACATCTAGCTGATCCCCAGCCCTGTTGGGAAGGTAGGCCAAGACATTCTAATCACTGGGAAGAATTGGAGGAAATGTCAGAGTGCAGTTTCTAAAGAGGTTAAGTTCATGAGACACTTGACTGCCAAATACAGGGTCTACTATGCCCAATACAATGTTCCTTCTACTCAAAGTGATAGCAACCTCAGGGGTTTCAGAAAGGGGAAGCCTATCAACGAAAGTGCAAGTCATTTCTGCTTCCCCATGTAAGGGAAGCCAAGGGAAGCCCAAGAAGGGAGATTTATGTTTAAGGAGACTAGGAAGGCATGCCAGAATGCTAAGTCATTTTCTATCACCTTGATCACATCAGAGGGGAGAGTCATTGGGAGTCATTGGTATAGTCAGTAAAAGCTATACTCTTCCTTGAGTGTCAGGTGTGGTGAATGAACACTGGAGAATTACCTGATGAAGTGAGATCATGGAAATGGGATGATTACTTTCTAATAGCACTTAATAGTTATTCAGCATAATTTCAGCTCATTAAAGCAATGTTGTTCTGAAGCTCTGTCATTGGTATAAAATATTCTACCAATGACATAGCAAGGTGTGGCTTCTATTGGGCTTTGAACAAGTTGTTTACCTGGATTGTGTGCTTTAGGTATCATGATAGGCTAAAATCTGTTTCTAGAATCAGAGCTCTCATCCTGAGGAGATTCATCACTTTCCTTGAATGTGCAACCATTTTCTCAATTGTTATGAGCAACAAGAGGAAGATTTTGATTTTGCATTTTTCTGAAACTTCTGTGTCAGCAGGATCTAGTGTGATAGACTGTGATAGACAACACAGTATCATGTGTTGACTGAGATCTCTGGGTCCATGACATGTTTGGTCTTCTGAGCTCATTCTGTAGCAGCCATTTTACTTAAAGTGTTTTCCGGGTATGTGTTTATTAGTCCACCAAATTTACCTCTGTTCTTGATGTTTGAGCTTAGGAATTTTGAATTAAACTGTAATGGCAAAGACAAGCCATTATTTCATTAGATGCTTTATAATGGCACTTGGCTAACTCCTCCATCCCCAATCCTTCCAAGTCTCACTAAACATTTTATCATCGTTAGCCCGCAGTTATCTCTTATATATTTTATCTATTCTTGGCTAGAACTGATTCGGGTAGATTTCATATCCTTCTTGGTTACCATTGGGCCTGAACTGAGAGACCATTTATAGTTTTCTCTCAATGTCTATAAATAGGACCAGACTATCTTGCTGTTTTATTGTTGTAAAAGTGTGATATGAACTATATTTTTATATATGAACTAGATACTTAGAAAAATCTCTTCTTTGGCAGAAGCATAAATTGTTGATGTTCATTATTCTTCTGTCTTCTTATGTGAGAGATTAATCTGTTCAATTTTAGCTTTTGGATGACTCATACATTGTTAGCATTGTGCTATGGCATTTGGGGAGGGTCTTTAGTATTTTATTGGACTATTTTATAAAACGCCACAAAGAAATATGTTGGAACTGGTATTTATTGCCTTAATCTTGTTGTCTGCGTTGAGAAGTTGCTAACTAAATGTTTTCTCCAGCCTATCCTTAATTGCAGTGTGGTTAATTCCTCTCAACTGCAGGAAGCCAAGGTATTTATAGCTTGTTGTTATTATTTTTGTGGTTGGTAGAAGTGATCGGCATTCACTGAGTGCCAAAAACATGCTTGGCACAAAGGAGAACATAGAATTAGATCCAGTTCTTGCCTTGTGAACTTGATGTGAGATGAGCTCAGTGGGAGAGGGGAAAGAGAGAACAAATTTTCACAAATTGTCTCTTCTCAGAAGGAGAGAAAATGAATTTCAGTTCAAAAGAACAACTTAGGAATTCAATTAAAAAGGATGACAGATGACAGAGTCTTCAAGCTAGTATTTATGCTTAATTATACAAATCTGAGGAGTGACTCATAGACATCTCAGGTGTAAATGGCTAACTCATCTCAAACAAAAACTGGAGAGGTATAAGTGGAGGAGAGGAAGGAGAGTGTGGAAACAGAGTAGATGCAGATGGTAGAAGGTTAAAGGAATCTCCAAATTCATCTTTCTCCCTGAAGCCCATATCAGACCAGTTTCCTAGATTTGACCTTCTTCCCAGATAACCCTCATCCTGTTACTGATTCTGTCATTCTGGTTTAAGTCTTATCTCTCATGGATCTCTCCTCTTTCTTCCTCTAATAGATCATCCATGAAACAGCTTGATTTCTGACTCTGTCTCTCTCCCTTTCTCCCTTTCACTCGCTCTCCCCCTTTCCCTTGCTCTCCTTCACTCTCTCTCCTCCAATCTATCTGGGTAAAATTTATTGCTGAGGATTTTGAAATGGCTACCTATATCTTAGAGTAGTAATATAAGACTCTCATGTCCTGCTTTTCAGCTTCATCTCACTGGTTAGAGGCCTGGTAACATCTGAACACACCAATAGGCCATCGTCTCTGTGCATGCAGCGCTCCTGCCCACAATGTGCTTTCCTGTTTCTACCTGATAGCAAGTGTTCATCCTTCAAGTTCAAAAATCACTCCTCTGAACACCATTGACCTGGACTCTAGTGAATTAGGTGTTTGTCCTGTTGGACTCCTACTGAACTTTGTAGCTATCACCTCATTACAGCAGTGATTCTAGCACATTGCCACTGTTGAATGGTGTGTCTGTCTTTTGTGTGCACTGTTATTGCTTGGAAGATAGGTGTCAGGTCTTTATTTTATGTCCCCTGTGGTAATGACATGTCAGGCTGCCAGCTTCTCAAGGACAGTGTGCATATTGATAATATTCAGAGATTTCCAACTTTTGTATCCTGGATGGGCTCTTGGAATCATGGGGAAATGAATTTATTTCTTATTCTGGAAGGTTTCCAGTGCTGGAGGACAAGAACAGTTGGTACAAATGTCCTGGATTTATGGATATGATTGTGATGTGGGGACACCTGTTCTGTCTGCAGAACTGGTATTTTCTTTGAACCCAGAGAACTGGAAGCCTTCTGCTTCTCTCAAGGGGGCATCCAGGTCTATGTAGGGAAGTGGCTGATGGAGGTTTGGTTTGTAATGCAATTACCGTCACCATCTGGGGATCTGCCTTAAAGCATGAGGATGTCCAGGACACTTCTGACCTCTGGACACTTCAAGACCAAAAGAGGCAGACCTACTTTTAGGCTTCATCCTAAATGAACTATTATGTGTGTAGTAGACCACATTTCATTTGATTTGTCCTTACTACTTAAGTTTGTTCAGGAAGTGATATAAATGGGCTCTTTCTTTTTAAGCTTTTCTTTCTGACAAAGTCTTACTTATGCAGTTCAGGCTGGCCTGCAATTGTGCCTCAGCCTTGTGAGTTCTGGGATTATATGTGTGTACTACCATACCTAGTTATGTAATTCTAAACTTTTAAAAAATTTATTCAAAAACTATTTTAAGTTTACTTCCTGCATGCAGGTAACTGCCTTTGAACAGATAGAGTATTACCTCCTAGTCTTCTTGAGATGAGTATAGCTCTTTGACACATGCCCTGGTATATTAGGAAGATAGGGATTGCAATAGCCAATCTGTTCAGACTGATTATATCAATAAAGCTGGATTTGGGTTGGAATGCAGTCACTTTGAGTTCTCTGCTGAGAAATGAATCAGTGACTCATGAGAAAAGCATCTTTGGACTTGCTTATGAAGATTCTGAGATTCTGGCCATCCTGGTACTTGACTTCAAATTTCCAACTGACCCCAGTCCTCTTGGACCTGGAGTTGAGATTTGGAATCTGTTTTCCTTTGCTTCTTTGACTTTGTCATTGATAGCATCCTTGACCAAGAAAATAAGAGGCGAAGCACCATTTGCACTTGGCACAACTTCCTGTAGCAAGGCCACTTACTGACATTTTCCATCCATCTATCTCCTTTTGATCAATTTCAGTCTCTCAGCAACACTAATAAACAGATTCAAATTCTGGGTCTCTCCACTGACCTCTAATACCGCTTGCTTGTCTTCTGCATTCTGCAGCACTATTGATTTGCCATTTGCTTGCTTTAGCTGATTTTTGGGCTTATCTCTGGAAGCTTTTCCATGTATTGACCAGAGTTAATGGCACCCATCACCATGGTTTCTAGGAGTGCTGTTTGGGATCATTGCAGTATACTTTTGCTAAGCAGGATTTTTTGCTTGAAAGCCAAGGTGGTCCAAGAACTCAGAGGCACTTACAACTAAATAAGTTTTAGAGATGTTTTCTTTTCTCCAGATGTCTGGGTAAGAAGGCTTTATCTGTCCTTTCTCTTTTTTATTTCTAAGCCCATTCTTCCCTGTATTTGTTGGTTTGCTTCTCCATTTCATTGCTTTACCAGCAATGAAAAACACTGCTTTCCCAGTGATGAAAAACTCTTTCCCACCATGGTTGCTCAGGTCTAAATTGCAACTCAGGCCAACATGTACACGTGCATATGAGATTGGATGCTGCTATGTGTCATATACCTAGACTGGGGGTTTCTCTCATGATTTCTCCTATACATCTCCTTCTACAAAGAGAACCCACCTTAACTGAAAGCAAGAAAGAAACTATGCTTGGCCTGAAATATCTACCTAAGCATATAGAAATCCCTAAGAGAGAAAAGGTATGTAAGGGGTAGGGCAGGGGTGCTGGTATGGTCTTTGTAGCCACTATCAGTTCTCACAGTTAATGCTCACTGTAACCTCAGGGCAACAGACTGCACTGGCAGCTCCTCTGGTTTTTAAATCCTCACTGTATTGACTAGGATTACAAGTGTGAGCCACCAGCCAAGCAATGTGGTATGAAGTTGTCTTTAATCCAAGTTGAGTGCAGTTTTATTTTTTCTTCCTAAAGCATTTCTCTGTGTCCCAGAGAATAGCTCTTCCTGAAGACCCTTTGTCTCATCTGGGACCACTTCTTTATACCATTCTTCTTGTGTTCCTTCAGAGAATCCATCCCACATGTTCTTTTCTAGGAAAGTGTGTTCATTCCTTATTGTGTATTTTTCTTTATATTCTCTTACTTCCTCATCTTTAGTAATACAATATTCTCTATAACTTTTTTCCCCTAGTACCAGGGTTTGAACTCAGAACCTTGTACGTGCTCATCTTGCTTACTTGGCTAATACTCTGTTACTTTATAGTCTTGCCTTCAGCCTTGCTTTTTGTTATTTTGGAGATGCAGTCTCACAGACTTTTTTTTTTGTCTGGGTTTTCCTTAAACTTTGATCCTTTGGATCTCAGTCTCCAGAGGAGCCAGGATTACAAGTATGAGCCACTGGTACCAGACTTTCTCTGTATTCAATAAAGAAAAGAAATTCTGGTGCGACACTACATGCTTTTCTGACATGCTCTCATTTAATTTCTTTAACAACCCTCAGGTATTCTATTTCATAGGCAAGAAGCTAAAATGTAGGGAGTTGACCAACTGGTTCAAGTTCATAGAGCAGCTAACAAGTCATAGAATTAGAAGTGGAGCCATTGAGCTTTTTCATTTGACTCTGCCATATACTCACTTTTAAAGCACTGGCTTTGAAGCCAGAAGACCTGGGTCACAGTCTCACTTCTACTGTGTAACGAACCTGTTGACCTTAAGAAAACACTTGGTCTTTGGCCATCAGTATCCTGCCTTGTTGGAGTAATGCAAGAAGCAGGACAGAAAGATGCTGAAATACCTTATTTTCCAATTCTGGGTTCTCTTTTTGTATCTTTCCTTCCTTGTGGGGTAGTCTGTCTTCTGAGTTTACTACTCTCTCTTTCTGCTAGTCACTTTTTGTGCTCTTTTCTCTTTGATTGGATTTCTTCAACCATCCTTGCAGACTTTCTTACCAGCTTCCAGTCCACCTTTTAGTGAGAGGAATTATTGCTGTGTTTTCCTCTCTCAGACTTCCTCCTTCTTTTAGGTTAGTTGAATTTTCCTGTCGTAAAGTCATTGTAAAATCATGTAGGTTCATGATTATTGTAGTAGTAAGGATAAGGATTTAGTCCTCTGTTATGAAGACCTGTTGGGTAATAAGATGGATGTTGGATAATAAGATGTAGTCCTTATTGGAGCTCCAGGGTAGGTATAAGAACTAGATCTGATCTTTAAGGTTCTTGTTAAAAAGTAGGAAAGCCTACTACTGTTCATTAGTTCCTTTGCAAATGGGTCAGGCTTTGTGTTACTGTAAAGTGCTAACACTACAATAGTGAAAATAGCTATCTGCCAGTGCAGACTACTCTGGGGAGATACAGTTAATCAAAGAATCATGTAATCACTTACAACTCTAACAAGTGACTGAAAATAACAAGAGGGAACAAACCTAAATGGGGAGCTAAAAGATGAAAAAGGCAAACATGAAAAAATGGCCAAAAAAAAAGCTGAAAAATGGCAAGCACATTTGTATACATGATCTCATTTACTCTTTTTTTTTTTTTTTTTTTTTGCCAGTCCTGGGCCTTGGACTCAGGGCCTGAGCACTGTCCCTGGCTTCTTCCCGCTCAAGGCTAGCACTCTGCCACTTGAGCCACAGCGCCACTTCTGGCCGTTTTCTGTATATGTGGTGCTGGGGAATCGAACCTAGGGCCTTGTGTATCCGAGGCAGGCACTCTTGCCACTAGGCTATATCCCCAGCCCTCATTTACTCTTAATGGTGACTCTGAAAAGAAGATAGTATTCTTACATTATAGAAGAAACATAGGCTCTGATTTTAGTCTAGGGCTGATCCTAAAGCCCAGTTTTTTTTTTTTTTTTGTTTTTTTTTTCTGGACACCTTCCTACCTCCTTCAAAAGTCTTTAATCCAAGCCTTTGTAGTGCTCTGTACAGGGACATTACTTAGCCAGGATAGATGGAAGCTTCCATGCTATAATTTACAGGTAAAGTTAACAGACATCTCTGTCCTCAAATGCCCACTATACTAAGCTGTGACTCAGTGCCAGTAAATAGCCTCTGAGGATATTTGATTTCTGTGACATACAGTTAAGGTATGCCATCTGAATGGACTAAAAAGAGAGGCCTTTGCTTCCTATGTTGTCCTATCATGGATTATTCTGGCCAGGTAAGTGGGTTTTGTATGGACTAGAGATGGGGAAACTTTTTTCTGCTAAGGGTCTTTTGTATATTTATAACATAATTCATAGGCCATGCAAAATTATCAATAGACAGATGACTTAACACTCATGTGTCTGTCCTGTCCTGTATCAAATTCTTTTGAGGCTCATGGGCCCATATAGACCACAGGGTGGACATTCCCCACCCCTGCAAGAGAGTGCAAGAACTTAGAACACAGGACAAGGAAGTGTTGGTAGGAGGAGGAAGTCAGCCAGAGAACTGGTGCCCGTGAGACTTAACACAGGAAACAGACAGACTGCCTGAGCTGGTCTTGTTAGCAACTGCTCTGTCCTGCACCCTTTTCCTCTTCAGAGATAAGCATACCATATTCCTATTTTTTTCAACTTGGTATGATTAAAAAGAAACTGGAGTCAGTTGTATCTGTTCTGCTTAGTAACAGCAGGGCAGAGTTTCCTATAGTGACTCCCCTTTGCCCCTGGTGTTCTTGAAAGGGCTTGGATGGCATCCTGGTAGTAGCTGGTCTGTCTCCCAGCCTTCGTAGGCATTTCCATAGTTCCTACCTCCAGCTTTCTTCATTCTCCTTATTTGCTTTGCTTCCTCATTTGACTACTTTTAGAATGGTTCCTCCTTTGCCTTTTCCTGCCTCAGGGCATCCAGGGCCTAGCCTTTGAGAAATGAGAGTGCTGAGTCTTGGCAGTAATACTCTTTGAGTTCTAGAGGTGAGAAGAGCAGTAACAGAAGAGAGATGATGAATATATATATGCATTTGTGGAGAAAGTGGAATGAATCTTCTTGAGTTTGTGTAAGGAAGAATTCTAACAATACTGGGAGTATTTAAGCCTAGGCTGGTTAACACCTTGAGACAGATACTAAAATTTCAAGTGTGTATGTGAAATGGAAGGGGTATTAGACAGCATGATTAAAAAGTTTTTTTGATGTTGGGGATCAATTCCAGGATTGCATTTTATGTTTTACAAGTGCTCTAACATTGAGGTATATTCCCACCCATTGCTGTTTTGAGACAGGGTCTTTTTAAAAAAAATTTATTTTTTTGAATAATTATTTATTGTCCTAGTGATGTACAGAGGGCTTACAGTTTCATATATAAGGCAGTGGGTATATTTCTTGTACAATTTGTTATCTCCTCCATAGTTCAGATTGGTTTTGAACTTGCTATATAGCTCAGGCTGGCTGTGAACTATCTTCCACCTTCACCTAAGTCTAGGATTGCAGGTATGTATACTACCATACCTGGCAGCATGATATCTGTTTAAGTTCCATTCCAACCCTGAAATTCTATTTCTTCTTTTCAATCTCACCATGCCCTGAGTCTTTTCTGTCGTAGTCTTTGAACACTTGGAATTTATAAGTTGGAAAACACATGATGTATTATTTAATCTTGGCATGTCTTTAAAGATACATTTCTGCCTGGTAGACTGGTGCTGTTTGTTTTTAGGGTCAACCAGGCAGACCCAGAAAAGGCTCTAGATCCTTCAGCAGGCTTCAGAAATAATCTTACTTGTGAGTATTTGTCTCATTTTACTGCATGAGGAAGTAGGACCATGAAATGGGATTGCCATACTCCTACAGTATAGAAAAACACACATTCTTTGGGAGAGGAAATATATATCTTCTTGAAGAGCTAAAATTCAATAGAGTTATGGCCCATTTTTCTCTGCAGGAATTATTTATCTGGTGAACTCAAATATCCAGATGACAGTCAATAATACAAAGGCACAGAAGGAATATTTAAATAGCCAGAATGGCAGGAGACTCATAGCCCTGACTTGTAGAGCCCTTCAGAAGTTCATGCAAAACCTGACTGGGTTGCATTTATATTTGCTAACCCACAGCAAACTGAAAGGGGAGGACCGTTCCCGTGTGTGAGTGCATGTACAAGTACACATGTGTTTTTTTTTTAACAGTTTTATAGATACATAATTCACACATTAAATCAACCCTTTTCAATGCATACAATGATGCATAATCACATAATTGTACAACCATCACCACTGTAATTTTAGAATATTTTTGTACATTCAAAAGAAAACCTGTACCACTAGCAGTCATTCTCCCAACCCCTGCCAACCTAGAATTTACTTTGTGTTTCTATGGATTTGTCTATTCAGGACATTTCCACTAAAGGGATCCTACAACATGTAGATTTTAGGGACTAGATTCTTTCTTTTACTTAGTATGTTTTTGAGGGCTATCTTTGTTTGCTTTGGGTTGAATGTATCCTCTAAATACTGGAATCTTATTTTCATGAGAAGTGGTAGGAGTGATAATAGGGATTAATGTGGTCTTTGTGGGACTGGATTTGCTACCCTGAGAGCTGGTTGCTGTAAAGAGAGGCCATTCCTTGTGTTTTAGTTCTTTTGCATGTGCTCCTTTGTCTTGCTTTTTGTCATGAGTTGAAGCAACACAAAGCTCTGGCTGGCTCCATGCTCTTGAACATCCAGTCTTTATGACTGTGAGCCAACATAAGCCCCTTTTCTTGTTGAATCACCCTGCCTCCAGTCTTTTACTATAGCAACAGAAAGCAGACTAAGACAATGTTGTAGCATGTAATCAGTATCTCATTCCTTTTAGTTGCCAAAGACCACTATATTTTTGGCTGTACAGGGGTTTGAACCAAGGCCTTATGCTTGCAAGGCTGGTACAATTCTACTCTCACATCTTCTGCAAGCCAAATAGTATTCCATATTAATATGTTGTATTTTCTTTAACCATTTAGCAGTTGATGGACATTTGAATTGTCTCTGGTATTTTGGTGCTTATAGTAATAGAATTATGTCCTTAATTTTATTTTGAATTAGTTAATTCTAATTATTTCTTTGTGGGTCCTTTAAGATTATATACAAGATCATGTTATCTATGAGTGGGACAAACTTGCTTATTTTCAGGATGCTTTTTATTTCTTAATTTTTCTGACTAGCACGTCTAGTTTAATGTTGACTAGATGGAAGATGAATTGTACACATAGATGGACATGTTAAACCGAAACCCCTCTGTACAACATTAGAAGAAAATAAGAAAGAAAAAAGTGGTAAGAGTAAAACTGAGCATTGATGGCTCACACCTGTAATCCTAGCTACTCAGGAGGCTGACATCTAAGGATCTTGGTTTGAAGCCAGTCTGGGCAGGAAAGTCCATAAGACTCTTATCTCCAATTAAATACCACAAAGCCAGAAATGAAGATGCGGTTCAAGTTGTAGAGCACCAACTTTAAGTGAAAAAGGTAAGGGAGAGTGCCCAGGCCCTGAATTCAAGCTTTAGTGCCAGCACACACACATCTACACACACACACACACACACACACACACACACACATACACACACCACAAAGTGGTAAGAATAGATATCCTTATCTTGAAAGTGTTCATCTTTTTTTGTTTGTTTTTCTAGCCAAGGGCTTAAACTCAGGGGTTAGGTGATGTCCCTGAGATTTTTTGCTTAACACTAATTCTCTACCACTATGAGCCACAGTGCTACTTCTGTTTTTTTGATAGTTAATTGGAGATTAAAGTCTCATGGATTTTTTTCCTGCCTGGGCTAGCTTTGATCCTCAGATTTCAGCCTCCTGAGTAGGTAGAATTACAGGCATGAGCCACTAGAACCCGGAGAAAGTGTTTCATCTTAATAACAAAAATGTTGTTATAAAGGTGATGTACAGAGGAATTACAGCTACATAAGTCAGGTAATACATGCATTTCTTTGTTGGCAATGCTTCTCTTCCTCATTCTCTTCCAGTTTTTCCTCTCCCATCCCCAAGTGTTTTGTCTTTCACCATCAAATGTGATATAAATATTTTGTAGGTCCCTTTTATTAGGGTTGACAAGTTGCCTTCTACTGACAGCTTGTTGAGTGTCTTTGTCGTGGAAGAATGGATTTTGTCAAATATACTTTGTCCATTAAGATAAACATATGGTCTTTGTCCTTCCTTCTACAAATAGGGTATATTATATTAACCGACTTTTGCATGTTGAACCAACCTTTCATTCTTGGGATAAATTCTAGTTTGTCATTGTATATAATCCTTTTATATTTGTCTAGCTAATACTTTCCTGAAGATTTGGGGTCAATTACTTTTAAAGAAAGGAGCACATATAACATGTAATTGTCATTCTGCTTAAGTGTAGGACATATCAGAAAACTTTGAAATCAGCTTCAAGGACTCAGAAGGTATATGAGTCTGGAGCCATTTTTCATGGTGCTGTCATTAATTTTTTTGCTCATACATTTTTAAAGTATGTAATTGTTTCTATGAATCCTAAGGTAACATGTTGACTTTTGACTTTAGACTCAAAAGTGATAGTGCAATTATGTGCTATATTTTAGGAAGACTTCTAATCAGTTTTACAATACAGAAAATTTGATATTTAAATGGGGTCTAGTGCCATTTATTTAGAAATATGACTGGTTTGTGGGTTTTCATTTAACATAGAGGCTAGGTTGGGAAATAGTTTATGAGTGCTCTGTAGACCCCAACTTCAGGAAGGTTTTCCTGGTTATAACTCATTCATTAATAAGGGGGTGGGGGCAAATGGAGTATATCCCTGGGGATTCTGTGAGGAGTGTCACAGTTGGCAATTCCTCAGTTGAGGAATGGTGCATGGAGATGTTGGTCAATTGCCTGTGCAGTCTGGTGGTACTCTCTCTGCTTGTGTCATTTACTTCTTCCCTTTTCCTTCCTCTCTGACTGTGGGAGGTAATTTCTTGACTTCTCCTTTTTATTAACTCTGACATTTTGCATCATTTTGCTTTGTGCAGTTATTAGTCTATTGAATTCAAGAGGGGACTATCATAAAACTATAAATTGTGTATCTTCGGGATTTAATTGGTGCACCAAGCAAAAGTATAGTATATAAAGGGCAGTGTTTCCTTAGGATTACATCTTTTATGAATTATATAACTTTGATCATGCTATCTAATTTTGATTCTAATGTCAGTTCTGATGTGGAGATGGTATGGATAATAGGCATATTCCATGTATGGAAGAGATACTTAAAATTTAGCAGGTATGGAGTGTTGGTGCTATGCAAAGCTGAATTCCTTTATTTTTTAAAAAAATTATTGTAAAGGTGATATACAGAAGGATTACAGTCACATAAGTCAGGCATTGAATATATTTCTTTTTGAATAGTGTCACCCTCTCATTTCCTCCCAGTTTTTTCCCTCCTGGCCCCTCTCCCTCCTGGCCTTTATTCTTTATGTATAGTAAGAGACCCCTGTCTGGTGTCATCTTGGGGCCATCTCATTCCTTAATTTCCTCCAATGCTTAATTCTTCTTCAGTAGTGTGACGATCTTTTTCTCTCTTTATTATGTTGCTCAATTTCATTCATGAGCATCTTCCATTCCCAAAGTCTTTTGAATGAACCCAGTAAGAATTCCTTGCCATTTCCCTATAAGCCCCCATGCCTCTCAGTTTCTAGTGTTTGTTTGTTTTTTAAAAAAATTTTTGATTGTCAAACTGATGTACAGAGCGGTTACAGTTTCATATATTAGGCATTGGATACATTTCTTATACTGTTTGTTACCTCCTCCCTCCTTCCCCCTTCCCCCTTGTTTTCTTTCTTTTCATAACCATTTGGATGTCTATTCACAGGCATCACTATTAGCTCAATTGGAGTTTGCTGCAGTGAGCCGGCCCTCTGGGGGGGGGCATTATAGCTCATGTTGGTTCCATCATTCATTCCCTAGTGGAGCAACAGTGTGGAAGTGCATACAAGGGTGACCCACTCTGCTTCTGCTTTTGCCCTTATAGCTATGTTCCCATTCTTTCTCTGAGCCTCTATTTTCCCCCTCTGTGAAAATGAAGGGTTGGCTCTAGTGATGTTCAGGGCTAGCTAACCTCTGCCAGGGATCTGACTTCCCTATGGATTGTATAGTGTTCCCTGTTTATATCTCCCTTCCTTGTTTACCTGGCTGTATTAATAGGTGATAAATCCTCATGAATAGATAAATAATTAAAAAATTGTAAAGTGGAGAAAGCGAGAGCGCGCGAGTGCACTCGAGCAAACACAAACAGCGCCTCGGTGAAAGTGACCGGGCAGGCAACCGGTCGACCTCCCTGTCGACGAGACAGAGGGAGCCGAGCGGCTTGTGTCACCGCCGGAGGGGGTAAACGGGACATCATGAACCTCCTCAGGGTCCCAGAGACTAAGTCCAAAAAGAGGACGGACAACTGGTCAACCTCTCTGCCGGCCCAGGGAGGGAAATATGGTTAAGTCCTGGCGTGGCGACTGGTCGACCCCACCATTTCCTGAACTTTCTCCCCTTGCCATTTTTACTTATGGGAGAAATAACCTGCTGGTCATGTAAGAACCACAGGTGGGTGGGCAGTACTTGGACCAGTGGAGAGTGTTGCCTGCCCAGGATGCTGACCTGGCTTCTGTCTCATACCTGCCTGTATGGCAGGAACTAGAAATTATCATCATAGAGATGAGGCTTTATTCAGGAGCTAATAGTTGAAAGGCCAGAGCTGTCTTTTTCTGTCTCACTGTTTTGTTTATTTCGCTCTTCTTTACTGCATCTGTCAGATCATCATAATAAAGAGGAATAATCAGACCAACCCATCTAAGCTTTGACTGATAGATACTAAAAGAATTAAAAGACAGTTCCCCATGAGCACATGTGGATGGTTTGGTCCTAGCTCTATCCCTTTTAGAGAATTGCATGGCATTAGCATAAAGACAAGTCATCACAATGATTTTGCCCCCACACCCTTGATGTTGAGGAACAGAAAGGATTGTGCTGTGATCCCTGGCACCTTCATGGGCCCTGCTGAGCTGCTGATCAATAGTGATACAGTGGTATCAGATGGCCTTCAAATAGTACTTCTTGTCTCAGCGGGGATGGGGGAGAGGAAAAAAATCTAAGTGCCTTGCTCCTCTTAGACTGGAAATAAAGATGTGGTGTGCAGCTGCACTTGAAGCATTTTGGAAGCTTTTCTGGTGTGTGTATGTGTATTTGTGTGTGTGTATATGTGTGCAAGTGAGGTGGAGGAGGTGCTTGAGTGTCGATTGCCATTGAGGGGACCTTGGTAAATGTCTGGGTACCTTATGCCATAGCACCTGGAGAACAGAAAACAGGCCTGGGTGAAAGTGGAACACTCCCTGACAACTTCTCCTGTTTTTGTTTCTTCCCCCAGAGCAGTTAATGGGAGGGTCATTTGCTGAGTTGTGTGCTGTGTGCCCTGGAATCTGGGACTGTTCCTGCTGCAGTTAATGCTACTTTGTTCCATGCTAAATGAAGCGAGAACTTTCACCCAGGTCACATTGGTAATCCGCTCAACAGGACATTCAGCAGGCAGAGAAGGACTTCTTTGCGGGTAGGGACAAAGGCCTGGAGGAGTGGGGAGCTGGCTTCTCAAATCTGCATCTGCCATGGACTGACATGCCTTGGGTAGGACACTGAACTCTAGTAGGCTCCAGTTCCCCCTTGCAGACTCAGGGAATGTTTGTCTTTCTCTGCTAAACCTTGCTGAAAAGCTAAGAATATGGAATAAGAGGAGGCCAAGGTCTCAGGCCTTTAGTGCTTCCACTGTACTGAGAAAGACAGTAACTGTGTGAACCAAGCTGATGTCACTGGGCAATTGACGTTAGATGCTGAGACCAATATGGATGAGGTGATGTGTAAAAGAGTGATTTCAAGTGTGCTGTGTGTATCCCTTACCAAGACCTTTAAGTAATAAAGCATTCCTTTCTTTCTTTCTTTTTTTTTAAAGAGTTGCTTTAGATAGGGTTTTTATCAGTGATCATTCATTAACTCTGGCAGGATACCCTGCTGTGCAAAACCATTTCACATATGGTCTTCTTTAATCCTTTTATAAATAACCCCAGATTCCTATAGTTCTTTTTCGATTTGAAATCCTCTTGCCCTGTGATTCTAAGTATCTGGAAGGCATCAGGACAGAGGTCAGGGAACTCACTGAGCTGGGCATGATGCAAGCAGGCTGCTAGATTTCTTTATCCTTGTCTATGTATTGGAGACAGGACAGTGTGGCCAGGAAACAAGAGGACATGATCAATATATAGGATAGAAACCAGACGTGGCTTAGGAGCCCAAGGGAGAGTATTAGGAAAAATGTTGCTGTAGAACTGAGCAGGTTTCAGAGGGTAGAGGAGAGCTGGGAATGCAGCAATGCCAGGATCTTTATATGATGCCATTTAATGGGGACCTATTTGTCCTGGAGTTCTTCTTGAAGGATAGTTAGTGGGGTTTTAATAGGCCATTGACAGAAGATTTTGCTATCCTCTGCTGAATAATGTGGTGTTTTTTTTTTTTGTTGTTGTTCTGTAAGAAGTTAACTCATTGCCCTTAACTTCTAAAATATGTTTTCCCGAGGTTCACTTCCTAGGCTGTCAGAGTGTTCTTTTTTGCTCAAGCTCTGGCCAACTTGCTGCCCATGTGGGATGAGCTGCCAGGAGGAACCAGCTGTGTCCTAGCCCCTTTCCTCCCTTTTCAGAGGCTATTACCTGCTCAAGGCTGGCACTCTACCAATTGGGCCTCAGCACCAATACTGGCTTTTTCTGCTTATGTGGCGCTGAGGAATGGGACTAAGGTCTTCATGAATGCTAGGCAAGTACTCTAGTGCTAAGCCACATTCCCACCTCCTAGACTTCATTATTTAATAGCAGTTTTAGATTTACAGAAAAATTAACCTCTTGTGTTAGTGTGGTATGTATGTTACAGTTGATTAACAATGTTGATACATTGCTATTGACTAACATTCTTCACTTATCATGTTTCCCTCTTTGTGATGTACAATGTATACAAAATGGTTGGTTTTTAGCACTACTTATTCAGTTTCTATTTGTTATTTGTGGAGTGCTTAGACTAACTAGTCCTGCCTTATCAGAAGCAGAATCATCTGGTTCATTTCCTTATTTTATTACTATATGTTGATTATACAAAGTAAAGATTTTTATGGTACTTCCACACATGAAAATAATATACTTTTATTATATTCACTCTTATTACTTACTACCCCCTTCCCTTTTACATCCTTAGCACTCTCCCTTTCTTGTCCATCTTGCTCTCCACCCCCACCCCACATGCACATCCACGTATGAGAGAAAATATGTGGTTACTTGTCTTTGTGGGACTGGCTTATTTCACTCAACATGATGCCTTCTAGTTTTGTCTATTTTATTCTTTTAAAAAATTTAATAAAATATATGCAACTTTTTTTTTACTCTGTTAGCGGACACTTGGGCTGATTACAGAAGTTATACTGAATACTGCTGTTGTAAACATGAATTGAAGTTATCTCTATAGTAAATTAACCTTCATTCTGTTGAGTATAGAATCCAGAAGTATTATGGCAGGTCATATGCATGTTCTATTTTGAGTATTTTGACTCTCCATGCTGATTTCCATAACAGAAACTCACATTCCCACCAGTGGTGAGTAAAGGTTCTTCCCCTCCCCCATCTTGATGATACCATTCTGACTAATCACAGTGTTGTTTTGATTTGCATTTCCTTGATGGTTAACAGTGTTGAACATTTTTTCATTTATTCATTGGCCATTTGTACTTCTTCACTTGGAAAGTGTTCAGTTTCACTGCTCACTTATTGACTGGATGTATCATTTGCTTTTATGTTGCTTATTTTTTGGGTTTTTATATAGTCTAGATATTATCTTTTGTCCGATGAATATCTTAGCAAAGATTCTTTCTAGAGTGCCTTCTTCTTCATCCTTCTGATGATATCTTTTTCTGTGCAGAAGCTTTTTTTTTTTTTTTTCCTTGCTGGCCCTGGGGCTTGAACTCAGGGCCTGGGAACTGTCCCTGAGACTCTGTGCTCAAGACTAACACTCTACCACTTGAGTTACAGAGCAACTTCTGGTTTCCTGGTGGTTAATTAGAGGTAAGAATCTCATGGACTTTCCTGCCCAGGCTGGCTTTGAACCACTATCTTCAGATCTCAGCCTCCTGACGGCTGAGTAGTTAAGGTTATAGGCATGAGTCACTGTCACCTCTCACTGAAGATTTTTTTTTTAAAAGACAAGATCTTGCTTTGACCCAAGATCTCAGAGTAGCTTTGAACCGAGATCCTTCTGCCTTTTCTTCTAGTGCTGAAATTACCAAGGGTGCCAACACATTTACTCCATGCTACAGGTTATGATTGTCATATTTGGGGCAGATACAAGTGAACCTGGGAGATACTTAAACAATATGATAAAGTGATTTGAGTTGAATTGCATTTTAAAAGAGCATGAGCTGGACTGGGCCACAAAACAATGAGGGAGAGTGGTTGAGTCAGGTGGGCGGGGGGAGACTGGGGTAACTTGGTGGCAATATAGACACAGAAGTGGAGGGGAAAGAATTGATAGGTCCTAGTCACTGGTAAGCCATACAGGCTAAGGAAAAAGCCCTTTGAGGATGGTGCCCAAGTTCTCAGTCTTGAAGGACAGGTGGGTATGATATGCTGGGATCTGTTCATCTGGATGAGGAATCAAAGGAAGGGGGATGAATGGAGAGATACATTTTTCTTTGGGAAATTATTCTTCTAATTTCTCTACCAATCCATCTTTATTGTTCTAGAAGGCCTGGGAAGCCAGTATCTAGCAGTTAAGCCAAAAGCCATTTCTCAGTGATTACCTATCCCACACAGTATCAGCCTCTGGTTGAAGACAGGCAAGTAGGAATTGAATAAAACTTTATCTCTCTTGGTTGGTTGATCAGCTTGGGCATGAGGTTCAGGTCTGGGAGCCAACTTTTCAGTCTAGACTGGAAGACCACTAGCTTCGGTTAGGTTTACCATGGATATGAAGCAAGTGGTCAAACTGAAGGAGAGAGGTTGGAAGGAGAGGTCCTGTTTCAGATAATCTCTCACCTTTTAGACAAGACAGAGGCTCATGGATGGATGGATGAATTGATGCTTTAGCTGTGGAGATGGCAATAGGTACCAAGATGCTCTTTATGTGGAGTCATACATCTAAAGAAAAATATTTTCAGTTTCCACACCCCTGGATTTTACCCTGAGGACTTGTCTTTCTGACTCTTCCTCTGTTTGCCAGACAATATGTTTCTCTTTTTGATGCATATTATTAATGAGGATATTTAGCTTTTATTTGAGAAATGTAGGCCTGAATTCTATTTAGTATATCTTTTAAATCCTCTGGATGACCTTAGGAATAATTTAGTAGGGCTGGATTATTTGCTGCAGATGCATTCTTAGTAAAGCAGATTCATGGTTTTCCTCACATGATTGGGAAGGAAGGAGAAGAGTGTGTGCTGTGTGCTGTGTTAGTGGGTGTGCACTATGAGGTGACTGTGTGGCATTCAAGGTGCATGAGCATGAGGTGCCTAGCAAGTGTATGTGTGTGGTGTGTGGTATGTGTGTGTAGGCAGCATGAAGATGCTAGATGTCCCGCTGTGAGATAATTCACACACACAAGTCTGTCAGGAAACCTTGTCAGATGCTAGAAAGCCACTTCTGCCCTCCATCTGTGTTGTCTCTGTCTCTCTTGCACATGTTTCCTTACTGCTTCAGCTTCTCAGTGCCTCTCCATGAAGAGGAAGAGATGGGCTAGGATGGGGTATCGGGGTAGGGGTAGATTTCATGTGGGTGTCTGCTCAGAATCAGTGGTGGATCTCATTGAGCTGGCAGGGATCAGTATGGGAGGAGTCTATAGTCCCTTCTGCCCACCCCCTTCTCTGTAATGGGTGACCTTGCTCTATCCTAAGGTCCTGGAACATGAGCCTCCCTACATGGAGTTCAGAACAGGGAGATGTTAGCTGTGCAGCATCTGGGAGAGGAAGCCAGGAAACTCTCCTGAGTTGGAGGACCTTTGCAGTTGGGCAATCATGAACTGAGGCTTTGTGCCATTCATGGCTGTATGGGTCACTGCCATATTGACATCATTTAGCCTCAGCTGAGCTCAGCAGAGAGAAGTGCCAGCCAAAGATGAGTCTGACCACACTATACAATCAGAGTCTTCATTGACTCTAATGTGTTGTAAGGTCCTTCCTCAATTTTCAGGGGCTCCCCATGTGCTATGGTAGGGCTGTCCCCAAGACAAATAGACACATTGTAGTGTTTTCACTCTCACCAGCTACCTTACACACACTGCTGATCAATACTAGGAAATCTGTCTGCAGTGTTGAGTTTGTGCAACCTCCTCACTGCGGACAGCTAATTTTTGGGAAAACTTTCATTTCCCATAACCACAGAAATACCTTTCCTGCACAGATGACTATGCTGTTCTTATCTTCTGTTAAGTCAGTGCTTGCTTGAGTAGCTGTTTTATGTGATTTGCATATAAACAGGAAAAGCAAATCCCATTAGTTTACTGTGTAATGGAATGGTCATGAACATTAAAATGGAATGGTACATACAAAGGATCCAGTATCACTTGTGCTTAATAAATATTGGGTTGTTCTCCACCCCTCTTGTTTAGTTCTAACATGGCATAATATCCAGAGATTATCTATGCTCCTTTGCTTTACCAATCTGGCTTCAAGGAATCCAGCCTAAAGAGCTACTGGGCTGAGCTCAATAATGTGCAGATGAGGTGTTTCATGGAAACCCAGCGACCTAGCATTGTTTGTTGATAGGGGAGCCATGACAAGCAATATGATAGAACTGTCTGCGTTGGCACAGAAAGATGCTCAAGTTGCATTTAAAGTCAGAAAACCAAGTTACAGAACAATATAACTAATGTGATTTTTTATATAAAGCAAATCCCCTCTATGTCTATGCATATGTGTCTGTCAGTGCTCAAAAAGAGGTGTTCATTGAACTGTTGAAAAGCAGGTATTTCTTCATTTTCTGTTGACTATGCAGTATGTGAATAGTTGTTAGCAAGAAAGTACATATATATTAAACAGTAACTGGTATGTAATTTGTTCTTTGTGTTTTTTTTTTCTTTTTCTGAGTACCAGTGGCTCATGCCTGTAATCCTAGCTACTCATGAGGCTGAGATATGAGGATCAGGGTTTGAAGCTAGTCTCGGAAGGAAAGTCTATGAGACTTTTTATTTCCAACTAACTACCAAAAAGCCAGAAGTGGTCAGAAGTGGTTCAATGGTTGAGTTCTAGCCTTGAGCTAAACAGTCCCAAGCTTTGAGTTCAAGCCCCAGGATTAGTGCATCTCTCTCTCTCTCTCTCTCTCTCTCTCTCTCTCTCTCTCTCTCTCTCTCTCTCTCTCACACACACACACACACACACACACACACTATTAAGTAGTTATACAAAAGAGTTTCAATTAAACAAGACAAATTTTGAGTACAATCCACCTTTATCAATTTTACTCCTTCCATCAGGTAATTCAGTTTTTAAATCTGTGTGTGTGTGTGTGTGTGTGTGTGTGTGTGTGTGTGTGTGTGTGTGTAAGCCTGCTTGGTTAAACACACAGTGCTCAGTGCTCTGTTGTATCTCTAAGAGCAAAATGAAAAAAAGAAGCAGTAATTTGTCAGCTTGTCTTTTTTTTTTTTTTAAGTCAGAAACAATTTCAGAACACCTGTTTGGCTTTAAATTTCCTGGTCTGTAAAATGGGCGATAAACCAAGTGACCTCCAAAGGCCCTTCACTGCTACCCTTCTGAGCTTGGGGACCCTTTCTCTCTCTCTCTTCTTCTCACTGTGCATTTGCTTCTTCCCACAGTATGTTGGAAGCCTGGATGTGCCAAGACCTAACAGCAGGGTAGAGATTGTTGCTGCCATGCGCCGGATACGGGTGAGTACTTAGCATGGTGTGTGTGTGTGTGTGTGTGTGTGTGTGTGTGTGTGTGTGTGTGTGTAGCTGGACTCCAAGCATTCTAACTGCTGTACTAGGATTCAAAGATCCTTTCAGATAGTTCTGAAGGTATCAGAATGGTTGGCTGAACGCTTTGCAAGCCTGGGATGCTGTCTGTGTATGTGGCCCAGGAAACTATTTTGAATTGGGTTGTTGGCCTTAATTATAGGGCCAAGGCTAAAATGGATGTGATGGCTGAGGGTAAGTAATATCCTTCTTTTCTTATGGCCTGTAGCTCCACAAACTGAGATACTGAGTTGGCCAGTTAGTGAAGGACAATGTTGAAGTATTACTTTCATGCTAAGATTTTAAGGGAAAAGGTTTAGAAACCAGCTGATAATTGACTGAAAACATTTACGAAATAGGTAACTTGTTGTAACATAGAATATAAGATATACCTGAAATTTAAAAAGTAAATGAGATTTTGACAAAATTTTCTACATTGTCCACTTTCGTGTCCCTGGGACTTTGTATTCTCTGCTGTCTCACATAGACTAGAAGAGGTTGGTATATGTTGACATCAGTTGGCTTTTTATTTTGTGTACATAGCAGGGGGTGGGCAGGAAATAAATTATCTTCTGACCACTATGAAGGAGTTTGTGTACCACACAAGACATGTGTCTTCAGAGGTAGGCTTGGGACTGGCCAAGCAGATTTTAATTGGTTTTGAGAGAGAATTAATGTGAGAGGTTGGCTGGATTGATTGTTTCCAAATGAATCCTGATTGGGGCTCATTGTGCCTTGTCCTAGAGAAAAACCTATTCACTTACATGGAAAACACATAACTGATGCTGGGAAGAAAATAAACAAGTTTTGCTGCTAGTTTTGGCTGCCTCATCAGCCTACAAAAATCTTTTCAGGGACTTAACCTTCCCAATCTTTGGATACTTTTGTATTCATTACATTGAATTTATTGACTATAACAATACTATTTTTCATGGACTATATAACAAGTAGCTTCAAAGCACTTGATGTGAATAGTTGCATTTAATGTTCACAGTAAACTGTGTTATGGGGGATCATATTACCCTTATTTTCTAGAATAATTTAAAGTCCAGAGAGGTATAGTAAGGAGTTACAAATTCTAATAAGGGACAAGCATGTGGCCTGAATTTGTTTTACCACATGGCCTCCTTGAATTTCATCACCCTTTTGACCCTAAGCTTGAGATTGTGTTTCTCACCCTCGTCTCCTTCCTTTTCCTTCTAGCTCTGATAGAAAGCACAGAAGCCTTGACTAGGGAATATTATGCTGTTAGGATGGTCTGCTGCTGTGGTAATAAGGATCTGGAATTGGAGTAGGAATGTTATTGGGATGATTCTTTTTTATTTTGATGGTACTGGGGTTTCAACTTAGATCTTAGTGCTCATTCGGCTTGCTTGCTTCACTGTCACTCTACTACTTGAATTACTCCTCCTGCCCAGCTTTTTGCTTGGTTATTTTGGAAACAGAGTCTTTGAACTGAGATTCTCTGTAACTCAGCTTCCTCAGTTGCTAGGATTATAGGCATGAGCCACCTGAGCCTGGCTGAAGTGTCTCTTTATATATGACTAAGGGACAGGGAATATATTGTTGCTAATATCACAATTGTTATGAAAGTACTATCTGTGAATAGAAGCTACTGATGTTAAGAGCTACATATGTGTCAGGTGCTTTGTTAGGTATTTTAATATTGGCATTTACAGCTTCTCTAGTCTAGGTGGGTATATTATTATCACATTTATAGGTGGGGACATGGAACCTTGGGTGGGTTGGGTAATTCAGGTCAGGTTGCTGTTAGCAGGCAGAGTTGGTGGTTCGTACTCTGGACTGTGCTGTCCTTGGTAGCCTTGTGAAGGCTCTTTGTGATACTCAGATGAGTTATAATCCCAGTTGAGGAACAAAAAATACTAGAGCATAACTCCTTCCCAAAAGGGAGCTAGTGGCAGAAATTCAACTTTGTAGAATGAGCAGAGGTATGGGAAAAATCCCACCTAGAAGCAGGCCAGGCATAGACTGAGGATTTGAAGGCATTTGGGGCATTTGGGCCCCTGTCTCCTTTTCCCTCATCACCTGCCAGCCCTTGCAGCCCATTTGCTTCTGTCTGCAGCCCCCTTTCTGGGAGCTACTTCCAGCACTTAATGAGCAGCTCATTAAATTAGAAGGAGAAATTAATTGGTCAGAAAGCTGTTTGGTCTGGCTGCCCAGTCTTTGTTTAGACTGGCCACCATTAATAGCAAGCACTCTGATTATGTGTCTTACCTCAAACCCCACTATTCTCTGCTAAGTCCAGGCTGTTATTTTCTTCTTCTTTTTTTTTTCTCTTTCCTTTTCAAAAGCTGTTTGGGCTGTAATTACAGCTGTCAAGAACTAGGGCATGGAATTTCTGTGTAAAGGACTTCAGCTGACATTGTCCTTTTATGTCAAACAGTACCAGATTAACATTGGGCAGGACACTGTGGGTTTTGGTTCCTGGGTACCCTTGTGGACTCAGAAGCCACAAAACCCTCAGGACTTGTCCAGAGCAATGGATAGTCCCAGTAGTGGTGATAAGGGCCATAGAGTATTGCATGTGGCATGTGTGTGCTTTTGTCAAGTTTTTTAGATGTTCACCTTCTGGGTATCTCTGAAGCATTCAGCTACCGTGTGGCAGTAAAGACCACTTCTGTTTGCCAAAGAGGAAGCACTCAGAATGCTAAGGATGTCCATGTTCCTCCTTAGAGTTGGCCCCAGAAGGTAGATGGATTCCCCTTCTTGCCCTAGCCCCATGTCCCAATATGGACTCATATGAATATACAGACTTCATCAGTGACTGGCACTCTTCTTCTCCTAATTTCTCATTTGTTCTCTTATATCCCTTTTTTTTGTTTTCCTTTCTTGCTCATCCTAGGGCTTGAACTCAGGGCCTGGGCAGTGCCCCATGCCTCTTTGTGTTCAAGGCCAGTGCTCTACCACTTGGCCATAGCACCACTTTGCACTTTTTCTGAATAGTTTATTGGAGATAAGAGTCTCATGGACTTTCCTGCCCTGGCTTGCTTTGAACTGCGACTGTCAGATTTCACATTCCTGAGTAGCTAGGATTAGTGTGAGCCACTGGTGCGCTGCTTATAGTTCTGATTTTTTGTGTGTCTTTTCTTTTTTGGTATTGGGGATCGAACCCAGGATATTGCACTTGCTAGGCAAGCGCTTTGCCACTGAGCTACATCCCAGCCCAGTTTTGATATTTTTTGTATCTATCTTGGACATCTTTTACTTTTTTCTCCTTAAATTTTGTTTGTTTATTTACTTATTTATGCTAGTACTGGGCCTTAAACTCAGAGCCAGGGACCTCTTTCTTAGCATTTTCACTTAAGCCACTTGAGCCATACCTACACTTCCTACTTTTTGATGGTGAACTGGAAATAAGAGTCTCATGGACTTTTCTTCATGGGCAGGTTTTGATCCTTGATCTTCTGATCTCAGCCTCCTTAGTAGCTAACTTTCAGGATTTTCCTTACATAATATTAGATTTGACCTTTTATTTTGGCAGTACTGAAATTTCAACTCAGGACCTCATGGTTGTTAGGTACACCACCACTTGAACTACTTTTAAGAAGTGTATCATATAAAATGATGCTTATCTAAATGAACTCCAAGAAATGGAAGATTTTTTTTTTATTGTACTGTTTGAGGTTCTTTCTTTCCTGTCTTCTTTGGT
Organism: Perognathus longimembris pacificus; assembly: GCF_023159225.1. Taxonomy (NCBI): domain Eukaryota; kingdom Metazoa; phylum Chordata; class Mammalia; order Rodentia; family Heteromyidae; genus Perognathus; species Perognathus longimembris. Next base: position 35,341,798 of record NC_063171.1, on the reverse strand, counting down.
TTATTCTCTTCTGTCACCATTTGTGATTTCTTTACTCTTTGTCTTGTATATAAGTTTACCTGATTTGAGGAGGGGAAGGGAAAGCACAGAAACAATGGGACAAAGGGTGAACCAATTCAGCAGTGAAACCCACAAGACATTATGTTGGAAATGAACTGTACAACTTTGTAAGGAAGGAACTCAGGAGGGGAAAAACAGAGAGAATGAGGGGGAGGGAGTGATACTGTTCAAAAGGAAATGTACTTATTACCTGACTCAGTAACTGTAACCCTTCTCTCTGTATATCAACTTTACTATACATTTTTTTAAGTGTATAGTTCAGCCAGGTGCTGGTGGCCTGTGCCTATAATCCTAGCTACTAAGAGGGCAAGATCTGAGGACTGAGGATCAAAGCTTGCCTGGGCAGGAAAGTCCATGTGACTCTTATCTTGAATTAACCACCAAAAAAACTGGAAATGGAGCTGTGACTCAAGTGGCAGAGTGCTAGCACTGAGCAAAAACCCCTCAGAGATAGTGGGTAGGCCTTAAATTTAAGCCCTAGGACCAGCACACACACAGAACATGTGTACAATTCAGTACTGTTAAATGTATTCATACTGTTGTACTGCAAGTTCCTAGAACTTTTTTTTCCTTACAAATGAAAACTCTACGTGCTTTAAATGTAATTCCTTCTTCTTTTACCCTTGGCCATCTTTCTGCTTTGTTTCTTTCATTTTGACTACTTTAGATATTTCACATGAATGGGAGCCTCTAGTACTTTCCCCTTTTGTGATTGACTTATTTCACTTATCATAATGTCTTCAAGGTTCATTTACGTTACAGCATGTGACAGGATTTTCTTCCCTTTTAAAAATTTATCTTTAGGGCTAAGAATGTGGTTGCCTAGCATGCATGAAGCCCTGAGTTCAATTTCTCAGTACCACGTAAACAGGAAAAATTGGAAGTGGTGCTGTGGCTCAAGTGGTGGAGTGCTAGCCTTGAGCAAAAGAAGCTCAGGAACAGTGCCCACGCCCTGAGATCAAGCCCCATACTGACAAAAAATAATCTTTAAGTGGTTGTACAAAGGAGTTACCATTCAACATATCCATTAGGATTCTTCTCTCTTAAGGCTGGGTAGTGTTCCAGCTAGACCACATCTTCTTTATGAATTCACGTATTCATGTGCATTTGAGCTGTTTCTACCTCTTGGCTATTATGGTGTTGCCATTTATTTATAAATATTATTTGAGATCTGATTTCAGTTTTCTGATATATACCCAGAAATGGGCTTATTTGATCATATGGCTTTAAAAATTATTATTTGATCTGGGGTCCAACTATGTTGGGCCATGTGGGTCTCATACTTATGGGCCCAAGTGAACCCCAATACTCAGCTTGCTGAGTATTTGGGATTTCACGTACGTACTTCAATGCCTGGCAGTAGTTATCATGATGGCTACCATTATATCTTTCTATCAACAATGTACCAAAAAATATGTGTGAGGTACACCTCTTATTAGGGAAAGGACAAGAAACTAAGATGGTATGTAATGTGAAGGTCAAACTCAGTTTGGGAGAGGTAGGGAAGATTTTTCTAGAGATATTGAGAGCTGGAGTCCATGATCAGTGGATGCTATATAGCCAGATGCCTCTTGAGATGAGGGTTGTCATAGCTCATGGAGGTCTCCTGTTCCTGAGGAAGTAACCACTTTACATCATAGCTGACTTTGAACCTTTAGTACCTAATATGGTGCCTGAACAGTCCAGAGCCTTTACTTTCAAACATTAACACCAACCACTGTCATTTTCACTTTCTAGCCTCCTTAGGAAGGCTGTTCTGTGTAGTCAAAAGAGCTCTCAATGAGGAATAATGAGAGTTGGAGTCCAGTCTTCTCCTTGACTTAATGTCTGACTTTGGGGAGGCATCCACTTGCCATTAATCTCTATTTTCTCATTTATAAAAGAGAACTGATGATAACTTTTCCTTTCTTTCTGGTGCTATTGTGAAATCTGGGATAATGTGTGAAAAAATGCTTAATAAACCATGAGGGGCTATTTATGTTCATTGCTATCAATTTTTATACCATCCTTTGAATTTCAAAATATTCCATGAAGGTGGATAAATAACACTGAGAGATAGAAGCTGCCACATCTTGTTCCTTTTAATAGCCAGCATCTTCTTGTGGGTTTCAATGCACATCCCCATCCTAGGTGCATCCTCTCCTGCATGGATTGTCTTGTCCTCTTATGTCTTGGACACAACACATCCATTCCTTGGTGGCATGGGTGCAACTATGTTTCTGGTCCAGTACATGTCCTTAGTCTCTTGGGTGGCTCCTTTGGGTGTGGACCCTGAATGAATACTCTTGGCCCCAATTGCAATCAGCTTCCAAAATGATCCAATATGGAAATCAAAGTTTCCTAATTAGTACTGCATTGATTTCTCAATGTGGCTGTTCACAAATGTTTGTCAGTGGCCTTGAATGGAATGATCTGGTCATGTGGAACTGGCTATGCCTTCTCCTCCCTGTAGCTACTGCCCAGTATTGCCAAGCTTTCCAGAAATTTCTCTCCAGGGAAATGAAAGTATGGAAGAACATAAAAGGTACTTGGTACTTCCTTTGGGAGAACATGAATGAAATGCTCCTGGGAACACATTCCTGGATGAGTTGATAACTAGAATTCTAGGTCCTTTGTGCATGTGTTTTCTTCTCTACCAGCAGTGTGACTCCGTGTATTATCTTCATGTGTTCAAGTGAAAAAGCCACGTTTTATCCCCTTTGTGGGATTGGCCCTGGAGTCCCTCCATACTTTTTATAACATTCTCCCTGAGTGGCTTGCCTCAGTCAGTGCCCTTAACTCCTTTCTTACTAATTATTCTCCTTTTTTTGTAAGCTCTGAGTTGATGGATCCATCCTGGAGCAGTTGAAGTTGAACATACCTTCCCTTCATTGAGTTAATGTGGCCTTATTGATTTCCTGTGACAGATCACCACAAACCTATGGTTTAAAACAACCTAGACTTCTTATCTTACAGTCCTATGGGTCAGAGTCTGAAATGGGGCTAAAGTCAAGAGGTTGGCAAGGCTGTTTTCCTGCTGGAGGCACTGAGAAGCTGTCCCTTTGCTGTTCCGGCTCTTAGAGGCTACCGGAATTCCCTGGCTTCTATCTGTTTTCTATCTTCAAAGCCAGAAGTTATGTCCATTTGGCCTCCATTTCTTGTCCTTGCATCTCCTCTGGTTCTCCTGTCTCTACTTTTCAAATATACAGGGACTTATAATTGCCTCCTCCCATCTCCCTTCTCTCAATAATTAAGGATAATTTCCCCTCCAGGATCCTTAATTTTATCACACCTGCCAAGTCATTGGTATTTAAAATGATGCATTTATATGTTTTGTGGATCTAGGCCATAGATCCCCTTTAGGGGCCATCATTCCTTTGATCACAGTGGTTAGAGGATCAGTCTCCTAACAGGCACTGGAGAGTCTACTCTCACATGAAGTGCTTCATCATGAGATGAGGAAGAACTGAGTTCAGTTCCTATTTCTTCTGTTTACTGGTCAATGACTTTGGACAAAGTGCATAACCCATTAGTCTTTGTTTAGTCATCAGTGAAATTGAGACAATCTTCTTGGCAGATGGATTTTACAGTTACACAAGAGTACATACCAAACTCTGACCCAAACACCTGGCACATGGACTGTACCGTAACTAATAGATCCTGTGCCTCCTGTCTAATTACTGTCTATAATGCAAGGGCAGTGGGGTCAGGAGACCATACAGGTTGACTGCCAGCAACCATAAGTACCTGATAAATGTCAGCTATTAGTAAAGACATAAATCTATTCACTTTGAGGTCTATCTGTAGGTTACTGTTTCTCAAAATGTGCTGCTTTTAAAATTTAGAGATATATTCTTAGGAATCTGAGAATTGTTTGTAAGAATTTTCCAATAGTATGTCCTCATTTGACCATAACATCAACAAAGTAAGTAAGTCTATCAGTTATGGACTGTTGGAGAGGGTATTTTATGCCTAAACACTCTCATTTGATTTTATTTTCCCCAGCTGTGATTGTCTTCCTGTTTTCATGTGTGGGCATCATGTAGTTTTGTGTCCTAAAGAAAATGAGCAGGAAAGTTCTTAATGAGTATGTAATAAGCTCCCACAAGGTGAAGGAAATGTGACTGTTCTTTACACAGTCATGAGTTAAGATTTACCAGTAGTTTGGAATAGTGTTTGGTGGCAGAAAAGTGTGAGTCATGGCAGGGATGCTGTAGATAGGGCCAATCCATAGCCACACCCCTGGCATGGCCATTTAAGTTGCTTGTTCTGGTTACTTTCAGTATCTCTTCTGATTGGCTGGCATGCTTATTACTTTTCATTGCTGTGTCAAACACCTGAGAGAAACAACTCAAAGGAAAGACACAAGGTTGCTGAGTTTTCAGTCAGCAGGTCCCAGTGCTTTCAGGCCATTGCAAGGCAGAAACCTCATGCAGGAAGAGCATAGAGGAGGAGAGTTATTCACTTTGTGGCTGCTAGGAGGCAGAGGGACAGAAGGACCAGGAATGAGTCATGTCCTTCAAAGATACACCAGTGACCTACTTCCAAGTAGGCCCCAAGTCCTGATGCCCAGTCAGCTATAAACTCATCAATGGATTAACATCCTCATGATTTAATCACCTGTCATTAGTACCACCAGGAGGGAAGTAAGCTTTCAACACAGTCTTTTTAGGGATACTTTATCTTTATACCAAACAGTTGGTACCTGTGCCATGCTGATGGATGACAAATCTGAGCATCACTCCTGAGCATGCTTTACTGGACTCAAAAGAACTCAGATAAAGTAGTCATTGCATATGCCTTCTGAGATCTGTGATACAATTTCAATTTAAAGGACATGTTTTTTCCTGACGTGGATACTTTATTTGAATTTGTTGGTAGTATAATTTGTTTAATTTATAAATTTGTATAAGACCTATATTTAAGTAGTTTATATCTACTTTGTTTTACATATTTAAATAACGATATAACATAATTAGCCAAAATTTTTTGGGTAACAACTTTATTGGAATATAATTCATATTCCATGCAATTCATATTTCAGCATTTGAAATATACTTTTGTGCATATTCATTGACACACAGTCATCACCATGATCAATTTTAGAGCATTTTCATTATCTCAGAAAGAAATTCTTAAAAAATTTTTTTGTGTGTGCTAGATGTGGAACCCAGGGCCCCAACCCATGCAAGACAACTCTACCACTGACTTAGATCCCAGCCACCTCTGAACGTTCAATATGTCATTTCTTAATCACCCAAGGCCCCTCGCTTCAGGAAACCACTTATCTGCCTTCTGTATGGACTTGGCCTATATTGGACATTTAATATTAATGGCTTCATATAATATGTGTCTGGCTTCTTTCACCTAGTGTAATGTATTCAAGGGTCATCCGTGTTATGGCATACATTAGTATTTATGTTTTTTTTATTACTGAGTAATATTCCATAGCATAGATAGCCTATACATTATTCCTTCAAGCACTGTGTGTTTGCCTGTGCTTGTTTTGAAATAGAGCAAGCAGTGAGTGATGGGGTGGTTACAGCTTCATCTCAGCTAAAGGAAATAAATGATTTTGTTTTCAGGGACATGGGGGCAAAGCATTCTCATCAGTGTGTACTGATAGATTTTTTTTCACCTGACTTTTCCCCGACTCATTTAAAAATGTGTGCCATTCATTTTTGAGCCAATATTGTTTTAGAACCTAGAGATAGATCAGCCTGAAAAAAGTTCCTGTGTGCAGGAAGCTTCCATTCTGGTGGTTGGGAAGGGTAAAGGAAAAAACCATAAAATTCTCTGTAGAATGGTGAATCAGGACATCATGAGGAGGAAGGTGGTGGGTTCTATTTTCTATGGACTACTGAGGAAGGCAGCTGGGTTGTGATGACACATGAGTCTGTAGAGATGTGAATGCAAAGAAGGAGTGGGCCATGTCAGTGTCTATGAGGAAAGAGTGTTCCAGACAGAGGAACCATTAAGTGCAAAGCCCTGGAGCAGGAATGTATTTTGCAGGTTTAAGAAATAGCAGAAAGCCACTGCAAATGGAGATGCGTGAGCCTGAGACAGATGGGAGGTTGTTTGTAGGAATTTATTTCCAGGAATCACAACTCAGGAGAATCTGATTCACTGAGTATCTACTGAATACCTGACTACACATAAGCACATTTATCTTTCCTTGAATTTGAAACAGACTAAAAAGTTGCTCAGTGTGAGGAATTTGGCTCTGCTCCTGAGGTGAGTGATTCAGGAATGTGTTTTAAACTGGGACAGAGCTGCTTAATAACCCACAGTTTTCAAAGCCAAAAACTCACTTGCTTTGAAATATGGTGCTTGAGAACCATTTGTACTCAAGAGTAATAAATTTTGTCTCATTGGATAGTGCCACATTGAGAACTTCTTCTTTTGTCTTTTTCTTTTGAGTCTTGCTCAGGCTAGTCTCAAACTCCTGAGCTCAAGTGATCCACCTGCTACTGCTTTCTGAGTAGCTAGATCTACAGGGGTGCATGTCTGTGACCAGTTTTGGGGATCATTTTGAAACCATCTGTGTTTGTCACAGGATAAGGACAAATAGAATGCTTGATTGCAAAGAAATGGAAAGACTCGTAAAAATTCTATTAAGCAGAGTAAGTCAGATCCAGAGAAACATGGGTTACCTGGCTTCCCTCATTTGTGGTAGCTAGAATGCACCTATAAATCTACAAGTAAATACACTGGGTGTAAGCAAGGGATAACAAATTAATTAACTGAAGAGCAATAGACTCTATGGAGAGCACAAATAGCATAAGTCTTTAAAAAGACTAAGTTAAAACCCAACAAATTTAGTACCAGGAAATGGGTACTTGCACGAGGGGAGGGTGGGGCTATGGGGAGAGGGGGAGAGTGAAGGGGGTTGAATGTAGGCAAGAATTTAGTGCATATACTATAGAACTGAGAAATATTATAAGGGAAGAGGTGGGTTGAAGAGTGGTGAAAATGTTGAAGTGAAGATATAGATGCATTGTACACATAAACTGCTTTGTTAAATGGCAAAAAACTGTAATATAACCTAAAATTAAGGAAGGGGGTGGGTTGGGAGGGGTGAGTGAGAATTTTGAAAGGAGTGACATTGATCAGATGCACTGTATTTATAAATTGCTTTGGTGAATGGCAATTCCTTTGTACAACTACTTAAAAGATAACACAAATAATCAAAAGATGCTTGTTCATTGTTGCTACACTAACCAGCCTTTGGGAACCTTTTTTTAGGTTCCTGGCATTGGCCACAAGTGGTATTGAATATTTAATCTCTCATATATGTTAGAGATAAACATAGCATTTTTTCATTTTAACCATTTTAAGTGTACAAGTCATTAAGATTAAGTATATCACAGAACTTTATACGCTTTATTGTTATCTATACCACCACTTTCTATCATCCCTAATGTAAATTCTGTACTCATTAAACAATACTTCCCACAGCCCTAATAATACCTTTTCTACTTTTTGTCTATGTAAATTAATAGAGTCCATATATGATGAAGTGCAATATCCATTGTCCTGTTTCTGTTAATTTCACTAAGCACAATGTTTTCAGAGTCCATAGGAAGTGTCATGACTTCACCCACTTGTGTGGTCAGAAAGGATTTTCCTCTGTGACATTTTGCACTTAGCATGTTACATAGGTTTTAATGTGTGGTTGGTTTCCTCTTGGGACTACACATAGTATATATACTCCATGTACTGTCATGGAAGAGAACAACTTTAGCACTGTACATTAAAGGCTTAGTTTCTAAGTGGGAAAAATTTCCTTGATCACTTCAGAAAGGTTACCAATTGTTACTTTGGTAGTACTACATAGTTGTTTAAATGAATTTTTATACCCATTGTGATTTGTGCCTCCAATAATCCAATAAAACCAGCAGCTTGTGGCTCACATCTGTAATCCTAGCTACTCAGGGGGCTGAGATCTAAGGAACATGGTTCAAAGCCAGCTTGGGCAAGCTGGCTTGATAAGGCCATCTCCATAAAACAGACACATGTGTGAGTGCGCGTGCGCGTGTGCACACACACACACACACACACGTGCCAGAAGTGGAGCTGTGGCTCAAGTGGTAGAGCACTAGCCTTGAGCATAAAAGTTCAGAGACAGTGCCTAAGCTCTGAGTTCAAGCCCCAGGACTGGCACACAACAACAAAGCCAAGTAGTAAACCAATACCACCACCAACAAAAAACAAGATAGAATTCCTGCTTTACAGGTGTCATTGAAGTGAAATGACTGGCTCACACTAATTACATTGTTCTTGTCTGTACTAACCAGTACTCAGTACCAACTGAAGTACTCATGGGCGGGCTCCATGCAAGGCATTTTACACATATTACTCCATCCTCACAGCAACCCTGTTGCAGAGAGATACTCAGCAACATCCCGCTTTATAAACAGGGAAACTTAGGCAGATAAAGGCTACATAGCTTGCTTGACTTCCCAGAGTTGGTAAGTAGGGAATCTAGGATTGACTTTAGAGGTTATATATGGTACAATTGTGGGAGAACAAAAATGAGAGTCTAGCCTGCTTGCTCCTGGCTTGGCAATTCTAAAGAGCATGCTGACTGTCCACACTTTTCTAAATGTCCAGCCAGGCAGCATCATCTGTGTCCCTGATTGTGCCTTTCTTCAGTCTGGGAACACTGCCAGGCGGTGTACAGCACTAGATGTAAATAAGGCCATTATTTGAGTTTTATAAACTTCCTTTTAGAGCTCAAGACTCATATATCCTTTGTGGCACTCACATTTGGATGTCCCAAGGGTACCTTAAATTTAGTATGTCAAAAGCTGACTTGTTATTTCTGCATTGTCTCCTCTTTGCCTTGAACCCTCTTCCCTGCATTTTAAAAATGCTTCCTTATGTTATTGAAAGACATTTTATCCCTCACCTTCTCCCCTTAAGAATGTAAGCCTCAAACCTCAGGTTTAGAATGTTCTTGTCCCTAGTCATGCAGTTCTTGTCACACAGTCACCCTATGGATTGCTTTTTAAGTATTTCTTAGATGTGTGTCCCCTTTCCCATCCCTCCAAATTATCATTGTATTGCACAGAGGTCTGGTTGCAATAACCCTCCAGACTGTCACTGTGCCTCAGACTCACTTCTTTCCCACCCATCCTCTACACTGCTTTCTAACACATCCAGCTGAAGGTAGTTCTGTAGGTAATGTCTATTAACATCATAGGTGGTGATGGCTCATCACCACCAGACTAGCCTGCACTCTGAACAAGGTGCAGGGAATTCTGTATGGCATCCTAGACCATGATCATAATCTGATTCTTCTTTGTGCCACTATATACCTTGTTGGGGTCACCCCCATCACTGCTCTTCCTTCTCTGTGGGAAACACTCACTTCCCAGTGTGGCTAAAATCTGTCTTAAGACTCAGCCCAATTTCTCCTTATTGTCCATGAAACTGTTGCAGCTCTCATTTATTCTAAAAGCTTCTCTACACAGAAGCTCAGAGACAGTGCCTAAGCTCTGAGTTCAAGCCCTAGGACTGGCACACAACAACAAAACCAAGTAGAAAACCACTACCACCACCAACAAAACACAAGATAGAATTCCTGCTTTACAGGTGTCATTGAAATGAAATGACTGGCTCATACTTTTTTTTTTTTTTGGCCAGTCCTGGGGCCTGAACTCAGGACCTGAGCACTATCTCCTGGCTTCTTTTTGCTCAAGGCTAACCCTCTACCTCTTGAGCCACAGCACCACTTCCATGGCTCATACTAATTACTACATTGTTCTTGTCTTTACTAACCAGTGGTCAGTACCAACTAGAGTACTCACAGGTGGCCTCCATGCAAGACAATGGAGCTTGCCTTTGTTTTATGTTATCATCATACTCTATAGTGACTTCTGTCTCTGCATTTACCACAGTTTATTTGCTCCTTGAGGGTGAGGATTGTGACCATCATTCTGGGAGCTAAGGGCAAATCACTCAACTATTAAGTCTTCTTTTGTAATACAGGGAGGATGTCACTCCTATTAGAGTTGAATGCAATCATGTCAAATCCTTTGCACAATCCCTGGTAGAAAATAAGTGCCTGCCACCTTCTCTCTACTTCCCTTGAATGTATGGCTAGAGTGAACCCTTCCCTAGTTATTCCAGATATTGTATTTGTTGGAATATTAAATGGGAAGCCAAGTGCATATACTGGTATGTAGTGGCTGGAGCTAGAAAGCAACATGAATCAATAGTGTGGCCCCTTCTCAGAGTTCCTTACTTGGTGGTGGTCCCTTTGGAGTGTTTGGTAATTTCATCAAGTTATGGAGCAGAGATATCCCTTCTCCAGGTATTTTCCATAGCACGCAGCCCCTTGTCATTAATCAGTGTGAACAATCATGGGGCAGCTGTGGTTCCTCATCCTGTCCACTGCAGTCTCCCACTTCCATAAAGAGACATTTAACTGTTGGCTCTTGGCAGTGGAATGACAAATAGCTTCTCCACATTGTGCACACCACGGCTGTCTCATCAGTGGGAATCACCTTCATTACTGTGATATTAGCCATTTGCCCTGTCTTCTTGACTACTAACCACCCTGAGAAGATTTCAGAGTCTGCTTTTCTGCCATTCATTGTCTTATCACTGAATGACCTTTGCTATTCCAGGATGCCATTCCAGGACTTAATCTTCCTTTCTTGTCCTCTCTTTTCTAACTATGGGAACACCAGGCATGGATGATAGCAGAACTAGGCTGTAGGCTAAGGAGTTCTTAGTTTGGTTCTTGGCTTCCTTAGGATGTATGGACTGAGTGAGTGTCCATACATTGCCTGTCCATAATACTAAGGTGACTGTTGTTTAAGATAGAGCTTATGCCTACCTTTTCTTTTCCTTCCCAGAGACAGTCTGGTTCTTTCCATAACTCCCAGGCTTCTTTCTCTTCATCCTCTTGTATTCTTGTCATCCTAGCCTCTGCTGCCTTGTTTTGTCATGTGTGGACCCAAGTGAGACTTTGTTTATCCTGGCCTAGGAGGGGCTGGAAAGGAAAGTTTTCAGTAGTTTTGGGTATATATTAGTTGTTAATACTTTATTAGTTGCTAATATTTGACCTGGTATTTCTCCCTGAGATTTTTGGAGATAAAAATCTAAAAGCCATTTCATGCAGAACTCAAAGAATGAGGATGGTGGGGTTTTCATTTCATTTATGTGATACTGTTACAGTTCAGAAACACCACTGATGAAGTATCTACAACAGTGTCAGGTCAGTGCACTGAGCATTTCACCTGTGGTAACTCACTGAATCCAGGCAATTCTTTTTACCAACAAGTAGTTCAGCAACTTCCCAGGTCACTCTGTCAGTAAGTGGCCAGGACTCCAGCTCCAGAACTTGGGATTCTTTCCACTCATTACCCTGTATCTCTAAGGCAGAGAAAAATCACCATTACATCACCACCTTTGGGATTCTCTGCTACTTGGACACTGTTACCTGACAAGTACAGCCATGACCTCTCCCTGTGACTTCTCCCTTGGGCTTCTTCCCATAAAGAGTCAGCACAAGTCTGTATTTGCTCTGTTCTGTTGAAACTGGTTCCTAGCCCTTCTATACTTCCCTAGGTTGCTGGTTGAGTCAGCCTGCTTAGGTACTAACTTCCGAACCAACCTGTTCCTCTTGGGTCCTCAGCCAAGCTTTATGACATTAGCTGATTCATCTCTGGAAATAGCTACTAAACAGCATCAGTCTGCTTGGAGAGATACATGGCAGTAGGATCCCAGAAGGATGTCGCCTGCTCACTTGGAAGAGCAAAGGCCTAGAAATCTGTGCACAAGTGACGTGGGAGCTGCTGTCACACTGGGGCTCATAGCCTTGGGTGGGGTGATGGTTTCATTCTTACACTTCATCAATCCCCTTATCTCCATCTCTATCTCCTTCCAACTTCCTCTCTGCATTGAAAAACTAAGATGAAGTCCTGGTAGGTAAAGAAAAGAGGTGCAGAGTTGTCCTCCCTTCCCCAAATCCTCTTCTCTCTCTATGTGGTAGTAAACTGCTGCTCCCTATGGCAAGAGGCCTAAGAAGTGAGACTGTGAGGGATTGAAGTGAAGTCTGGCTCAGTTCAGACTTAGGTTCTCAAGCCAGGCCTGGGTTGGTTCTGGTATGAGGCTTACATGCCAAAGTTGCTCCCTGTTTTGAGTCAGGCTAGAGCAGTTTCCTAAGCATTTGGACTAGAAATGAAAGTCTGACTCCTCTGTCTGGGACTTTTTCAAAAAGTTATGGGATTCTAATTGCCTCACAAGAGACCAGAGGCTTCTTGTAGATGAGGGTCCTCCAAATGACCTTTCTTTATCTGAAGTCTGGTTTGACTGTTGTTCTGGGCACTTGCCATCCTCTGACTGATCCTACACCTCCCCTTCCCCACAGTTTCCTTGTTTATAAGCCATCTTTCTCCATACCTGATTAGATGTCTTTGTTGGCCTGCACATCTGGTCTTCATTTAGCAGAGATGACACTTAATTTAAGTAACAGTTTGGCTGCCTTTGAACAACTGTACCCTGCTGAGGTAGGCTGAGGGGGAAGTCAGTAGCTGGATTGTTTATTGAATGTGATCATATTGATTTATGATTTTTCCTTAAAAATCCATTCCCAGACACCTGTGTATTTAATTACATGGTTGGACACTCAGATACTTGAAGAATCCAATGCCCTTATCTCCAGAGAAGAGACTCTGCATTATGTTTGCAGGCTCATGATATGCATGTGGTATATATTATTTTTTTCTTCACAGATAGTTGTGGTTGACACAGTTGGATGGTTGCTTCTATCCTATCTGTACTCTAAAATCTTCAGTGTTTTCCCATTGCCTGAGAATAAAGTGTAGAGTTTTCAGTGGTGGTCAGGGGCCTCCCTGATCCGACTTCACTATGCCTCTTAAAATTTGTTTTTCCATTATTGCCCTATTGGTAACCCAGTTGTCTGGCCAAATTGGATTTCTTGTTAGTCTTCTAATTTGTTGTGCGGTCATATTTGCTTCTTTGCCTTTGTACTTATTCTTTTCTCTGGACTTCTTCTGTCTTTACCCTGCCTACAAATCCCTTCCAAATAAAATCTTTTTTATGAAATCTTTCCTGATTTTCTCAACTATCCTATATCCCCTTTGAATTGAGCTACTCTTGATATCTCTCTGCGGGTATTTTATTGTTTTGTATAATCATTTTTATAATTATTACTTATTTTTACTAAATGGGACTACCTGAAAATGGTGACCCTGTGCATACTCAGACCCAGGGCAGTAATAATTCATGTAGCCTGAGTGCTCTGTGCACCGCTTCTATTCTAAGCTGTCTACGTGTATTAGACTTGGTTGGTCATCACAAAGCCCTTGAGGAAGATGCTGTAATTTTCCCTGTTGTACTGATAAGGGACCTGGAACATGAATTGAATAACTTACTGGAGGCTACCTCACTACCACCTAGCAGAGCCAGGGGTCCCACCCAGGCTATCCGCATGAGATATGCTATGTGACTTCTCTCATAGTAGGCACATGTTTATAGAGAAAAGTTGTGCTTCTTACTGCATTAGGCTTCTGTCTTTGGACTTCACTAGGGCCAAAGTGTTATATTTTCCTCACCTCAGACTCCCCTAGCTGTGAGCTCTGCTTGTATGAATCCATAGTAATCTCTTAGGTCCTCCTCCCTCCCTCCTTCCATTCCTCCCTTCCTCCCTCCCTCTTTCACTCCCCATTTTCTCTCTCTCTCTTTCTTTTTTTCTCTTCTCTCTCTCCTTCCTTCCTTCCCCTCCCCCCCTTCAGCTCATGATACTAGGGCTTTAACTTAGGCCTGAGTGCTGTCTTTTAGCTTTTTGATCAAGGCTGGCACTATTGGCACTCTACCACTTGGGCAACACCTTCAGTTCTTACTTTTTGGTGGTTACCTCAAGATAAGAGTCACATAGACTTTCCTGCCTAGGCTGATTTTGAGCCATGATTCTCATATCTCAGCCTCCTGGGTAGCTAGAATTACAGACATGAGCCACCAGCACCATGCTCCCTTACCCTTCTTAGAAGTCTGTCCTCTCTCACTGGACTAATATCCTCCTGTCCCTTCCCTAATTTGGGTCCCTTTGCTTCTTTTGAGGGTTCTTTCAATCAAATAGTTTCTCTTTTCTGCCCTTCTGTTGTGCTTTTACTTGTGGTCATAATTCACTAGATGTCATTCTCTTTTTATTTGAGTTCTCCAGGGCATTGAGGGAAAGCTGACAATGTTCTTCTGAATCAGCCCTTGGGTCATATATTTCTTTCTTATACTTTCTTATCCCTTGAAATGAAAGATGTCACTCCTAAGGAGCCCTTCCAGTAGCCTCCAGGTGGGGCTTCAGCCTGTGGCATGCTGGAGAGAATTACACAGAAGATAATAATTTGCTTAGGGCTTTTTTCAGGCTTTACTCTGCCTACCCTCTTTATCCTTTACCCATTACTCTGTTCTCTGGAAAGCAAACCAGGAGTTCAGTTTCAGATTAGCCATGATGGACAATGGGAGAGAAGAAACACAGACATCCATCAACAGGTGGTAGATAAGAGAGGGAAGTTCTTATACTCATACTGGGGAAAATTAAATATCATAGCTTGTCACATTTTATGGATATTAGGACACTTAGAGCAGTAGAAATTGTGCTTCCTGAGATCCTGATTTTGAACTTTGAGAAAGGGTAGTCAGAGAGACAAAGTCTCTTCCATAGTATGATAGTATGTGGACATCCCTGATGCAAGAAAACAACCATTAGCCCTTACTGGAGTGAAGTATATAGGCCTGTGAGGATATACATCCAAAGTCTATGTTACTGGTTTTGTTTCTAGCATACTCTAGATGGCCATGACTATGTCTAAATTACAATTTTCAAAATTATTATTCATTTTGCAGTGCTAAGACTCAAGCCCAAAGCCTCACACATGCTAGGCAAGCATCCTACCACTGAGCTACATCCTCAGCCCTAACAGATGGGTCTTTGGAGGCTATTGACACAGGTCTTCATTGTATGTCAGATGTTATTTTCCTTTCAACACAAAATTTGGCATAGTTTAACCCTACCAGTTAGCTGATGCCATTCTTATCTAAAACAAGCTCATCCTTGATCAGTGGGGGTCCCTTTAGTTTTTTTTAAATCTATTTTAAGACAGTTGTAGATAAAGAATTATTGCAAAGACAGTGCATTTAGGTGCTTGTATAGCCTATACCCAGTTTTTCTTATTAATAACTCCTATCAGGCTATTATATCTGTCACAATTAATGAACCGATATTGACACATTATAATTAACTCTAAACTCTGTAGATTTCTGTCCCAGGATCTCATCTAGGATACTCTAGATACTCTATTATGTTTATAGTCATCCTGTCTTTTTAGGCTCACCTTGCCTGTGACAGTTTCACATATTTCTTTTTTTGTTGTTGTTGTTACGACCTTGACAGTTTGGAGAATTTTTGTTTTGGAAAACATCCCTCAATTGGGATTTGTTGATGTTTTTCTTATGATTAGAGTGGAATAATGTGTTTGAGGGAGGCAAAGCAGAGAGGTACAGTGCTATTCTCATTGTATCATCTCAAGAGCACATCTTGTTGATGTCACTTAGCTGTTTTTGTTAACCTTCATCACCACAGTATTATAAAATTGCTCTTTCCCATTCTTCTCACACTGTACTCTTATGTACAGTCTGTACTTACAGAGTGGGGAGTTACGCCCCACCTCCTTAGGGGCATAATACCTACATAAGTTGTTTGAAATTCTTCTTCATAGGAGATTTCCCTATTCTCCCCATCTATCATATTATTCAATCATTTATATCAATATGAATCTATAGGTATTTATTTTGTACTTGTGTTTTAAATTCTCCTTTATTTTGTTGTTCAAATCTGTTCTGGCCACTGAGGGCTCTTTGATAAAACCTTGTCATTGTTGGTTGTTTTGGATACCTTTCCACTTTCTGGTCCTACACTCACTACACTCTGGCACTATTTCTATAGCACCTCAATTCTTTTGCATATGCCTACCTTATCTGAGTGCTAGGTATGTACATTGTTATTGGATTATCTTTGCTCCTAGTCCCTCATAGTTGATAGAAGAAGGAAGTGTGTGTGTGTGTGTGTGTGTGTGTGTGTGTGTGTGTGTGTGTGTGTGACCTTTTGAGTGTACTGATATCTGTATTTCTATCCATAGCTGTCTGGGTATCTATATATAAACATATACTGATTATTCCAATTCTATTACTACATATATCATTCTAGCTTTCTTTCCTTGCGTGGCTGTAATATATCTTTCTCCAACAGGGAGAAACTTGTTCCCTTCCATTTACTATCCATTACCCACTTAATTAAGTGTCCAGTTGCAGTTATACACGTGTAATAAAAATCAAAAAAAAATTTTTTTGGCCAGTCCTGGGCCTTGAACTCAGGACCTGAGCACTGTCCCTGGCTTCCTTTTGTTCAAGGCTAGCACTCTGCCACTAGAGCCACAGCGCCACTTCTGGCCGTTCTCTGTATATGTGGTGCTGGGGAATCGAACCCAGTGCCTCATGTATACGAGGCAAGCTCTCTTGCCACTAGGCCATATCCCCAGCCCTAAAAATCAAAATTGTTAACAGGAAGTTCCATTGGAAATAATTTTATGTTTCTGTCTCTCTTTGCTGAAGATGAAACCCAGAATCTTATGCATACTAGGCAGTGTCCAACCATTGAGCTCTATCTTCCAGCCCTTAGTGTTTTTTTGTTTTTTTGGTTTGTTTTTCTGGTCCTGGGCCTTGAACTCAGGGTCTGGGCACTATCCCTGAGCTTTTTGCTCAAGGTTAGCACTCTACCACATGAGCCACAGCTCTACTTGCAGCTTTTTTGGTGGTTAATTGGAGGTAAAGAGTCTCCCAGACTTTCAGGCTCTGGCTGGCTTCAAACCACAATCCTCAGAGCTCAGCCTCCTGAGTATCTAGGATTATAAGAGTGAGCCATCAGCACCTGGCTAGCCCTTAATTTTTTGAGACAAGATCTTGTTATATAGCCCAGGGTGGACTTTAATTTGCAATCCTCCTGCCTTAGCCTCCAAAAGTGAAAGTTTACTATTATACCATAAGTTCTGTGGCCTTCTGAAAAGTGCTTAGTGCCTCCTATTTAATCCTTAAATTTTAGTTCACATAAATTTCACTGCCATAAATAGTCCACTGTATTTTACCTATTCATCCTTCCCCATTCCAGAACCCCAGGGGCCCAGATCTCTTTATTACCTCCATAGTTGTATCTTTCCAGAATGCAATGTAATTGAAATCAGCAGCATTTTCAGACTGATTTCTTACATTTAGAAATATACATTTAAGATTCATCATATCTTTTTTTGTGGTATAATATCTCATTTTTGTCACTGAATAATATTCACATATTATGTTATACATAATATTCATATTTGATAACATTATGTAATATATAATATTAATATTATAAGACAAATGATCATATAAATAATATGTAATATGATATAAATGACAAAATATAACATAAATGATATAAATTATCCATTCACCTATTGAAAGAAACATGCATTCACCTATTGTATATTCATTCTCACCATTGGCATTACACACTGATTGCGATGGAACCTACATTGGTCTATCATTATCACCCAGAGTCTGTAGTTTAGACTTAAGCTTCACTCTTTTAAAAAATAATTTATTGTAAATGTGATATACAGAGGAGTTACAATTATATAAGTCAGGTAGTGATTATATTTCTTCCTGAACAGTATCACCTCTTCCCTCATTTTCTCCCAGTTTTTCCCTCCCAACCCCCCACCCCCAAGTTGTGTAGTTCATGTTCAACATAGTGTCTAGTGAATACCACTGCTGAATTTGTTCAACCTTTGTCCCACCATTTCTGTGCTCCCCCTTTACCCTCTCCCAAACAGATAAATTTACATACAAGAAAAAAGGTACAGAAAACAAAAACAGTGACCAAGGAGAAAAAAAGTAATAAACCCCAAAATAACAAAAACCCCACTGTTTCCATTTCTTGGAGTTCATTTTGATAAATATCACTTATATGACCTTATGCACATAGCTTCTGAGCCTTTGTGATTAAGGTTCACTCTTGATGCTGCTCATTCCACAGGCTTGGACATACACATATAATGACATGTCTACTATTGAGTAACTATGCCATATATTCTCACTGCCTAAGAGTCCTCTGTGCTGCCTAGTGTTCGCTTGCTCTCCTTCCTCACCCAAGCAAATTCTCAGCACTTAATCATCTCCAGTTTTCACTTTTTTCAGTATATTATCTAGTTTTTTTCACTTTTTTCAGAATATTAGCTAGTCAAAGTCATATAGTCTTCAGCTCATAGATTTGTGGTTTTTTTTCACTTAATTTTTTTTTATTGTTACTAAGTAATTGTATGTAGAGGTTACAGCTCCACAAGTCAGGTAGTGATATGTATTTAAAGTTCCTTTGTGTGTTTTCCTGGCTTTCTAGCTCACTTCTTTTGAATGATGACTCTTCTGTTGCTTGACACACCCCTGTTTACTTATCCTTTCACCTATTGAAGGATATGTTGGTTGCTTCCAAGGTTCAGCAATTGAGAATAAAAACTGCTCAAAGCATCTGTGTGAAGGTTTTTTGTGTGTACATGGTTTTTCATTTCACTTGGGTAAAAATCAAAGGAGTATGAATGCTGACTCATATGTCAAGAATTTATTTAGTTTTGCTTTCTTCTTGTTTTAGAGATGATGAAACCAAGTCGAGTAATCTGACCTGAGTGTTGGGGCCACATATGGACATAGCCTTCTTGTGGTAGAGTCCTGAGTGGTTGAGGGCATCATATGGCAAGCCATAGGGTATGCATGTGTATATGTGCTTTGTTTTTCTCCCTCTCCCAAGCAGTCTACCACTTAAGCCTTGCCCTGATCCAGTACCTCCTCTTAGGAACCACCAGCACTTAGTTATTCCACTCCAATGACTTTATCTCAATCACCTTCCAAAAGCCTTCATAGTCAGAGTAACTTTTCATCCTCTGTATTTAGGTGGTGTGTGTGTGTGTGTGTGTGTGTGTGTGTGTGTGTGTGTGTGTGTGTGTGAGTGTGAGAGAGAGAGAGAGAGAGAGAGAGAGAGAGAGCGAGAGCGAGAGAGAGCCAGGATCTTCCTATGTAGCCCAAGCTCTTGTACTCGTATTTCTCCATCTGTTGGGATTGCAGACATGTCTCATCACACTCAGCCATCTTCTACCCACTTACTACTACCTCCAACTCACATTAAATTTCAGTAAGAAGTCTTGGTGTCCTGAAATCATATCTGAGTCATATCACACAAGTAGCAAGTAGTCTAGCTGGCCTTCACAGGTAGACTCTGTGGTCTCATAACCTGTGCTTTTAATTGTCATGTTATGTTGAAAATATGATTAATTCAGTCTCATGGAGAGAAGGACCTGGAAGCTAGCAGCTGTAGCAGGAGGCAGGGGAGTTAGGAAGGTGTGAATGTTAAGAGCTATGACAGAGGAGATGGAGAGGATGAGTTTGAGAGGCAAGGACAGGACCATGCATCTAGGAAAGCAATAATGGTCATAGCAAGTGCATTCACTCATAAGCACTTACAAAAACAGTCCAGAGGGTAAATGCACCTAATTTATGTGCATCAGGCCTATCTGTATATGATCCTCTGAACAATAGCTTGCATTATTTAAGATTCTATTTTGGTAGACTAGAGCTGTTCCTGTAGGCATTGGAGAGTAAGTTGCCATGCTATGTGAGGGATACGTGGGAGTTACCAAGGTGCTTCTAGTGTTGACCAGCAGCAAGGGAGTGGAGCCTTCTTTCTGTAGATGCAGGAGTCTAAATTGGAGCAGGGCCATAAACTGTGGAAAGGACACCAGCCTGGTGGACATTGTGATTGCAGAGACCCTGTGCAGAAGACTTAGTGCAGATGATAAACGTGGTTTTTTTAAATTGTGAAGTTTGTGGTCGTTTGTTAACACAGAAATAGAAAATGAATGTATTACTTATCCAAGTACCCTCTCCTCAATATGAGTGTCAATTCTGATTTTTTGTTTTTTTGCTTTTTGCCAGTCCTGGGGCTTGGACTGAGGGCCTGAGCACTGTCCCTGGCTTCTTTTTGCTCAAGGCTAGCACTGTGCCACTTGAGCCACAGCATCACTCCCAGCCTTTTCTGTTTATGTGGTGCTGAGGAATCGAACCCAGGGCTTCATGGTTCAAGGCAAGCACTCTACCACTAAGCCATATTCCCACCCTCAGTGTCAATTCTTGTTCATCTTCAGGGTCTTTCAGCTGGTATTGTGTTGTCTGATCTGGTAATACAGTGCAAATCCCATGAAAATATATTGCAAATTAAAATTGCAAATTTTGCAAAAGATATAGATTACAGGCAGCTAATAAAAGAATTGTTTGGAGAACTGCTCAAACTTGTCTGTAGACAAATGAGAACTGGGCAGGGTTAAACCCATTCTGAACTGGTAAGAAAAATAACATATTGCTGACAAGAAACCAGCTTCAAAAGAGGAAGATTTGAATATCTTTGAATATTAAGCTATACCTTCAAGAAAAGGGTGCCCTCACATAAATTTCAGGAAGATTATCCTCTGTCAAAGTCAGAGGTGAAATAAAAGTGTCACATTATAGTGTAGCTATGCTGGAAAAATTGTGATAATAAGTTAATGAACTCAGTCCAGTCGATGACTTAATGCAAAATTCAATAGCATCTAGATGTTTCATGTTTTAAATAGTACGTTCCATTTTAAATAGCATATTTGCATAATTTTCTTCATTTTTAAAGATTAAGTCTGTCAGCTCTTTAATTTTTTCTCTCTATCTGCTGTACAGTTGTTCCTACTTTTAGAGACTTTTCTATTACCTGCTGTCTTTGGGTAACAGCCATTAAGGATCTTCTGAATTAGGGGGAGGATGCCTCCTAGTAGCCAGGAATGGAGAAGGACTTGGGCTTATTCTCTCTGGGAGGGAGCCCAGAATGCTCAGTTTATCTCATTTGTAGCCTTAAGAGCCAGCAGTATCTTAGATGAGATCTTAGTATGAGTTCCATTCAACATTCTCTGAGCAGGCAGGGAAAATAGTGGGCTGCCGGGTATGCTCTGAGTTAATTTAAGTACATATGGCATCTTTTCTGGCATTGCCTGAGGATTCTGCAGCATTCTTGGATAGAAATGAAAAAAAAAAAGCTATCAGGGACGGTGGCACACATCTGTAATCCCAGCTATTTAGGACATGGAGATTGGGAGGATCATGGCTTCGTTTCTTAGATCAGCCCAGGCAAAATGTTAATGAGACTCCATCTGAACAAATAAGTCAGGCATGTCTGTAATTCTGCCCATTCAGGAGGTGGTAGGAAGGAAAACTGAGGTCTGTCTAAAAATAACTCAAGCAAAAAAGGGCTGGACATGAGTCAAGTGATAAAATGCCTTCTTATTAACATAAGGCCCTTAGGTTCAAAAGTACTTGCAGGAAAAAAAATCAGAGACTAGGGATGTACCTCAATGGTGGAGTGCTTGCTTAAAGGCTCTACGCTGATTCGCCATCCCCTCAAAAAAATTTCCACCTTATGTGTGTGTTAGGCTTATATTTTTCACGTTGCTTTCATAACTATTATTTTAATCCTCAGAACTGTGTCAGAGATGGTTAAGAAGCTGTCTATTTTCCTTGTTTACTAGAGGAAAAGGTGAGCTCCTTGGAAGCCAGTGGTATGTGGCACCTTACTCAGAGGCTTGGAAAGTGATAGATTATTAGTAACAATGCTCGTTATTTCAACAGCCCTTCTTTTGATTTTTGCAGTTGAGCCACATTTCCAACCCTCCAATTGGTATTTTTACATTGCTACCAGTGAGAAATCATGACTTGAATGGATTACTAGAACCTGGTAAGAGGTTTGAGGTTTGAGCCGCTCTTTTACCTGACTCCAACACAATTGGGATACTCTCCACAGAATGCCTGTGGAGAATTGGCATTCTATCTCAGGGAAACTTTGTCTTCTAGTAGCTCCTGAGACTGAGGAGCTGGACTGAAGAATCCAGACAATCTTGTGTAAAATACTGTGAGCTGGGCATGGTGGTACACACCTGTAATTTCAGGACTTTGGAGGCAAAGGTGGGAGGATCTTGAGTTTCAGGCCCAGCTTGGGTTTCATAGGGAGACTATAACTAAGACAGAGAGGGTCTTTATTTTTTATTGTTGATGCAACAAATTACCGTCCACTTGATGGCTTAACAAGCTTATTGTATGGTTGTGTCAGAAGTCTGACACAGTCTCATTGGCTAAAATCAAGGTGTCAGAGGGGCAATTAAAAAAATAATCCGTGCAAAATCTGCATCCTGACCTTTTCCAACTTCAAGAAGCTGCTAGCATTCCTGCCTCAAGGCTTCTTCCTGCATCTTCAAAAACAGTGCTTTTGCATCTCCTTGAGCCTCCTTCCACAGACACATCTCCTGTGCCTTCTTCTACTTCCCTCTTCCCTAGGATCACAGGCTGACCTCAGACTTGCTATGTCGCCCAGGCAAACTTGAACTCTAGATCCTCCCAAGTGCTGGAATTACAAGCATGCATAACTATGTCCAGCCTCCCTTTTCCACTTTTGAGGCTTGTTGTTTTTACATTGGCCATTGGGTAGTTGAGGATAATCTCCCTAGATTATCTGTCCTTAATATAACCACATGGCTAAATGACTTCTTCCTTGTAAAGTAACATATTCACTATTATCAGGGATTAGGATGCCATACACTTCTTTTGGAAGGGGAGGGAGAAGGGCACACTTCTAACCAGCCTAGTTTCTGTTTGGTGGCAATAGTTGGCAGTCCATGTTAATTTTGTGGAAAGTGAATTCCATGCTATTTCCAAGACTCTGTTGCTATTAACAGAGTACTTTTGTAGTGTGTTGAAGAAATTAGAGTCTTGAGCAGGGTTCTCTGAATAGACAGGTCTGGAACATAAGGAGGTTACCGAGGCAAAGCTGAGTCACACCTGGGCTCTCATGTTAATTTGCCCTGTCCTCTGGGATAGACTGGCTTCTCCTTCCTATGTTTTAGGAGTAAGCATTTTCACCTACCTCCCAGGGCTGCTAGTGCACTTTCTAATGTAGGGTATATATATTTTGCATATGTATGTACAATATAAAAGCCACATGTCCTAGGATTTGTGTTGGAACAAATAGAAAACCTTATGTATGCAAATTCTAGAAAGAATGTACATGTACCCTGCCTTCCTCTAGGATCAGATTTTAATTCTGAAGCTTTGGCTGACATCATCTGCCACTCTTTTTTTTTTTTTTTTAAATTTTTTTTTTTTGGCCAGTCCTGGGCCTTGGACTCAGGGCCTGAGCACTGTCCCTGGCTTCTTCCCGCTCAAGGCTAGCACTCTGCCACTTGAGCCACAGCGCCACTTCTGGCCGTTTTCTGTATATGTGGTGCTGGGGAATCAAACCTAGGGCCTCGTGTATCCGAGGCAGGCACTCTTGCCACTAGGCTATATCCCCAGCCCATCATCTGCCACTCTTCCAGCAGACTGTGAGGTTCTGCAGTTACTCCAGGTCCCAGCAGGGCCTGAACTCAATAAGCTATAGTCAAAGAAGCAACTCTTTCTTCCCCTTTTATTCATAGTTGTTTTTCTTAGCTTTTTGTATACTTCACTATTTGTTGAAAATGTTAAACTAGCCCTATGGCATTAAGATGGGATATTCCTGGCATGAGGGGTCAGTGTTCAGCACCATTTGTTTACAACCCAGGGACCACTCAGTGAAGCAATATACCCATTGGCACCGTGGTCTAATTAATGCATGTCTTTGGCTATGTCAATTCACAGTTTGAAGATGGCCCCTGGAATTTGAGAAATAAACATTTTTCCTTTAAACTTTTCCTCTGTGGTATTTTTGTGTTAGCAAACTGAGGCAACTAATACTTTCAGATGATAATTTTTTGCAAATAGGGAACTTTTGGGGAAGCATTGGGGATTGACCTCAAGGGCTTCAGGCTTGCTAGGCTTCCTTGGGTATTTTAGAAATAGTGTCTTGCTTTATGATCAAGCTAGCCTGAGCTATAATTCTGCTAGGTGCACTTTGTCCTATCTCTGGGAATGACACACATGCCACTATGCTTGGTCAAGGTCTTCCCCTATTGCTGTGGTAACAGGCACACACCACCACATACAGCCATTAGTTGAGATGGAGTCTCATGGTCTTTTATTCTTTAAACTTCCATCTGATCTCCACCTCTTAAGAAGCTAGGATTACAGGCTTGAGCCACTATGCCTGGCAAATATGGATTTTTTTTTTTGGCCAGTCTTGGGCCTTGAACTCAGGGCCTGAGCACTCTCCCTGGCTTCTTTTTGCTCAAGGCTAGTAATCTTCCATTTGAGCCGCAGCACCACTTCTGGCAGTTTTCTACATATGTGGTGCTGAGGAATCGAACCTAGGGCTTCATGTATACAAGGCAAGCACTCTTGCCACTAGGTCATATTCCCAGCCCCCAAATATGGAATTTTTTTTAAAAAAATAAAACTTCCTATATAGGAACATTTAATTTTTGTAATACTTGTTCACTTAATATTTTGTAAAATCATTTTTGCCTTTGACTGTTTATATCATTTTCCTTACTTGTTTTGAAAATTAGTTTATAGCATCATTTTAATGGCTGGATATAGTTATATTCTATGAAATAGATATAGAACGATTCCTTTAACCAGGCCCTATGGTTTAACATCTAGCTTTTTTTCTAGTTTCTCACCACTGTCAACATTCCTATATTATTGACCACTTTTAGTATTGTTCCATTAGCATGCATTTCTAAATGGAATTGTACTTAATGATATGCATAATTCTAAGAATTTGATACATGTGCTATCAACTTCACCCCCATATCATGCCTACTGAGTGTGCTGGGTTCTCTACTGCCTTCTCTGATATGTAGAGTCATGTTATAGATCTGGAACACTAGCTAATGGTAAAGTAGAAATAATTGGCCGAAACATAGGTAATTGTTGGGAAGAGACAGGCAAATTCTCAGTGATCAGAGGGGTATTATGTTTGCTATCATTCCCAGAGCCATGACTACTTTCATAGTCATTGCCTGCTGCAGTGGAAGATAATTTCCCAGTTTTTGAGACACCATGTGAGGTGCCGTGTCAACTATACTTATACAGCCAGGTAAGAGGCTAGAAATAAATAAGGCATTTTGAGTAGTTCTGAAGGCATATAAGTATGTTGGTATACCCTCTTCCTGATATCATCCTGGTTTGCCGTCCTTACTGTGAGGAGGCTTCCTGGCAAAGAGAATCAGCAGTGGCCCAAAGTCACAACCAATTGAATTACCCATTGACTGTTTTCCTATCTGTCCAGCAGCTGGACTCCTGAAAATTGGGATTAGCTATCTCTCACATTTAGGACCTCAATAAGAACAGCCTTTGGTCAAATGGCATACTGCAGTTACCTCATATAAAATGCTATTTTGTATAAGCAAATAAGCCCTATATAATCA
Source organism: Perognathus longimembris pacificus (assembly GCF_023159225.1). Lineage (NCBI taxonomy): Eukaryota > Metazoa > Chordata > Mammalia > Rodentia > Heteromyidae > Perognathus > Perognathus longimembris. Next base: position 35,316,290 of record NC_063171.1, on the reverse strand, counting down.
TGTTGTAAATGATCTATGGCCTGTTGGGAAACCACTGCATATTCTGATCCACAAACTTCTATTTAATGAGATAATTCTTCCCTGTATTTCTGTTTCCAGAGTTGGGCTCAATGTGCTGTAGTCTCTTTATAGATCATTTTCATAATGCTTGATTAGTGCTCCATCGTTAATGTATCTCTTCTAAGACCTAGATCACTGTCATTATTGCAATGGGGTGTTTAGAGTGTAGCGTAGCACTCATGTTTGTGGGCTCAGATGTCAATGCCTGTGTCACAGCATTACTTTGTGGGCTATAATGGCCTGAGATCCAACTCCCATAAATTAAGAGCTATTTTTTTCATAAGAAAGTAATATGTTAACTCTAATCTGTTAACTCTAAGAGAGAGTAGTCTGTTAACTCTTTGGAAAAAGCCAACATGGTGTTTGAATATAGGCTGTATGTGTGGTGGTACTATGTGCTATCATAGAAGTGCAGTAAGTTTTATTGAGTGAGATCAATATAACCATTCCACTTTCAAATATTAAATAATTGACTGCTATTAAGAGTAGAATTTTCTGCTGAATACAGTGTCTTAAGTCTACATGAGAGGCAGAAGTTGGAGGATTATGGGTTTCAGGCAGAAGTTCTCAGCGATTCCCTCTCAACCAATGGCTGCATGCCACACTAAACACCTGTTACCCCAGATACAAGGAGAAACACTATGGGTGGGATTAGTGGTGCTCACCTATTATCTTTAAAAACGTGGGGAAGCACAAGTGGGAAGATCACAACCCAGGCTGGCCTAGGCATAAAACAAGATCCTAACTTGAAAATAACCAAGACAAACAGGAGGTATGGCTCAAGTTGGTAGAGTAACTGCCTAGCACAAGACCCTAAATTCAATCCCCAGTATCACACATGCACATTCAAAAAAGATTTTCTAAAAGTATGTAGAGTTTGAATTTGCATCATAGTGTGTATTGTGATATTTATATCATTGTCATTTTATTTTTATAGTAGAAGGTCTATAAATGGTCTTTTAGGGGTAGAGGATACTTCAATTGTAGAACATGTGTCTATTGTGCATGAAGCCCTGGGTTTAATCCCTAGTCCTGCTAACCCCCCTTCAAAATAAAACAGTCCCTTTCTAAAACATAACAAAACAAAACCAAAATACCTAAAACCAAACCAACCCAAACCAAAAAAACCCAAAAACCAAACAACAAATTCTAAGAGCAGTCTTTTACATATTGAACATCTCAGCTATTAATAGCTACCCAGTAATTATCATTTGGAACTCTCATTATATAAAACCAAAATAACATCCTTATCTAGGCAGACTTTGTCTGTTTGAAACATGGAAAACATTTAAGGTGCTCATTTACTTCTGCTAATGATTTATTATAGAAAAAAATGACATAATTTTGTTAGTAGTCTGCTAATTTTTAAGCAAGAAAGTTTCTATAATATAGAAACAAAAAGAATGTGATTTTGCATATGGAGCCAGGTTTCTCATATGTAAAGAACTATGTCCATTTTTTTCAATAAAGATGCATTTAATTGACAAATATTTGAACATTACTATCAGACAAAGTGTTATAGGCATTGAAAACAGAGGTAAATAAGATGGGTGAGGCTGTTGTCTCATGGACTTAATGTCTTCAGTGAAGAAGAATTATACTAATAATTAATGGATACAGTAGTAGTAAGTCCTATAAAGGAAATTAGGAAGTGTCCACAATGGAGAGTGATTCTGGGGTTGGGGGTGGGCTGCTTTGGAAGTAACTAGGAAGGTCTCTCTAAGGAGGTGTTAACTTGAGTTAAGACCCGACTGGCTAAGAGCCAGCCTTGCCAAGATATTTATATGGCTGAGGGATATCAGGCACAAGTTGAGGATGCATAAATGAGTATGGCCCATCCCAGCTACAGAAGCAGTGACCACAGCAAGTGCTGATACGATGCAGCCCATGGAGGGGCAACTGGCCCAGGCCACAGAAGCCTTCTAGACCATGGCTAGAAAGCAGCTTTTTATAATCCTGGCTCGTGAATTTGCACCAAAAAAGAATTGATGAAATTTTACTTTGTTGTAGTTTACAATATAAAAATGTGTGTGTATGCGCGTGCGCGTGTGCACACACATGAATGCACACATGTCAGTATTGGGACTTGAACTCAGGAACTGGGTGCTATCCTTAAGTTTCTTCACTCAAGGCTAGCTTGCTACTACTGGAGCCAGAGCTTCACTTCTAGCTTTCTGGTGGTTAATTAGAGATAAAAGTCTCACAGACTTACCTGCTTGGGCTGGCTTTGAACAGCAATCCTCAGATCTCAGCCTCCTGAGAAGCTAGGATTATAGACATGAATCATTAGCACCTGGCAACATAATTTAATTTTTACAGACCCTCTCTCTAGCCTTTTCTGGCAAGTTCCTTGTAGCTTCTGTTTCCTCTCTTGCCAGGCTAACTCTGTACCTCCTTCTGTGGAGATCCTGGGCCTATTTGCCCCCTCCGTGTGTTCCCCTTTCGCTCTCACGCACAGCCTCTGGCCAGTAGGAAGTAATGCCGGAGCGAGGGCCATGGGTAAGCTCCGGACCGGTGTAGCCGCTAGAATGCCCCCCCCCCCCCCGCCATGCGCGCCAAGGAGACCAGGTATGCGTGGACATTTTGGAGTAAGCTTCAGGAGCTTCCCATTTATTCAAGGGAGGGGCAATCAAACTTATAGCAGTACTGACGAAGGAAGGGGAGGGACTGACCAGGTGCTAACAATAGGTTGGTGAGCATGTCCATCCAAGAGCAGCGCCCTAGGACCTCCCCCACAGGCTATTGTCATTTCTCACAGAAGTGCCCTCTGGGCGCCTGACCACGCCACTATGACACATGTGCTCGCAGACACAGACAAGAGGCAGGGCTGGTTTAGCTCCCTCTTGGGGGAGGTTCCAGACCCTTGGAGAAGGTAGGAGTGGCTAACAGCCAAGCACCCCCAGGTCTTAAAGGTATAGCCATCCCCCACACTCTCTCCTCTCTACCATAGCCTTTCAGATCTTTTGCTCCTCCATCTCTCAGTCTAAAACACTTCTTGTCTTATCAACTCTCTCTCTATTGCCTCATAGACTTGTCTTTCTTCTGGGAATACATCAAATAGTTTGAGTACCTCAGAGATTGACAACATTCTTGGGGCCTGAGGGGAGCAGTGGAAGAGTGAAATATTAGGTTTTTGAAAGCAGCATCTGTTTCCACAAGCAAAGCATCCTTACTGAGTCACTGCTAGAAGTCAGAGCTGTTGCCCCTGATAAGAATGTCTCATAGTTGCCAGCTGCCCTTATTCAACATTTTTTTTTAAGTACTGGAGTTGAACTCAGGGCCTTGTGCTGTACTAATGGAGTGATGCTTCCAAGCCCTCAGTGTTGTTTGAAACAATTCTTCCCTTGGCCTAAACTTGATCTTTCAGTATTTCAGTGTTCTCCATCCCAGTGACAATTTACACACAGCAACGATCTGGATGGAAAATCTGGAGTTCTTTTGAGACAGGTGGTGCTCTCAAGCTTTTCCTACCCTGCCCCTCTGCTTAAAGTTGGCTAATTTGCTTATTCACTGGGTAGTGTGTCTTTTCAACTTTTCTATGAGTATTTTTTTTTCCTTAGTAGTCTTTCCTGCTTAAAGGCACTACACTGCTGTCAAGGTTTGATTTTGGCAACCAGCTAGCTTGTTTCTTCCTATTTCTCTACCATCATAGATACAGTATTATAAGGTTTTTTTTCTACAGACTGCTGCCTCTAAGTACTAGCCCAAAGGTATAGTGAGAGAAGATTCCTATGTTCTGTTAGGACTGTTAGGATGTAATCTTTGATTTACTCAGTTGCTGAGGAATCTGTATTTGGACTGGCTGTGAAGATAAGGGATTCCAGAAATTCTTGGAGCTTTCTCCCAGATAGTCTGCTAAATTCTCCTCCTCCACTTCCCCGTAAGAGACTTGGGGCAGAAATGAATGAGCTCAGATTGTTCCTGTCATTAACATCTTTGCATTTTTTCATTTGTTCTTGATTCTTCTGATCAAGAAGATTTATTGGACCATTCCTTTTATAATTATTATTTTATTATTATTTTTTTTTTGGCCAGTCCTGGGCCTTGAACTCAGGGCCTGAGCACTGTCTCCCTGGCTTCTTTTTGCTCAAAGCTAGCACTCTGCCACTTGAGCCACAGCGCCACTTCTGGCCATTTTCTGTATATATGGTGCTGGGAATCGAACCCAGGGCCTCATGTATACAAGGCAAGCACTCTTGCCACTAGGCCATATCCCCAGCCCCCTGGACCATTCCTTTTAATAATGGTGATAATAATAATCATTGTCATTTCAATTGTGCTATATGTTTAGCCTAGGCATTACCCTATTCACTTAGAAGTAGATGATGTAAGCTAAAGTGCTTTTTAGATTCCAGCATGTGGCTGATGCTCTACTAAGGAGTTTTATTTCACTGCCACTCAGACAAGGAGAAAGTAACTCTCCCCTTTAAGTTAGGCACTGTTTGTGAAGTTTTCTGTCAGTGATCGCATCTCATGGCTAGGGTTGTAGCTCAGTGCTATAGTCTGTGTTTAGCATGTGCAAAGCCTGGGTTTCAATCTGAAGCACAAAACAAGAATAACAATCTACAGTGACTTCAGTCTCCCAGTTCTGTATCCTGCATTATTTGAGTGGTCTAGGCCAGGGGTTTCAATGTGTTACCCCCAGATCAGTATCACCAGGCTCACTTAGGAACTTACTAGAAATATAGTCTTACCCATAGCCTACCAAGAAATGTAGAGTCCAGAAATCTGTGACAAGTTCTCTAGGAGAGTCAAATGTTTACTAAAGTTTCTTTAGTACTAGTTTATACTACCTACCTGATGTCATTTTTTTCTAGGTCTTTTTTTCTTTTCAGGGAATGTCTCAGACTTCAACATGAAAGTTATTCTTTTTGTGTGTGTATTGACAACAGAACTTGAACCCAGGACCTCTCACTCTCACTTAGCCTTCTCACAGCTGGTGCTCTGCCATTGGCGTCATGCCTTCAGTCTGACATTTTGCTGGTAAACTGGAAATGGAGTCCTCGAACTTTTCACCTTGGACTGGCTTCGACCCTTAATTCTCCCAAATTTTAGCCTTCTGAGTAGGGGTCAGGCACTGGCATTCAGCTTGAACATTGCTGCCCTGTAATGTTTCTGTTGAATTGGAAAGGGCTCAGGATAGACTGACTCAAAGTGGTAGGTATGAAACTAACTGGTTTTAAGGACATTTTGGTCATGGTTTAAGATCTGATGGTTTAGGCTAGGGCTGTACTAGAATGACAAACAGAAGGGCCACTGTCATGGATTAATAGTGCAACCAGGAAAATTGGAGACTTGAAGCCTAGCTGTGCCTTGACAAGGAGGCTGTACTCTACCTCCTGGCTCTTGCTGTGTGTCTCTGGAATACAGTGGCCCTTTTGCCTGTGCTTCTGTGGAAATGCTTGCTGGCATTACAATCTGTGTAAATAAGATGGAAGTTTTTTTAGTTTTCATATGATTATAGTTAGGTTTACCAGCCTAGGCACCTTTTTCTTTTCTTCGGGTGGTTTTTTGCACTTTTAATTTTTTTTTTTTTTTTTTTTTTTTTTTTTTTTTTTTGGCCAGTCCTGGGCCTTGGACTCAGGGCCTGAGCACTGTCCCTGGCTTCTTCCCGCTCAAGGCTAGCACTCTGCCACTTGAGCCACAGCGCCGCTTCTGGCCGTTTTCTGTATATGTGGTGCTGGGGAATCGAACCTAGGGCCTCGTGTATCCGAGGCAGGCACTCTTGCCACTAGGCTATATCCCCAGCCCTGCACTTTTAATTTTTTAAAAATGTCATTATAAAGGCCATGTACAGAGAAGTTACAGTTATATAAGTCAGGTAAAGACTAATTTCTTTTTGGGCAATGTTACCCCTTCCCTTGCTGTTTCCCAGTTTTTCTCTCCATCCTTACCTACAACTTATAAAGCTCATTTTTATCATAGCGTCTAATGAGTACCACTGTTGCATTTGTTCATCCTTTTTGCCTTTCCATTTTTGTGCACCCCTTTACCCTCCTAAAACAGATAAATAAACAAGACAAAAAGAAGAGAAAATAGAAAGCAACAAAGATAAAACCTCTTGTTTCCATTTCCTGGAGTTTATTTCAATAAATATTACTTTATATGATCAGATGCACATAGGTCTTATGCCTTGTGTTCCTCTCCTAAGAATATACTCTTATGGTCTCACTGTGTGTGAACAGTAGAGTTCTGTATAATTTATCATGTCTCAGTTGATTTTGCATTTTTTGTTTAATGCCAAGATCTGACATGCTTATCTCTGCCTTCTCTTTATAGTCTATAGGAGAAACTTAGGAAGTTAGTCCAGTCGAGCAGTGACAGTTGTCCTAACCCCCCCCCCCCCCCACACACACACTTTTGACCTCTGAATGTCAAGGAAGTGCCCATGTGTGAGGAATGGGCAGCCTTTGAGACTTCTGTAATACCACATCTCTCCTGGACCTTTTGAGTATACTCAGGAGCTTTTCAGGATTTTTCTTAACTGTTACTGACAAGATGACCCTCCGGCTATATGGAAATTAAGGAGTGATACTGAGGTGGCCAGAAAGGAGTGAGTGAACTGTAGGAGCCTGGATTGTTCAGAAATAATAGGAGTGCTTCATTCCTATTTTAGACTTCATCCTAAAAAGCAATTGGTCTATTTTTCACTGGCTTAAGGTGAACTTGAGAATCCCCTCAGTATGAACTTGGGGTAAACTGAGGTGAAGGGAGACTTGGGTAATTTTGTATTGGAACATGTCACTGTTCCCTGGCCTTTTTTTTTTAATTGTAAAGGTGATGTACAGAGGGGGTAATGAGTACATTTTTTAAAATTTTATTTTATTTTCAAGGTGATGTACAGAGGGCTTACAGTTACATATGTAAGGTAGTGAGTATATTTCTTGTCAAACTTGTTACCCATCCTTCATTTTTCTCCCACTTTCCCTCCCCAACCCTTTCCACGTTTCTTTTTTTTTTTTTTAAACAAAAAACAAAATAGTGTTACCCTCTCCCTCATTTTTTTCTGCTCTAAAGGGAGGAACTCTTAGCTGTTGGGTCTGGGGCTGCTTAGAAGAAGAGATAAAGTAGGAATGTACAGGGCTGGAAAGGGAACTAGGTAAACAAGTATGAGTGGAAAATGAAGAGAGTATTTAAGGATTTTGTTGATGAGGGCTAGGAATGGGGCAGTGTGGCTCAGTGGTAGGGTGTCTGCCTAGCATGCATGAGATCTTTGGTTTGATACTATGCTTTGCAAAGAAGAACCTCCCCCCAAACAAAACAAGACAAACCCCAAGCCCCAAAATTGTGCTGATAGATAATATTAACTTGTAATCCGGGCTTTCTTTTCTTTCTTACCATTTACTAATTTCTGAATAGCAGCCAAAAGACTGAAGTCGCTTGGCTTCCATCTGTATATTTGGTTGAGTTGCCAGTTTCTTTCCCTGAAAATTTCCTAAGGAATTTCCTGGTTTCAGTGACAGCCAGGGAAAAGGGGAGCAGACTATCTTATTTCTCAGAATTGAAGTCAGACTTATGCTATTTCTTATCCATTTTTCTCCTAAAGCCTTGGCCATTTCTTCCTTACCCTTACCACTGAATATTAGCTCAGTTCTGTTGCTGTGTTTCCCATCTCTAGGTGGATTCTTTTTTTTAAAATATATCTTTCTCTTTTTCTTTTCAATTAAGAGGTTACTGTTCTGTCTGAGCTATTGGCAAGGAGTGGCTTGGAGAGCCCCTGCTTAGCTGCCAGCTTACTGGAGTGTGACACAGCTGCCAAGGCCGCTGTCTCACAGGCTCTGCAGAGATCCAGGGCTGTCACTTCAACAAGTGTCAAATATACACACTGTGCTCACAGAGCTCCCCATGCATAGCCTTAAATAAATATCCCACATATATCTTCCTGCTAACCAGCTCAGACTCCTCTTTCCATCTCCATCTGTTTTTCAAGCATGATTCCAACTTCCTAATTATCATGGCCTTGGGTCTCCATACAGTCCTGTTCTTTCTTGCTTCTTTCTGATAAAATAAGGAACCAAATAAGTCTTTACCACTTTAATAGGGAAGATATTCTCCCTTGGTTGTGAGAGGTTGGCAGGATTGTGCTGCCCAGTCTGGGTTGCAGAGATCCTGGCTAGGCCCTGGCTATGGGTTGTGGGGTTGGGTTGGGCTGATAGCCCTTCTTTCTGACTGGTGAGAATCCTTCCTGTGTTGAATAACATGTCTTCCCCCCACCCTTTTGTTTTGAGTCATTTTCTCAAAGGGCCCTGTGGTTTCTACTTCCCTGTTCTGTGTCTGTGGAAAAGTTCCCTGTAACCTTTCAAGGTTTGTGCTCTGTTCCAAAGGCATTCTCGGAAATGAAATGGTCCTTTTTTCTTAGTTGATCTCACAGATGATGAAAAAGAGCACATGAAAACTGTTTCCAGAGCTTGGCAAGGTTGTCAGTGTTCTGTGTACCTCTGGTCTGGGATTGTGGGTCTCAGACAGTGTCTCGCCAACTGTCCTTGGCTGTCCTTGGGGATTGGGGATAGAAAGAGGAGAGAGAAATGCTTTGAGGAAGTAGAATGGCATTTTTATCCTAGAAGAGGAGTTTGAAATTGGGTTGGCACAACTCAGTGAAAAAGTGAGCTTGCAGGAGCTGAAGTTTGCTGTTGAGCTGTGTCTGGGAAGCTTGCTTGGGCACATGGTGCAGCCCTACCCCACTGCTCCCTAGAGGTCTGTGTGGATTGGATTCCCATGCAAGTGGTACAGGAAATCCCTCCACACAGAAGCTGCTACACAACCTAGCAGGCCCATGATTATTGCAAAATTTGCTTCCTATGCAGGGCATGGTGGCTTATGCCTGTAATCCTAGTTACTCATGAGGCAGAATTTATGGCCTAAGGCCAACGCAGGCAAAAATATTCCTACAGAACCCATCTCAACCAGTGTTAAAGCTAGGTAATGGGGGCTGGGAATATGGCCAATGGTAGTGTACTTGTCTTGTATACATGAAGCCCTGGGTTCAATTCCTCACCACCACATATATAGAAAAAGCCAGAAATGTATGCTGTGGCTCAAGTGGTAGAGGGCTAGCCTTGAGCAAAAAGAAGCCAGCAACAGTGTACAAGCCCTGAGTTCAAGACCTAGGACTGACAAAAACAAACAAACAACAACAAAAACAACTGGGTAATGATGGTGTGCATCTGTTGTCCCAGCTACATGGGAAGTGAAAATAGTGTTTCAGTCCAGGCTAGCTGGTAATAAAAGTGAGACCCTTCCTATCTCAAAAAGAACCTGTGCAAAAAGGGCTGAGGGTGTCACTCAGTGGCAGAGTACTGGCCTGGTATGCACAAAATCCTGAGGTCAAACCCCAGTATGGCCAAAATTTAAATAAATTTATATATTATTTATATTTATATAAATATATAAATATGTTTATATTTATATACCATGAATTTATATAAAATTTAAATAAATAAGACTTCTGTCTAGTGAAGTGTGAATATGAGAGGAGTCAAAGTACAGAATTCTCTGTGGATTCAGGAAGTGCTATAGAGAACATTTAGTGTAGTACCTAGTATATGGTAAGTGTTCAGTAAAGGGAATGGCTATATTATGAATAGGGTAAATTAGCAATTTCCTTCCTTCCTTCCTTCCTTCCTTCCTTCCTTCCTTCCTTCCTTCCTTCCTTCTTTCCTTCCTTCCTTCCTTCCTATTGTAAAAGTGATGTACACAGAAGTTATAGTTACATAAGTCAGGTAATGTGTGCATTTCTTTTTGAACAGTGCTACCTCTTTCCTCATTTTCTCCCAGTTTTTTCTCTCCCAACTCCCCTTCTCCACAAGTTGTAGAATTCATTTTCAATATAGTGTCTAGTGATTATCACTGCTGCATTAGTTCACCCTTTGCCCCACCATTTCTGTGTTCCCCCTTGCCCTCCCCCAAACAAACTTACATATAAGACAAAAAGTACAGAAGTCAAAAATAGTGACAAAGGGGGAAAACCCACAAAAAGTAAAATAACAAATACTCCTCTTGTTTCCATTTCTTGGAGTTCACTTGTGATTCTCTCCTAAGAATATCCTCCTTTGGTCTTATTACTGTGTGAATGTTTGGAGTCCTGTCTAATTTCTCATGTTCAAGTGTAATTTTTTGTCTATTATCATCTATTTTGTTTACTTTAGATTTATAGGCACATTCTAATGACTACAAATAAGAGAAACCATGCAGACTATGTTTCTTTGGGTCTGGCTTACTTCACTTAATATAATTTTTTTACAAATCTTTTCATTCCTTATGAATGTTACAGAATCCATTCTTTCTGATGGAAGTTTAGAATTCCACTATATATATACATATATGTATATATATGTACATACATACCACATTTTCTTGATCTATTTGTTCACCAAGGGGATCTAGGTTGAGTCCATATCTTGGCTATGCTAAACAATGCTACAGTGAACATGGTTGTGTTGGTGGCTTTAGTGTGGCCTGATTTGTGACCAATTGGATAAATGCTCAGAAATAGGATTACTGGGTCATAGGGGAGCTCTCTGTTTAGTTTTTTGAGGAACTTCCATACTGCTTTCCAGAGTGGTTGAATAAGTTTGCATTCCCACTAACAGTTTAATAGTGTTCCCTTTTGGCCACATCCCTGCCAGCACCTATTATTGTTAAGTTTTCTTAATAATGGACATTCTAACTGCGGTGAGGTGGAATCTCAATGTTGTTTTGACTTGCATTTATATTATGGCAATTATTTTTCTTATCAGCATGAAGTTAGTTCCACATTTACTGTCCCATAAGTATTTTACTATCTTCATTTAGTTGCCAGTGTCCTCCATTTTTATGAGACCAGGCTCTCTAGATCCTTGAAAAGACCCTGGTAATGTCACATGCATCATCACATCCCAGTAACTGTGGTGTCTGGTACATTGAACAGGATCAAATCTCTACCTGACTTTTGTCCATTTGTCCCTAATCTACATATCTCTCTATTCCACAGTGCTCATCCTGTACTTCATGTACCTACTTCAACTCTCTACTTAACTTTCTTCCTGCTTTACCAGTGTCCATCTTATTTGCCGTTTCATTTCCTTTCTGTAAGTCTCTGGACTTACAGCATTCTGTACCACTTTCTCCCTTCCTATGTTCCTTTTTAGCTTGGTGAATACTCTGTCCACTTCAGCACATCTAAGTCCCATTCCTGAAGTCCTCTTTTCCCAAGTAGATTGTTAACATCTTGAGAGAAGAAAGGTGGCATGTGTCATCCCTACTCACAATGCTTATAGACCAGGGTGAGGTACACAGTTAGTTCTAAATGAGAAGTAAGATATTGCCAAACCAATGAAGTGAATTAGACTCTTGGATTAAGGGGTGAATGAGATGAAAAGGGCTTTGCAAATGGGAGAGTCTTTAGAGTTGTGTGAATGTGGAACTCAGAGGAAAGCTTTGAGCACATAAGTATTTTGATTTGGGTTTCTGTTTGTTCTCTCTTTCATTCTGGCTCTTAACTTTTCCTGTTCTTTCCTGAAACTAGGTGTTTCCTTCAAGAGCACGTGTGTGGGGGATAATTCTGGCTGTAATTTGCCTTCTTCTTTAAGGAATTTCAAAACTGAAACACAGAAAGAACCCTGTCGTTCCCCAGGCTACAGTCCCATCCTTTGTTTTCCTTTCGTGTTGAATCCTCCCTTTCTTTTCCTCCTTATATATTTTTTTTCACTGTTTCAAGAGTTCACATATATAAAGAGGCAGAAAAGAAAACTGTGGCAAAGTGAAAATTTGTTGTCTGCCTCTGGATGGAAGGCAACATATGTGGTACTAACAAAGGAAGTAGGCATGACTAATAGTGATATTGGAGGTTCCCATCTATTTAGTGGATTTTGTTTCTTCATTGGGTTGGTTGATACCAAGCTGTTTGTGTGAATTAAACTATAATGTTTGACATTTATTGAGATAGGATATACAGTAGAAAACTCTGCTGTAGGAATTTCAGAAGATGTACCATGCAGCAAGCACATGGTAGATGCTCTGTTATTGTTGGGATGGATGAATATAAGGAGAGGACATGGCCTTCAGGTCCACAGACTGGTGTAGGCTGCACTGAAGCAGCAGTGTGAGGGTTGGGTTGCAAGGGGTAGAGTGCATCAGCTCTTATGGGAGAGTTGGTGGGAAGAGATACCAGAGGAGTATCCTATGATAATGTAGGCTGTGGCAAACAAGCTGTAGTAGAGCTAAATGTGTTTTGAAAAATATACATTATGGTTTTCTTTTATAGTAAGCACTTAGATAATTGTAAAGTTTTCATAAAGGGATAGGGAACAGACTGGGTGACACTTAGCAGATGGTCAGTAATCTTTACTGAGCCACTGAATCTATGATAGAGGAGGCTGGAGGCCCACCACGGTCTTTTCCTCTTTTTCTTAGCCAGTTTTTCTGCTGGTGCAGACAACAGCTTTTCATTTTCCAGTTGTGACTAGAGAGAACTTGAGTGAAGTGGTAGGGAAAGTTCATTGGAGGTTTTCCTTTCCTTCTTCCATTCTATTCTAAGTAAGAGCTTGGCTTCTAGGGCCACTAGTGCAAGTCTTTTTCTTTTTCTTTTAGGCAAGTGCATAAAATGCACATTCTGGTGGCAGAATCCATGCCATTGAGTAATACTTAACAGCTAAAAGCATTGCTTTGGGTCCTGGGTAGTATGTAATCTAAAAATAGTCTTGCTTTAATGAGAATTTTCTGGCTAATGTAAAGACCACACACACACAGACAAACCTGAACAATGATGTTCTGGGTAAATAGAAGGAAACAAAGGTAGAAACTCCTGTAGGTTTTGGGAGAGGGACATATTTAACCTATGAGGATGTCTCTGTCCCTTTTAAGTCCCTGTGTGCAGTGGAGGGTGTTGGCGGGGGTGTGGGGTGCATAGGTCTGCCCAGTGAGGATTATAGAGCAGAGGCTCTTGATAGTGGGTCATACTGGCTGCTCTGTTTTCTACTGTAGGTGCATCTCACTTGGAAGTTCTCAGATGTGAAATGGAACAAGTGAGTTCCTAAAAATAAGTCACAAAGAAGCAAGTGAAGTCCCCATCCTGGGACATAGCCCTGCAGTTGGGCCACTTAGAGTTCTATTCACCCAACCCTTTTCAGGCTTAGAAGAGAAGAAATGGCTTGTTTGGATCCCTCAAGGCTAGGCCTATAGTCTGGATTTGCTGAATTTCTCTTCCTGAGCTCTTTTCCACCACCAGGTACCAGCTGTCCTAAATGTCACTTTGCTAAGTGATGTAACAAAATACCTAGAGAGCATATCCTTGGGTACAGGACTGACAGTGTACTCACCTTCCTGGTCCCTGCCTTGCTTCTGTGTGTATGGGGGAAATGAGGGGCCATCCCATCTCATCCTCACGTTAACTTGTATTCTCAGCTGGCTGTTCTTCGGGGGGGGGGGGCAGGAAAACTTGGCAGCAGTTGCAGTGCAAAGAGGGCAGGTTGCTGCATTTCTCATCTGCTGCTTCTACTGCTGCTGCATGATGGTGGTGGTGGTCGTTGTCATGGTGGTGAGTATTGGAGGTATAATGGGCCCAGTGACTGGGCTCTGGTGCTTCCTCCTCCAGGTAAAATATGGAAATCATTTTATGAATTTGGTGAGGGAGGGATGAGCAAAAAGTGTGGGAAGAGTGATGCTCCTTTACAGGGTTTGGGAGGGAGCTGGGGGATGCAGGGTGAGAATGACATTTTAATTACACAGTGAGTTGTCAGGCCTATAATCTTCCCTGATGGCCTTCTTATTTTCCAGTCCCAGAGGCATCTGCATATGAATTAGAGGTGCTGAGGCTTAAATTTTCTGATCAGTGGAGGGCTGATGACAGTTTAACCTTTTGTGCTCTCATCCTGAGTGAAGAAAAGAGGGCAGGAGGCAGAGTTACAGTAACTGACAGGTAATCGAGTCTGATTCATATACATTTCCAGGACTGCTTTTAAAAAATTTGAGACAGAAGTCAACTCCAAGAGACACTAAAGATGATGTGAGGTCCTGAATTGTTCTTGCTAGGTCCTGGCTTCTGAGAGGAAGGAGGCCCTCAGGAGGACTTGAAGACACTCTAGTTTCCCTACGGCTTTGGAAAGGGTGTCATATTTGGTGTCTAAAAGCAGCCCATCTCCACATGATTGTGCTCCTCCTACTCAAGTGTAGCTCATTCTTTTATCACTCCTTGGATTCATTCATTAACCTGATATTTATGAGGCATCTTCCCTGAGTTACACTTTGCTGGCCCTGGGGAAGTTAACAGCAGATCAGACACACTCATTGTCGGCCTTCAGGTTGCACATTGGGGATTGTTGGATACTGTCCAGCCAGTCTTTCGCTATTTAGATATGTTCTATGAGGCCAGAGAGGGTGAAAGATCTGACCAGAGTGCTCCATGCTAGGAGCATTGTTTTCTCAGCTAGCCAGTAAGAAATTGAAAGGTAGAGTCAGGATTACCCTTATACATAATGTCCCACAAAACAGCCACTCAACTAACATGGATTGATGAGCAAAATAAGATGCAAATATTCTCTACAACGTCTCCCAGTTGTCCTGCTGCCTCACTGTTGAAGGCTCCTGCCTCAAGGGGGCTAATTAAGCCCTTTGAGATTTCCCTCTGTCTCAACATCACTTCAGTTTCACTTGTATTTGACCACGAATCCACTTCCAGCATTATCTGAGACTTGAAGCAGGAGAATGGACAGAGGATTTTACTCTCTTGAGTCTTGCAAAGCTTTCCCCTAAATGGTAGTCCTTGACTGGTGCTATCCCATCATCCTGTCTGCTAAGCTGCTTGGTTCTGGCTATTTCCTCACACTTGTTTAATCTTTTAAACTTTTATGAGGCCTCATAGGTGATGTGACCCCATTTTGCTGAAGGCAATCAGCATACTGGCAGAGCTGGCTGAAGCTTGTTTGCCTATCCTACCATGTTTTCCCAGTCTGTCTGACAAGTGTAGATGTAGATGAAATAGTGAGCCTTTAGTGGTTCTTGCCATTTACATGAGGCATGTTTGGGAACCTAGAACACCTGGTGGTTTTTCTGATGATATAGGACAGCAGAACATGGGTAATTGTGTGTGTGTGTGTGTGTGTGTGTGTGTGTGTGTGTGTGTGTGTGTAAATTCTCCTGTCCTTACATTGAGTTCTAACAAACCACCAACCACAACAGCCAACCCCAGGAACTCCTACACAGAGATGCAATTGAATAAATTTAGTATTTTGTGGCTAAAACGCATAATTCTGGGTTTGAGGACAACTGCAGTAGACTGGCTTAATTGTGTGATTTACCCACTTGACATTAGGAACTATTAGGAATTCTGTGCCAAATGCAAATTAACCAACATGTAAATTAATGTTTTGGTCCTATACTCTTGAGTTGATGCCCATTTGCTTTGTGGAGGAGGCACTGGATAGTAGTGGCAGCCAAGTGACTGGAGGTGGTTCTCCCCATGTAAATCTTGGGAAACCCATTCCACTTTCTGAATTTTGGACTTTACATCTATGCATTGGGAAAAAAAAGTAACTGGCCATCTGCCATCCCCTTCCCAGAATTGCTTTATCCAAAGTTGGGGTGTTTCCAGGGAAAGTACCTACTGGTCATCTAGAAAGAAATAATGCCTGTGTGTGTGTGTGTGTGTGTGTGTGTGAGAGAGAGAGAGAGAGAGAGAGAGAGAGAGAGAGAGAGACTATATGTGTGTGTACAGACACTCACCTGTGGATATGGGATGGGTCTAACCCTTATGACCTTCCATAGATGCATAACCTAGAACTTGACTTTTGAAACTTATCCTCTGGTGCTATAGGAGGACTTGGAAATAATCTTGACACAACCCACTTCCCTACCCTCACAGCTGTCCTGAAACATGGAGAGAGCTCTCAGTTGCAACCTGGGCTGTCTAGGATCCATGAGAACAAATTGAACAAGCTGTTTTTGAGGCCCTGGACCAGACACTAGAGAGCAGGAAGGGTTTTCTCCAGTGAACCTTGACACTTGAGGTCTCTGCTATAGTCATTCTGTTACCCTTCCCCTGGGTTTGCTGAATTGGTTCAGAGTGACATCACCCCTGAGCAATTCTTTTTTTTTTTTTTTTTTTTTTTTGGCCAGTCTTGGGCCTTGGACTCAGGGCCTGAGCACTGTCCCTGGCTTCTTCCCGCTCAAGGCTAGCACTCTGCCACTTGAGCCACAGCACCGCTTCTGGCCGTTTTCTGTATATGTGGTGCTGGGGAATCGAACCTAGGGCCTTGTGTATCTGAGGCAGGCACTCTTGCCACTAGGCTATATCCCCAGCCCCTGAGCAATTCTTAAGAGGGGACATGAGAGGATGACTTATGGGCAATCAAGGATTCTCCAAAGAGAGGGGAAATATCCATTGCTAAGGTGGATTGTCTTTGGCCTTGCAACCTGATTAAATCCATTCCTTCCTATTCTTAGCTGAGACTAAAGTTTATTGGCTATGAAGGGTCACTATATGTGGTAGTCTCTTTTAGGGGTGATGATAGCAGTACTTGTGCCTTGAATCAAGATAGTGTCTTTATGATGACTAGACAGGAAGTCTGATTCATCTAGCCTGAATCCATCAGAGAAACTGCTCATTTCTATGGTCGCAGGTCTGTTTTTGCTGACATGGAAAAGACATTTCCCTATGAAATTTTTAATTGGATAAAGGAGATGGGTTATAAAGTTTTAAGAGGCTGTTAAGTGGTCTGTTTCTCCATCTCATGCGTTGTACACCCATCTGTGTGTCATCCATCCAGGTGATGTAGTGGAGTAAGCTCTGGACCAGAAAGGACTTAGTGTATAGATTTTTATCTCCGTCTATCACTGGTCAGTGCTGTAGTTACTCTGAACAAAGCATAGCTGGGACATCTCCCTGGAAATATCTTCCAATGTATCTGTTTTTCAAAGCAATTTTTAGGAAGTGATATGTCAATATTATGAAAAGGCAATAGATAAAAGGAGTAGGAGGGGAGGAAACTGGGGAGTGGGGAAGGTCAGAGAAAAATGAGATTTGATAAGAAATGTACTCACATATCAAACTGTAACCCCTCTGTACATCACTCTGACAATAAATTAATTAATTAAAAAAGAAGTGTGGGAACCATGCCAGAAAAGATAATCAGCGGATACAGTACCTTCTTAAAAAATCGAATTTGTAGACTACCCCACAGATTACTCATTATGACTTAAGAAACTGACTTTGTGTCTACTTTCTGAATAGTTCCTCTTATTTAAAGAAATCTGATAGTCCTGCCAGTTGTAGGGGATCAAGTGAGATGATAATGTATATGGCATAAGATGCTGTTTTGTTGTATGTATTGGGTACCCCAGGATATAAAAACAGACTCCTCTTTGCTTCGGAGAATTTTCCTATCCCATTTCACATAACTCTAAAGGAAGTTATCTCTTTTCTTTGGTCAAGGAACCCAGAAAAGCTTATTGTGGCACTTGGGAAGCTGAGGTAGTAGGATCATGAGTTCAAGGCCTGCTTTGGCTACATAATGAGACCCTATCTTAGAGTAAAAGGGGCCTGGGAATATAGTGCAGTGATAGAGTACTTGCCTACCACATGTGAGACCTTGAGTTCAATCCCTCATAACACACACACACACACACACACACACACACAGAGAGAGAGAGAGAGAGAGAGAGAGAGAGAGAGAGAGAGAGAGAGAGAGAGTAGCCAGATGTGATAGTGCATGTTATAAGTCCCAGGACTGGGGGAGGGGGATGACTGGGGCTGGAAGATGGCATATTCTAGGCCAATGTAGGCTACGTAGCTTTCTTGCTCAAGAATAGCACCTAGGCTCTGAGTTCAAGCCCCAGGACTCACACAGGGAAAAAGAGAAAGAAACAGGAAAAAAAAATGCATGTTGCAAAGGGCAGGTTTTGTATTGTATGACATTGCCATCACAAATCCCTGGAGCCTGGGTTAGATTTTTCTAACAGCCTCATAATGTGGTGTTCATGTGTGTTCCTCTACAGCTTAGCCAAAGTGGTCTTTTTTTTCTTTTCTTTTTTTTTTTTTTAAACAAATGTGAACTTTCATGCTACTTGCCCTATTTCAACCCTGTAGTGGCTGACCCATGTTCTGATGGTGATACTGCAAGCTCCTTCATATAGTCTTAAGGAACCTAAGTATGTGATCTGGCCATGGACAACATTTCCACCTGTGTTTCCCCTTTTTTTATGCTGCTCTACCTTGCAGATGGGCTTTCCATAACACTATTTTCTCACTAGCCTCATAGTCTTCCCATGTGCTCTACTTCTCCTTAACTCTCCCAGCCCCAAAACTTTAGGTCACCTATGAGTTTCTGTTTACATATCACTCTTTTCAGTCTTCATCCATCTTTTGAACGGGGGACTTGAATGTCAGGTTTTTGAGGGTGGTGAGAATAAAACTGACTCATGTTTTTGTTTCCTCTGTGTTGAGATACTGACTAGATATGAAACTCAAGTCCAGCAACTGGCCAGAGGGTGTCAGAATGGTGTAGTTAATATGAGCACAGTTCACTGAAGGATCTAGAATGAAGGTGTTCTGTGTCCTGCCCCTTGGGCACCATCTTGCATCTGCCTTGGACACACATGTGTGTTACTGCTTCTTGCCCTGTAGTGTGGAGTCCCAGTTTTTGATCAGTGCAGCTGCTCCCATCTGCTTGAGTGGCTTACCAAAGGGGGAGGGGAAAGAAGAATGTATATGTTAAGCTTAGGCTTTCTGAATTCCTAGAAATGATTATGAATCTGAGTTGGTGTTGCTGCAATTATCTGATGACTGTATGTGCACGTGTGTGGCTGTGGCTGCGGCTGCTTGTTTGGGGTGTGAATGGATCGTGATTTGTTTATAGGGTAGGGCTGGTTTTGAGAAGAAGCTACTAAACTTTATCCAAGAATTTTGCTGAACTGGAGACTATATCTATTCTCTGTATAACCCAATATTTAGAAGGCTGAATGACACAAGACATTAAGATTGTTTTGTAGTATATCTCTTAGCACAATAATATGTGGTTAGAAATTACATCGCTAATAAGCTGGCCATGGAGATGAAACATATCTATCTGTTGCTTAGCCTCATAATGAAGGAGGATGTGAGAAAGAGGACAGAATGTTGGTTCCTTGTGATTATTCATACATTTATCAGGCAAATATTTATTAACTGTGCGTGCGGGGCATGATTGAGCCTGAATACACAATATTCCATTTCTCCCAGGTGTGAGATCAACTTGAGCTTTATTTTAGGAATCTTTTAAGAAACAATCCTGCATTTGTAATAGATGATCAGGATGCTTAGTTAATGAGGAATGGAGCTTACTGTGGCATTTGGTTGCAGGTCCTAGCATTGAAAATGAGATTGGCTCTCATTTCTCCTCCTCCTCCTCCTCCTCCTCCTCCTCCTCCTCCTCCCTCCTCCTCCTCCTCCTCCTCCTCCTCCTCCTCCTCCTCCTCCCCCTCCTCCTCCTCCTCCCCCCTCCCTGCCCCCTATCCCTTTCTTCCTTCCTCCTTTCTTCCTTCTCCTTTCTTCTTCTTCCTCCTCCTCCTCCTCCTCTTGCCCCTTATCCCTGCCCCGTACCCCTTTCCTCCTTCCTCCTTTCTTCCTCTCCTTCTCCTTTCTTCTTCCTTCTCCCTCCCTCTCCTCCTTCTTCATAGTGAGTGACTATGAAGTGAATGGGTACTAGGCAGAACACAACTTAGAAAGTAGGCTGCTTCTTAAAAATGAGATTCAGAGGGGCTGGGAATATGGCCTAGTGGTAGAGTGCTTGCCTCACATACATGAAGCCCTGGATTTGATTCCTCAGCACCACATATATATAAAAAGCCAGAAGCGGTGCTCTGTCTCAAGTAGTAGAGTGCTAGCCTTGAGCAAAAAGAAGCCAGGGACAATGCTCAGGCCCTGAGTTCAAGCCCCAGGACTAGCAAAAAGAAAAAAAAATGAGATTCATAGATAGAGTTTTTTTTCTTACCTTATTTAACACCACTCTTACATTCCTGTGTTCACTTTTCCACTTGCATTTCTCATCCAGATGAACACACTGCTTTCCCAGGGAGGATTCTGGGATCATCATTATTGAATCTCTCTACTAAGTGAGGCTGGGGGGTATGCTGAATGGTGAACAGAATGATCAGTTTGAGGATTATAGCTGTCTTGCTCTGGCAATTGCCTTGTTGCAACTGCTAATTCATCTAGAAGCCACCCTGTAAAATTCTGTAATCTGGGGAGGTTACTTCAGAGCCACCTGGGGCTTTTACTTGGTTGCATTCTCTCAGTAGAGTTATTGTCCCTCCTGTTCAAGTGAAGACCCCTCTGTGAGGGACCTGGGAGCCATCTGTGTACATTACAAAAAGGAGCAGAATGCCTTTTAGAGAAAGCTAGACCAATAACTGGCAACTTCAGAAGAAGAGAGGGGGAAAAAAACAAAGAGATAGATAGGGGGACTAAAGGTGGGAAATAATATTCAGCTAGCAGCTGGAGTAGGACTAAGAAATCTGGAATTCAAGGAGCTTCTGGAAAGGGAGGTGGAGTATTTTAAATCTATTTTCCATTTTTAAAAAAAGAAGCAATATTTCCTATTCTTCCTTCTTTGTAGATTTGACTTTGATAGGTTAGTATGATTTATAAGAGATGGGATGATTTGATCATCTAGTTCAGGGATTGGTAAGCTAGATTTTTACTCCCAACTCCTGTGTTTATGAAGGTTCAGTTGAATCACAACTATATCCATTTGTCTAGAACTGCTTTTGTAGGACAAGGGCATAGTTTAGTGGTTGTGATAGAGACAGTAGGTCCTGCATAGCCTAATAATTTTTTCTTTAGCCTTGTACAGATAACTTTGGCCAACCTCTGAGAGTAGGTAAACTTTGGTAAAAGGAGGAAAATATTAGAGTTTTATTTGTTGTTGTTATATTGAACTTTTTATTGGCATACAAGTACACCTTGATATTGTTTGTATGTAAATGGGAATGGAAAGGAGAGTGAAAATTGTCCACTACAAAGAAACTGACCCGAGTATCTGAAACAAGGCTTCACTACCAGGCAAGACAGTTATGGTCAAAAGACCATACTGTGTGGCCATAAGGCAATTCACCTTGCCTCCTTTGAAAGCATAGGTTATCGGCCATCCCAGAGGACTAAGCGGAGATAATCACAGGCAGGAGAAGAAGGTTCATAAGGAGGTTTATTAGTGGGGCCATAGTTCCCATGGGACAGGGAGCTACATGGCACTTGCACCTTAACCAGGTGGCAGCTTCTCTGTCTGGGGGTAAAGGGGAAGTAGGTAGTGAGTAGGAGTGGCTCATTAGGTATGGGTGGATCTGGGGGCTAGTGGGAGGAGCTGAGGACCTGAGGCTAGGGAAATGTTAACATCCTTGAGTCTTAATTTCTGTGGCTGGATGATGGAGATCAGCTGACCTGTGTTGATAAGATAAGGTGACCTATCACATACTGTGATTGCTTGGATCCAATGAAGTAAAGCCACAAGGGCATCCTATAAATGGTAGGAAGACTGCATAAATAGAAGGAATTAAGCAGCACCCATTTGTGCTGTTTGCAGCTGCTGCAGATACATGCTTTGTAAAACTACCCTATTATTTAGAGACTGAGAAATATTTGGATGGTGGTAATGTGCTACTCTGGGAACAGCAGTTGCCAGTGGGATTTTTATCACATAATTACAGAGTATGTTAAATGTGCTAGTGAAAAGAAGCTGTGTGTGCTTCTGCCTTGCTCACACATGGACCAGGGCTCCTAATCTTCTTCCCTGAAGATGTTGTAAAACAGTCACCTTTCTCTGGTCCTTTTTGTGGTGCTGGCTTCTAACCAGCACACAATCTGGGAGGTTCTGGGCATAGTGACAATGCTGAAGTGGCCTTAAAAACCTTTGCAAAATCACCATCAACCCTCTGGACACATCTGCTTTGGACATGTGGGTGCATGTATGGATGTGCTGAAGGATGCGGCAGGCTGGAAACCTAGGAATAGTAGGATTCAGAAAGATCTCAGGTTGGTGTAAGTCACAACACAGCTGTTCTAGCTGGTTCTTTGTTGACTCATTGGCTCATTTATTCATTCATTTAGTCAGTTTCCTGATTTAAGAAGTGGTAATACTAGGTACTTTGTAGGGCTGTAGTTGGGGATTAAATGATACATGGTAGATTAAATATTAAGCAACTATATGGCATGCTGCAACAAGTGATCATCCAATAGTAGTTCTTGTTTTTATTGTCATTTTTCTAATTCATATTCACTAAGTCTACCCCCTGATCAGGCACTGTGGAAGAGAGGTGGGAGGTAAAAGTGTGCAGATTATGACCAGTTTTGGTTTCTGCCAGCTGGCTATGAGGCAGGAAGACCAGAGGTATGTTTGATGTCTGGGTTTCTTCTCATAAGGCTTCTTAGGTCAGCCTACTCATCTGCCAACACATGTATCCAAATGTCACTTTCCTCCAAGATCAAGACTGGGACTCATCTTTTCTCTAATGAATGCTGACCTGTAGCATTCACACTTTTCACACAGTCCTGAAGCACTCACCCGGCTTAATTTAGGATTATGTTCCCTCATGTATTTTTTATAATGTCTTGAGAGAAGAGACATGCCTTATTTATCTTTAATTTCTGAGAGCTTATAAAAGCTACTGGCATATACATACACCTAATAAATTGAAACAGATGCATTTTTAAGCAGTTTTGCCATGATTTATTGAATATGGGATTTCTTAATCTTGTCACTACATTTTCAGATTTTTAGACCAGTCATTCTTCTTGCTGAGGGACTGTTTCCTGTACTATAGGATGTTTAGAAGCATCCTAACTTTAGCTTACTATGTGCCAGCAGCACCTTCTGGTTGTAACCACCCCAAATTCTCCAAACATTTCCAGATGTTCTCTGATAGTCACAGTCACCCTTGATTGAGAATTATTATTATTATTATTATTATTATTATTATTATTATTATTTTGCCAGTCCTGGGGCTTGGACTCAGGGCCTGAGCTCTGTCCCTGGCTTCTTTTTGCTCAAGGCTAGCATTCTACCTCTTGAGCCACAGTGCCACTTCTGGCCTTTTCTGTTTATGTGGTGCTGAAGAATCAACCCAGGGCTTCATGCATGCTAGGCAAGCACTCTACTGCCAAGTCACATTCCCAGTCCCCAGTTGAGAATTCTTTTTTTTTTGGCCAGTCCTGGGCCTTGGACTCAGGGCCTGAGCACTGTCCCTGGCTTCTTCCCGCTCAAGGCTAGCACTCTGCCACTTGAGCCACAGCACCGCTTCTGGCCGTTTTCTGTATATGTGGTGCTGGGGAATCGAACCCAGGGCCTCGTGTATCCGAGGCAGGCACTCTTGCCACTAGGCTATATCCCCAGCCCCAGTTGAGAATTCTTGATTCATGGTGTTCTAGACATTGTGTCTGTCTAATCGTCTCACTTAGGTTATAAATGCTGTGGGAGCATTTTCTCTTCAATGCCTCTGTGACCATAGAGAAAATATATGTAATAAATGTTTACTTGATCTGTTTAGCTCTTTTTCCTGGCTAAACTACTTGCAGCCAAGGCTGGGAAAGAACAGATAATCCAAACCATACTCATTATCTTTAATTATCACACATTCAATAAACCCCTGTGATCTCTTGCTTGTCATTTTGCCTTCCTTGCTTGCTCTCAGGCCTTGAGTCTGTTATTGCCAGCATGGCAACACTGCAAAGAAATGAGAAAATCTCAAGTCCTTTTGTTCGATTTATTTTTCTGAAAAAAACACACAAACCCTGATTAATAGAATAAGCTTATTGGGTACATTCTCACCATTGGAATCTCCTTTTGTGGCTTTACATCTATCTTCTTGGGTCCTCTACTTGCAATTTTTGCAAAAGATGGTCATTAGTTTGCATAGGAATGATTTCCCAAAGTATTTTCTGTGTTCCTGCAGACCCCATACTTGTACTCAAGGGTCCTGGGGACTCAGGTTTACCTATAAAATTATCTAAATGGAGCATCCCTAAGTTAAAACTCTGGAATCTGAATCTCTCTAAAATCCAAAACTTTTTGAATGCTGATGTAATGCCATAGTGGAGAATATTCATGCTTGATTGCATGCAGTGGGTTGCAGTTAGAATGCAGGTGCACTAAATACTCAGGTCCTGGTTTTGCTTGTGAAGAAAGAGTAGTAAATTAAATGATCTTCATGATCCTTTTTATGGCTCAAGATTCAGTGACCTGAAAACATTATCCCCAAAAGACAGCTTCTTTTGAACTCATGGAAGAAAAAGCGCCTCAGAGTTGGTCTAGGCACCCTTCTCAACACTCGTGAGGACCAGCCACCTTCAAATTCTGGTAAGTTCTCATGCAAATAAGAGCCCAGAGTGATTCTTTTATACCTGAAAGCAGAAACAGGTGATAAAAAAAAAGCAGTTTCTGGTTGTACCTACAAGATTTTTCTAGCTATACAGAATTGTTGGAAAGTGAAAAGCTTGAGTAGTTTTCTACCTGTGGGGCTATAGCTGAAATTGTTGTGCATTTAAAGACTGAGCTATAGGATGCGTAATTATAATAGATAACATTAACTACTTTAAGACCCTATATTTGGTTTATTTTCTCTATATGTGGATCACTGAGAAGGATGAGGGGAGAGAGGTAGATGATAGTACTGACTGAAGATGAGTGGGAGACAGTTGCTAAAGTTCAGCCTCTGAATGAGCGAGAATGTCACTGTAGCTACATTTATACTTGCTTGTGTCCCTCCAGGCATGGGTGCCAATGTGGGGCCTGGGCATCTCAAGGATTCTATTTTACCTTTAAGACTCTAAAAACAGCTTTGAATGGTGATTAGCCTGAAACACTGGGGCTCAGAGATGTAGTAAATAGATTTTCTATCTCCTTGTGTCTCTGAACCAGCTGTCATGGGAGTTGGCTGTGACTGGGAACCCAAATTAATCCATTTTCCATAGGAATTCTTTTAGGCTGCTGAGCTCTCTGAAGCCAGTCTCTTTCTGTGATATCCCTGGTTTCCATGAGCATGTTTCTGTAGGGCTCCATGGAGTGCCTGATCCACTGTGTAATTAACTGGATGTGTTTATAACACTTGTAATTACTTCTAGGTAATCACCTGTTTCAAGGCCACAGCAGTGGCACCATATGGTGTTGTGGCCCAGGAACTCCTAACCATGTTTATCTGACCATGGAATAGCAGAGCCGCTTTATCCAATTGGTAGTCGGAGGATGGCATGGCATTGTTGCATGACACTGGCTTCCTCTTTGACCCACTGTTTCTTCACTTCTGCTGTTGCAGAGACCATTGTGGCACCTTGTGTCTGAACTGGCTGTCACCAGCCCATTCGTAAGCTGAATTATAAACTGTTGGGATGCCAGTGTGCAATGCTGCCCACAAGCCTGGGAAGCTCTGGCTGTCTCATCATTTGAAAGAAGTTGGTCAATTTGCTGCCATCTTGCTCTTTACTCACCCGAGTTGTGATCCTGCTAGTTCCATCTCTTCTCTCTCTACCAAGCACATCTTTACATGGAGGTGTTGAATTGTAATGGCCATTTCTGTGTTTGGAAATGAAGGTGAAGGGCTCTTGAAATGGCAGGCAGGGGACTACTTGGGTCTGTTATTTTCTTACCTTAGGGATTCATTGGTTGAGTGACTTGAACAATAGAAATATATTTTCTCACAGTTCTAAAGGCCAGCAACATCATGGTGCTGTTGGGCTGGTATCTGGTGAGAGCTCTCTCCATAGTTTGCAGATTGCTACCTTTTTGCTGTGTCTTCACATGGTCTTTTCTAGGTATGTGCACATGAGGAAAGGTATCTGTTTCCCTTCCTCTTCCTGTTCTTGTTTATTTTTTTAGCATACATTAATTATACAAAGGAGTTTCATTGTAACATTTCTGTATATGTATACAATGTATCCTGTTCAGTCTCATTCCTTCCATCACTCTCCCTTATCCCAGTCTCCTCCCTTAAAACACTACCTTGTTCTACTTCCATACTTGGAAGCAAACTACTTTGAGCATATTCCTCCCTATTCTATCTTTCTATTCTAGTAAGGCTACCAGTCCTATTGGATTAAACACTCCTCTTTCTGACCTCACTTAATTATAATAACTAAAATCCCTATCTGCAATGACAATCACTTTGATGGTTAGATAGATCTTTAACATACAGATTTTGGGGGAACATAATTTAGTTCATGACATTTATTATTGATCCATTTCCACATTCATAAGAAATAACTTGCTTTCTGGACCCTAAAAACAAACAAACAGTGAAACAATGAGTTATATGGTTATCATCTTCCTGTCAGAACTCTTGCTTTCCTTTTCTTCTCTTGCATCTTTATTAACAGAGACATGGAGAGACCCACTTTCCTTCCTCTCCATATGGCTCCATTGTCCACAGATAGCTGACCATTTCCTGGTTAAAGCACACTGACAAAGATCTAGGGCCTCCAGGTGGCCTGCTATCAAGGGGACTGGCTAAATTAAGAGTCCCTGGCCTCCAGCTAACCCTGGGCCTTCAGGAGTGGCTTGTATTTAAGTTCTATTAACTTCCTTCCCCACAAAGATAGTTCTACAGGAAACAAAGCAAAGACCCCAAAAGATCAGATGGTTGGTATGAAGTTTGCTAACTACTTAGTGGCAGAATCAGGAACATGAGCCTGTCTTCTCACCTCTAGCTGATATCATGGCTGGTGAGCTTCTGGGCAGATTGTAGATGGAGATGCTTTGCTTATATTGTTGAGTAACCTTTCCTCCTATTGTTTTCTCTATTTTATATTTGAAGGGACAGGGAAAGGTAAGAAAGCTCATCTGGTAGTCTTTGCTACAAGGCTAGAGGTGTTTTTGTTGTTGTTGTTGTTGTTGTTTTGTTGTTGTTTTTGCCACTCCTGGGGCTTGAACTCAGGGCC
This sequence comes from Perognathus longimembris pacificus, assembly GCF_023159225.1. Lineage (NCBI taxonomy): Eukaryota > Metazoa > Chordata > Mammalia > Rodentia > Heteromyidae > Perognathus > Perognathus longimembris. The sequence goes on along the minus strand of NC_063171.1, from coordinate 35,289,361 downwards.
TGAGCACTGTCCTTGGCTTCTTTTTGCTCAAGGCTAGCACTCTACCTCTTGAGCTACCAGCGCCACTTAGAGGATGTTTTATGTCATTCAGAGAACTAGCAGCTGTCTGACTGACATGCAGCCTAAGCAGATCTGCTGTAGGCCCTACCTCTTGCAGTAATAGCTAATAACTACTTTTAATTCAGATACTTGCTACATATTTAATGCCTGGCTGAGTGCTGGGATATAATGGTGAGTGAAATGGGCTGCCCTGCTGTCATGGAACATAATTTAGTTCTATGTATTGGTACCCTTCTCACTGCTCTCCAAATCCTCCTTTATGCATACATTGGGAACCTCTGAGTGACTGTGGTTTGGAACGGGCAATATCTGGTCCCTCCCCCAGCCTTTATTCTGGAAATATGTGTATATTTGGTGGTATAGCAGAACATCAGGACTCAGGGTGAGACCAAGATAATTGTAAAAGCTCGAGATTTTTGCAAAGCTGGGTCCATACCTGAAACAACATAGTTTATGGGACCTAACTGGCTGAATAGGGCCCTGTGAAAAGAGCAATGCAGTTGAAACAGCAGATTACTTATAGAAAGGCTATGGAGATTGTCCTATATCCCCTTCCTTGTACTTCTACTTCCACCCTAACCACCCAAAACATTGCCTACTGCTGGCTAACTTTATAAATTCAACAGGGAGTAAATGCCTTGGCACACATGGACAGTGTCAAGTTCAGTTCATATGGCAGTACCAGTTACTGGTTGAGCCTGGAGACTGTCACTCGAAAGTTTGCTACATAGCTACGTTGAGCTCAACTCTCAAGTTTTGGTTTCTTGCCCAGTGCAATCATTTCTAGCTCCTGAATAATATGGAGGTAGAGAAGGACATAGGGTACAGGCAGAACTGGTGGAGGGTATTTCTTGGGGATCAGAGCAAGGCTGTCTGCCCATTCCAACCTCTAGGAATCTAGGTATAGTTTTTTGAACGACCTGGTCTGCTTCCTTAGAAAGGAAATGGACATGTGATCATGACCTTATTCCATACATATTTAAATACCCCGATAACTTGCCCACAGTATCAGCCATAATAACCAACTGCATTTCCTGCCTCCAAGCTTTCTTTGGCTAATAATTAGCTCCTTGGTCTTACCTCTTTAATTCAGCAGTAGTTACACTGGAAGTTGCGTGTTCAGGAATTTTTGCATTAAGGGAGGAGGCTCTCCCCCAGATCCTGTGCAGGCATTTTTGCTGACAGATTGTGATGGCTGGAGTGGCCAAGTGCAAGAAGCAGAAACTTTTCACCTTCACCTGGATTTTATGCTTTACAGAAAGAGTTATGTGCCTACCCCCTTTTCCCATCCTTACTTCCTGGCCTCACTGTTGAATTTCGATTGATATTCAATCTGCAGTCATCTCCAACTGATTGGATTGCTTTTAAGTTCTTTTCTGGATGAATTATGAGCTTTCTTGACTTTGGTCAGGCAGCCTGGAGTCTATCCCAGCTCAGGCAGGTGCCGTGCCAACTCCCTGGCATCTGCCTGTGCCAGTGGATTTTACTATTGACCCCTAACTCTCCCTTGGAAATACCAAGCCTGGAACTCTGGGGAAGGCAATGTCACTCGTGTAGTTCTGAAAGGCTGCCTTTGTCTGCAGGAATGCCTGTCCCAATGAAGTCTGATAAATAGCCAGCTCATTTCTCCTGTAAATTGAAATGAAAGAACGTCACCCACTAGAAGTAACTTTGCTTGCCTCTTCTCATCTTCATTATTCAAGCCTACTTAATGAATATTTATTTAAGACTTCAAATCTAGTGCTATGCCAGTTACTATAATTGGGAACAAAAGAAGTAGAAGTTTGTAGTCCCTACACTCAAGAACCTAAGGCTTCTTGGTGGAGACATGACATATGTACAGGAAACTGGCAAAAATGTAAAATGGAATTTAATTAAATGCCAAGGGAATGACTTGTCTTCTTTGGGGTGCCTTATGGGACTATGGTTTCCTTTCCCCATGGCTTCCAAAGATAGTCTTTTCAGCACAGTTACCATTGGCTCATTTTTCATTGTTCATTTATTCAATAAATGCCAAGATACTGTGATAGGAGGGAGAGAGAGAGAGTTATTTTTTCCAAGTTCACAGTCTAGTTGGAAAGAAAAGGAAAAGGGAATGTCACTCACAGTAGTAATTGCTATGTCTGAGGTGAATAAATGCCATGATAACAAGAGGATAAACGAGCTACTTACCTTCTAGGTTTTGATTTGACTTGGGAACTGATCTGATAAAAAAACAAACAAACAATTGTTTCCCTTATCTATCCACCATTCAAATAGCTGATTAACCCTATTTTCAAAGAACCAACCTGCTTATATTCTTTATTTTGCAAAATATTCTTTTCTTTTCTTTTTGCAGGTCCAGGGCTTGAACTCAGGGCTTCACACTCTCACTTACCTTTTTCTGCTCATGCTTATGGCTGTGCTTTGCCATTTGAGTCATACCCTGAGTTTTGGATTGTTTTTCCGGCTAGATGGAGATTGAGGCTCTAGGAGTTTTCTGCTCTAGAACTTTTCTGACATCAAATCACAACCCTCAGATCTCAGCCTCTTGAGTAGTTAGGATTACAAGCATGAGCCACTAATACTAGCCATATCCTTTTCTTTATTAGTCATTGTGTATTTCTGTGCCTTTTATGTTGTATTGGATATTTACTATTTTCTAGTGCTTGTGAATAACCTTACAGAGCTATTATTTGACTTAATTTTCCATCTGAATTATTTACTAATTTTTTCCATGAAGAATATCTAACAGCATGTGGGAGTTTTATCTATGTGGTTCAATTTGTTTTATTAGTCCTATTTCTTTTGCATCTTATGTTGCTCTATTACTATTGATGACACCATCGAGGAAACAGGTGGGATACAGTAATTACTCTTTCACATTACTAATTTGTGCTAATAATAACAGTGCTAATTTGATAAGTGACTTGGTGGAAAGCACTGAGTTATTGAGAGTACCCTGCAAGCGTCTCACCTTCTAGGAAATATGCCCTTGGAAAAGTACTTACTAAGGTGCTCATTTTGTTTTTTAATTTAAATTTTATTGTAAAGGTGATGTACAGAGGGGTTACAGTTATATAAGTCAGGTAATGAATACATTTCTTTTTGGACACTGTCATCCCTTCTCTCCTTTTCTCCAAGTTTTTTCCCTTCCCTCTTCCCCTCTCCCCAAAGTTGTATAGTTCATTTCCAACATAGCATCTAGTGAGTATCACTGCTGAATTGATTCATCCTTTGTCTCACTATTTCTGTGCTTTCCCTTCCCTTCCCCAAATCAGATAAACTTATATACAAGACAAAGGTACAGGAGTCAAAAAGTGACAAAGGGAATAAACTGAAAGAAAAAAGAAATAACTGAAAACAGTACAATAAGAAAGCACTCGTTTCCATTTTGGGGGGTACATTTCAATAAGCATTTTTATATAATCACATGTCACTCACTTTTAAGGTTTACTTTTTTTGACTTTGTCAGATCTTACCACTGCTTAAGGGAAAGATTGATGACTTGGAAAAATGTTGCCCTTAAGTTTACCTTTCAGCAAGCAGTTTTTATCTGCTTGTGCCCCTCGGAGAGAATAAACATTGACACATTAAGAGAAAGAATTTATTTTTCACATGTGAGGGATGCTTGGTAGCTTCTTCCTAATACAGATTCTCTCCTCTTCTTCCTGGAATCATAGCTACTAGAGGAGTACCGGACATCGATTGAGGGTTCTGTCTGCCATGGACAGCTAACATTTTAATGTAGTGTGGAGGTGGCTGGACTATGTTCAAGGAACATAGATTACCAGAGTGGGTATTGGACTCACAACTCTGTGTGGTCTGTCAGTTGCTTCCTAGGCTCTCTGCTGTTGCCCTTAAGGTCTGGCTGTATGTTCTCACATACTACTTTCCCAATCAAGCAAGTGTCCTTTCCCTAGAGTCTCATAACAGGACTCCTTTTACATATGAGCATTTGGCTCTTTTAACATAAACACTTGGAAAGTTTAGACCAAGGCAAGAATAGCTAGTGTGATCCTCTATTTAAATAGGTTTATCAGATAATGAGTTTTATTATCTAGAATATGTTGACTAATGATCAGGTCTGTATTCTGAAAACAAAACAAAATAAAATCCCTTTAAGCACTATTTTTACATTTTAGAGGTGGTGGTTAAGTTAATTGCATGGTGTGAACCTATGCAGGAATTTGCAATGGAAGCCTACTTCCTTTCTTTCTCAGTTCTTCCCTCCCTTGCTTCCTTTCTTCCTTCCTGCCTTCCTTTCTCACCCTGCATCCCTTTGCCTCCCCCCTCCTTCCTTCCTGTTCCCTTCAGTCTTCTCTCCTCCCCCTTCCTCCTCCCTCTTTTCTTCTGCCCTCCACTTCTCTCTCCCCCCTCCTACTTTCTTCTTTCTTTCTTTTTCAAACAAAACTAGAATCTTTGGGGGGAAATTAAAGTTATTTAAAAGGAGATATGATCACTTTGCCTTTCTAGAGTTTAGATAATCTTTCAATTGCTTTTTTGTGTGCACACACACACACACACACACACACTGCAGTATAAATCATCTCGTGCCAAATACTATAACTTTCTTCTTTGAGCTCAGACAGACCTTTTACTTGACTCATGTTTAAGATCTCATTATGGATACAGGTGTCCCTGGTATATCTGGGCTCTCTGTAGTATGAGGACTAAGTGGTAGGAAAATCTCTATGGCTACCTGTCATCCACTTAAGGATCAGTCATGAATATTTCTTCATCTTTCATCAAGCAAAGGATTTTTTATTTTTTTTCAAATTTTTATTATCAAACTGATGTACAGAGAGGTTACAGTTTCATACATTAGGCATTGGATACATTTCTTGTACTGTTTGTTACCTTGTCCCTCATACCCCACCTCCCTCCTCCCCCTTTCCCTTTCCCCCCATGAGGTGTTCAGTTCACTTACATCAAACAGTTTTGCAAGTATTGCTTTTGTAGTTGTTTGTCTTTTTTTACCCTGTGTCTCTCAATTTTGGTATTCCCTTTCAATTTCCTAGTTCTAATACCAGTATACACGGTTTCCAATATACTCAGATAAGAGTACAGAGATAGTGTATATACAACCACAGGAAGGTGATAGATACAAGAACATCATCAATAAGCAAAGGATTTTTTAAAAGCAGAAATGGGTCGAGGTCATGTGTGCTGATGAAGTCATGAGAGAATGAAGAAAATGAATGTACTGTTGTGATAAGAATTTGCACACAGGTCACACTATCCCTTCACCATTTTGTCATTGGAGAGCCATGAATAGATGAATCAATTGCCTCTTGAGCACATTTTGGTCATATCACTTTAACATTTTTGTTCAAAGACTTCTTAACATTTTATTCAGGATTCTGAGTATATGGTGTATGGAATCTTTCAGAAAATGGATGTGAAATCATATCTAAGACAATTTCAATTTTTTTCTATGTATAATCATTGAGAATAGAGGAAAAAAACTTCTTTTAGAATGGAATCTTTATGCACTGGTCATTTACACCTGTCATCCTAGCAACTCAGGAGGCTGAGATCTGAATATTAGTTTGAATCCATGAGACTTTTGACTCTAGCTAATCAACAAAAAGCCAGAAGTAGAGCTGTGACTCAAGTAGTAGAATGCCAACCTTGAATGGAAAAGCTAAGAGACAGTATCCTGGCCCTGAGTTCAAACCTCAGTACTGGCACAAAAACAAAACAGAAGAGTGGAGAAATAGTACCTATGAATTTATTTCTTCTCTTTAGTTAGAGGCACAGACTGTCTAACCCCACATCTCTCTCAACTTTCTTGTTTTGTATTGAAAAGGCAGAGGGATGCACTTGGGGACAGGAAAACAAATAACCTTTCTATAACTATTTGAAAGTGTAGGTTTTACATTGCCACAAAGTGGGTAGAGGTAGAGCCATAAACTGCAGTAGTTAAGGAAATCGCTGGAACTGCTTTTGGTGTTAAACTGAGTTCACTGCTTAAAGAGAATAAGGTGTCAATGATAAAGTGTAGGAAAAATAAACTTAAGATCCAGATCTAGTTACACAATGGTTAAAAGATGTCAGTAATGAGGGAGGAGGTAACAAACAGTACAAGAAATGTATCCAATGCCTAATGTATGAAAATTTATCCTCTCTGTACATCAGTTTGACAATAAAAATTTTTTAAAAAAGATGTCAGTGGATGGATCTGGAAAAGATGCTGTAAGCCAGACCAAGAAAGACAAAGGGCACGTGTTTTCCCTCGTGTGTGGAAAAATCTCACATGTAAACCAATATAGAGGCATATGCTTGTACATACAATTTACTTAAGTGATAATATATGCGGGAGTGAAACCCCATGAAGTAAACCTGCAAACAATTAACACACTGCTCAACAAAAAAAAGTCAGGAAGCTGAAATAAGTTTGTATGGATGGGGTAGGGTAGGACAGTGCAGCATGAGAGGTGGGTGAAAAAAATGGATGCAGAGGACAAATACATATGCCAGAATACCCAATTTTCAGACATAAAGAAGGAAGTGGGAAATATAAAATGTGTCTGGGAGGAGGGAAGAGAAGGGATGGGGGAGAATGATGAAAGGGAGTGAGTAGTCAGGAAGCACTGGACAACTTAGATAGACATGTTAATTTGTAACCCCTTGCACAACCTTCTGAAGTTCGGAAAAGAATAAAAAAGATTTGTGAGAAGAGTAGCTAACTTGGTAATTACTTACATAAAATATTTCTTTTTGATTTGTCTATTGATAAGTTCCCCTGCTTTTGTAGTTTTTGCTTTGTAGATGAAGTATAGGAAACTATTAAAATGTCAATGCATTTCAATACCTACAGCTCAGAGCACCTGCTGCCCCTGATAACAGTGCAGCTGTTTGAAAAAGCCTATGATGACTAAGTCAAGACCAGTACCTAGCACTATCCATGACAATAGAATACATGTAGGATTTGTTTTTGAATCAAAAAGAGCATCCTTCACTTGGGCCTGGGTGCCCTTGGTAATACCATTTCTACCAGTCATTCATCACTCTGCTAAAGGCAATCTCCACTTCACTTTAGGAAGTGTATGTAAATAATAGCTTTAATTTGTAGTAGATAGCAGTTTGCATTCACAGGTTTAAAGACTGTAGAGTCATTAACTTGTAATTAACAAACTTTGAGTCCTAACACTTTACCAAGAGCACAGAGTTTGGGGGATAGAGAAAAGAGAGGGCAGAACATTTTCAGCTCATCTGAAATAGGTGAACACACTTGGTAGGTGAAGACAACTTGGGTAGGTAGGGATGTGGAAGACAAGGGGAGGATCTCTCTTTCCCCTCTCCGTCTCTTACAGCCAGGACCATGGAGCTATGCCTCCAACCCTTTTAAACTTTGAGATAGGAGTTCAGTAAATTGCTGACATCAAATGTGTGATCTTCCTGGCCTAGCCCCCTGAGTAGCTGAGATTGCAGATATGTAACACCATGCCTGGTAGGATCGGGTTCTTGAAATCATTCACTCATTTGCTATACATTTATTGCCTGCTTCTACTTCCAAGGCACTGATTTTCTTTTTCTAAGACTGAAATATATTCTGACTTTGTTTTTTCCTTCTTTTGCCATTTGCAAAATCTCTTTTACTTTGCTAATGAACATTCATTACTACATTACTTTGGGAAGAGCAATAACTTTTTTTTTTGGCAGAAGAAATTTTTTAAAAATTGCCAGTAATGGGCTGGGAATATGGCCTAGTGGCAAGAGTGCTTGCCTCGTATACATGAAGCCCTGGGTTCAATTCCTCAGTACCATATATATAGAAAAGGCCAGAAGTGGCTCAAGTGGCAGAGTGCTAACCTTGAGCAAAAAGAAGCAGGGACAGTGCTCAGGCCCTGAGTTCAAGGCCCAAGACTGGCGCAAAAAAAAAAAAAAAAAAGCCAGTAAAAAATTAGGACATAATTCTTTTTTCTTTTTTTTTTTTTTTGGTATTTTTTTCTTTATTGTCAAAGTGTGATACAGAGGGGTTACAGATTCATATGAAAGGCAGTGAGTACATTTCTCATTCTACTTGTTACCTCCTCCCCCATTTCCCCCCTTCCCACTCCCCCTTCCCTTCTCCCCTCTAGAGTTGTGCAGTTGCTTTACACCAAATGGTTTCTAAGTGTTGGTTTTTGAATGGTTTGTCTTTTTGTTCTTTGTCTCTCGATTTTGGTATTCCCTCTCCTTCCCCCAGTTCTATTATCAGTATCAGACAATATCCAGGGTACTCGGATGTAGTACAGTGGTAGCGAGGGTACAGCCACAGGAAGGGACTACAAGAGAACCCTAGACAAACCACTCAAACAAACAGACAAGGAAAAAGAGAAAAAAAGTAGTATGAGTTCACATAGCATGTTGAGAATTACAACAGTGGTATAACTCTTGTTTCCGTAACGTGGGACATATTCTTTTTTCAACATAGTTGAGCTCTGGTGGGTTACAGAGCCAACTGGAACTATGGGAGTCAGGGAAAAATTCAAAGAGAAAAAGAGGTTCCTTGTTGGATGTAAGCAACTGTGATATTCAAAGGGACAATCCTTTGGATAGGAAGCTTGGTTTTGTCAAATGAAAAATTAAATAAAATTTAAAATTACACTGAACAAGAAGACAGTGGAAATATTCTTGGCCTGTGCAATTGGATTTTATCCAGAGTAACTTTGGAAGAGGGTAGGAGAGAGAAGTTTGGCAAGGGGGGAGGGGGAGCAGTGTTTTGCTCTGTTGCCAGAGGGATTGACTAGAATTCTTCTTCAGTTTTAGCTAAGTCTGATGTTTCTACAGCTTTCAGAGAAGTTTGGATCTGGTATTTTTACCTTGGTATACTCAACTGATAAATTCCAAGCAGATATATCTAAATCTGAAAAACTCCCTCATGTTAAACCCTCCAGTTCTAAGCATTTGAGGTGAGGGGTTTTCAAGCTGTATTTACTTTCCCCTTTAGGCTGATTCAGCTCATTTTCCCCACTTTGAGCTATATTGCTTCCTAAATGCTGCTGCTAGTTAGAGAACAAGTGCTAAATACTTCCATTTGTGTCCTTTAAAAAATAATTAATTTATTTATTGCCAAAGTGATGGACAGAGGGGTTGCAGTTTCATACGTAAGGCAGTACATACATGTCTTCTCAAACTTGTTACACTTCGTGTCTTTTTAAGCCAGTGTTTCCCTCCGGGAGCGCTTAAATTCTTCCCTTTCTCATAGCCCTTTGATGACAGGCCTTGCACTCTCTATGTTTTTATTCTTCCACTCTTCTTTCTTTTTTTTTTCCCTAAACATCCTGGGCTTTTTGTTGTTTATTGTTCCTGTTTGTTTTGTACTATCAGAATATTCTGGCATGAGTGGTTGAGAAAGCACTCAGTTGTTTCCAAGATAATTATTTTCAAAATTTTAAGAAACAAACCAAAACTGGACAAATCAATGAATCACCATCTCCTTCGAGGTACATATTCTAAAAGGTATGCATGCATAGATCCACACAGAACAATGATTTTTAAATACATGCTTTTAAATGTAAAGGGTGCAGTCAATTTTTTTCAGCTTTATACTGAATTCCTTTTTATACAGAATTTACCAATTTTTGACATTTCCAATGTGACGATTCACTGTTTCTTTTTTCCCATCTCCAAGATCCTGGAAATATTGCCTGGTATATTGTTTCTTTCTTTTAATTTAGAAGAAATTGTACAAAAATTTTATATGTTTCATTTAGCATGTCTGTTTATGTGTACAAAGCATCTTAATTAGTGTAATACCTTCCAAGATCTCCCACATCTATCCTAATTCTACCCATCTTGACAACTTTTCTAGCTTGATTTGACTTTCACAAATATATATTGAGGATTATGACTGTGTTCATCATTCCTCTTTCCATTCATCTACAACCCTTCCCTCAGGCAAGATGTATTTCCAATTCCTGATTTTCACTTTTTCACATACTGTCTGTTAATTGTTCAAAGCAACACACCATGGAAAACCAACTTTTAATCATTTGATCACACACACATATACATATTCATACATATATATCTATGTATATGCGTATGCAACATGGCCCTAGTTGTAGCTCCCTAGGCTAGTAGCTTTTGCTTCTCTCTCTCTCTTTTTAGTCCGTAAAAGCCCAGTTTGTTGAGGTTGGGGGGGAATCAGCGAAGAATATATGGGCCACTGTCTGAAATTATACATTCATGCCTCTTTTACTTACAGGAGAGAAAAATATCCTCAGTAATAATGTGTTTAAATATGTTTAAAATATTTAATCAAACACATATGGTTATATGTATATATGTCTTTGTCTTTAGTTCATCTACCCATTCATCATCTATATAATCCTTAGTTATAACATTCAGAATTATCACTTGTTAACACAGATAGAGTAGATACTTAGTATCCCCATTACCCCTGTGCCTGTTAATTTATCTTTGTATAAAAATATAATCATGGGCTAGGAATATGGCCTAGTGGCAAGAGTGCTTGCCTCGCATACATGAAGCCCTGGGTTCGATTCCTCACCACCACATATATAGAAAACGGCCAGAAGTGGTGCTGTGGCTCAAGTGGCAGAGTGCTAGCCTTGAGCAGAAAGAAGCCAGGGACAGTGTTTAGGTCCTGAGTCCAAGGCCCAGGACTGGAAAAAAATTTTTTAAATATATAATCACAATATTTTTAAAGCATATACACTTCAGCATTTATGTCTATATTGATTTCTTGGCAGATATCTTGTGGATATAGTAGTCTGGTACTAGGGTTTGAAGTCAGGGCCCCTTGCTTGCTCAGCTGATGCTCTACCAGTTGATCTATGCCTCTAGATGGATTTTTTTTGTTGATTATTTTTGGAGATGGGGTTTTGCAGACTATTCTTCCTAGAAATAATTTTTAAATCATAACTCAAGCTGGGCACCAGTGGCTTATCCCTATAATTCTAGCTACTTAGGAGTGTGAGATCTAAGGATCTTGGTACAAAGCCAGTCTGAGCAAATGGATTCACAAAACTCAAATCTCTAATTAACTAGCAAAAAGTTAGATATGGAGGTGTGGTTCAAGTGGTAGAGTGCCAGCTTGAGCAAAAAAACAGAGTGTGAGGCCTGGAATTTCAAGCCTTGATAGTGGCAAAATAGAGGAAAGGAAGGAAGGAAGGAAGGAAGGAAGGAAGGAAGGAAGGAAGGAAGGAAGGAAGGAAGGAAGGAATAATTTAGCCAGATGCAACACCTCATCCTTGTAATTCTAGCTACTAAGGAGGTTTAGACTGGGGAGATCGAGGCTTAAGGCCAGCTAGGGAAAAGTTTGCAAGACCCAGTTTCAACTACCACTGGTGTGGTGGCCTGTACCTATCATCTCAGCAACAACAAGAAGCATACATATGAGGGTTGTGGTCCAGGATGGCTAAGCCAGAAAGATTCTGTCTCAACAATAACCAGATTCAGGTGTTCAAACAGTAGAGCACCCAACTATCAATTGTGAAACCTTGAGTTTCTTTTTTTTTTTCAAATTTTTATTATCAAACTGATGTACAGAGAGGTTACAGTTTCATACGTTAGGCAATGGATACATTTCTTATACTGTTTGTTACCTCGTTCCTCATACCCCACCTCTCTCCTCCCACTTTCCCTTTCCCCCCATGAGGTGTTCAGTTCACTTACACCAAACAGTTTTGCAAGTATTGCTTTTGTAGTTGTTTGTCTTTTTTTACCCTGTGTCTCTCAATTTTGGTATTCCCTTTCAATTTCCTAGTTCTAATACCAGTATACACGGTTTCCAATATACTCAGATAAGATTACAGAGATAGTGTAAGTACAACCACAGGAAGGTGATACAAGAACATCAATAATAGAAGCTACAGATACACATGGGACGTTGAAAGTAGTTACAACTGTGATATAACAATCATTTCCATAACATGGAGTTCATTTCACTTAGCATCATCTTATATGTTCATAAGGGTATAGCTATTGGGCTCTTGTGATCCTCTGCTGTGTCTTGCCTAAACCTGTATTAATTATTCCCAATAAGGGAGACCATAGAGTCCATGTTTCTTTGGGTCTGGCTCACTTCACTTAGTATAATTTTTTCCAAGTCCTTCCATTTCCTTACAAATGGGGCAATGTCATTCTTTCTGATAGAGGCATAAAATTCCATTGTGTATATATGTACCACATTTTCCTGATCCATTCGTCTACTGAGAGGCATCTGGGTTGGTTGCAGATTCTAGCTATGACAAATTGCGCTGCGATGAACATTGTTGTGCTGGTGGCTTTACTGTGATTTTGTTTGTGGTCTTTTAGATAGATACCCAAAAGTGGGGCTGCTGGGTCATAGGGGAGTTCTATATTTAGCCTTCTGAGGAATCTCCATACTGCTTGCCAGAGTGGCTGAACCAGTTTACATTCCCACCAACAATGAAGTAGGGTTCCCTTTTGGCCACATCCCCTCCAACATTTGTTATTGTTAGTTTTCCTGATAATGGACATTCTTACTGGGGTGAGATGGAATCTCAATGTTGTTTTGATTTGCATTTCTTTTATGGCCAGTGATGTAGAGCACTTTTTCATATGTCTTTTGGCCATTCTCATTTCCTCATCAGAGAAGTCTCTTTTTAAGTCTTTAGCCCACTTGATAAGGGGGCTGTTGGTTCTTTGCGGTTTTGTTTTGGAGGAAGGTAATTTTTTTAGTTCTGCATATATTTTATATGAGGCCTTTGTTCCTTGAATGGCCAGTAAAAAGATCTTCTCTCAGTCTGTGGGCTTTCTGTTTATCTTGAGAGCTATGTCCTTTGCCGTGCAGAAGCTCTGCAGTTTGATGCAGTCCCATTTGTCCAACCTTTCTTTGATTTGTAGCATTTCTGGGTCTTAAGGAAGTTCCGTCCTGCGCCAAGGAGCCCAAGTATTTCTCCTACTCCTTCCTTTAGTGTTTTCAGAGTGTGTTTTGATTTCGAGGTCTTTAATCCATTTGGAATTGATTTTGGTGCAGGGTGATATATAAGGATCTAGTGTTAGTTTGTTGCATGTGTTGAACCAGTTTTGCCAGCACCATTTGTTAAAGAGGCTATCTCTCTTCCAAACTATTGTTTTAGCTCCTTTATCAAAGATTAAGTAGGCGTAGTTCTGTGGGTTCATTTCTGGGTCTTCAATTCTGTTCCATTGGTCTTCAGGCCTGTTCTGGTGCCAATACCAAGCTGTTTTTATTACTATAGCTTTATAATACAGTTTGAAGTTGGGTATTGTAATTCCTCCAGCACTGTTCTTTCTGCTTAGGATTGTTTTTGCTGTTCTAGGTCTTTTATTGTTCCATATGAATTTTTGGATTGCTTCCTCTATTTCATTAAAAAATGGTGTTGGGATATTAATGGGTATTGCATTGAATTTGTAGATAGCCTTTGGCAAAATTGCCATTTTGATTATATTAATCCTCCCAATCCAGAAGCATGGGAGGTTTTTCCATTTCCTTAGTTCTGACTTAATTTCGTTTTTCAATGTTTTAAAGTTCTCCTCAAAGAGGTCTTTCACTTCTTTGGTTAAGGTTATTCCTAGGTATTTTAGGTTTTGGGGGACTATTGCAAAAGGAGTTGCTTTCCTGATTTCAGACTTGGTCTTTGGGTCGTTAGCATAGAGAAAGGCCGTTCATTTTTGAGGGTTTATTTTATATACTGCAACTTTGCCAAAGTTTTGGATCAGCTCTAGTAGCTTGGGGGTAGAGTCTATGGGATACTTTAGGTATAAGATCATGTCATCTGTGAAGAGAGAAAGTTTAACTTCATCTTTTCCTATTTGGATCCCCTTTATGTTTTGTTCTTGTCTAATTGCTCTGGCTAGAAATTCTAGTACTATGTTGAATAGGAGAGGAGAGAGCGGACATCCCTGTCTTGCTCCTGATTTTAAAGGGAATGGCTTTAGTTTTTCACCATTTAGAGTTATGCTTGCTGTTGATTTGTCATAAACTGCCTTGATTATATTCAGGAATGCTCTCTGGAATCCCAGTTTTTCCAGGGCTTTTAGCATAAATGGGTGCTGGATTTTATCGAACACTTTTTCCGCATGCAGAGATAAGACCATGTGGTTCTTTACCTTGCTCCGGTTAATGTGGTGGATTACATTAATTGACTTGTGTATATTAAACCAACTTTGCATCCCTGGGATGAATCCAGTTTGATCGTGGTGTATGATTTTTTTGATGACCTGTTGAAGTCGATTGGCCAGAATTTTGTTGAGAATTTTTGCGTCTATGTTCATCAGGGAAATCGTTCTACCGTCCTCTTTCCATGATGAGTCCCTGCTTGGTTTTGGGATGAGGGTTATACTGGCTTCATAGAATGTGTCTGGTAGTGAACGTGTTCTTTCAGTTTCATTGAAGAGTTTGAGAAATATTGGTGTGAATTCTGTTTTGAAGGCCTTGTAGAATTCTGCAGTGAATCCTTCTGGACCTGGGCTTTTCTTGGATGGGAGATCATTTATTGCCGTTTCTATTTCAATACTGGATATGGGTCTGTTTAGAAGGTTTAAATCTTCATGGTTGAGTTTGGGGATATGAATTTTTTCTAGGAAATCATCCATTTCTTCCAAGTTCTCGAATTTGTTGGCATAAAGGTTTGCAAAATAGTCCCTTATTTTCTGAATTTCAGTTGTTTCTGTGGTGATGTTACCTGTTTCATCTCTTATCTTGTTTATTTGAGTGTGTTGCTTTCGTTTTTTGATCAGGTTTGCCAGGGGTCTGTCTATCTTGTTGATTTTTTCAAAGAACCAACTCTTTGTTTTGTTGATTCTTTCAGTGGTTTTTTTTTGTCTCTAGTTGATTCAATTCTGATTTGATTATAATTATTTGCTTCCGTCTATTGACTTGGGGTTTGGCTTGTTGTTCTCTTTCAAGGAAATTAAGGTGCTTCCTTAAATTATTGAGTTGCTGTTTCTCCAGTTTGTTAGTGTATGCACTCAGAGATATAAATTTTCCTCTGAGTACTGCCTTTGCTGTGTCTCAAAGGAGCTGGTACTTTGTGTCCTCATCTTGGTTGGATTCCATAAACATTTGAATTTCCATTTTAATTTCTTAAATGACCCACTGATGGTTCAGCAGTGTGTTTTTAGTCTCCATGAATTGTAGGATTTTCTGTGGTGGCTGTTTGAGTTGAGCTCTAATTTTATTCCATTGTGGTTTGAGAGAATGCAGGGAATGTTTTTGATACTTCTGAATTTGTACGGATTTTCTTTGTGCCCTAAGATGTGATCTATTTTGGAGAATGTTCCATGTGCTGCGGAGAAGAATGTGTATTCTGTTGTTGCTGGGTGGAATATTTTGTAGATGTCGGTTAAGTCTAGTTGGTCTATGCAATTATTCAGTTCTGTGGTTTCTTTGTTCAGTTTTTGGCGTGTTGATCTGTCCAGAGGTGATAGTGGAGTGTTAAAGTCCCCTACTATCAATGTGTTTGGGTCTATGAGTGTTTTTAGAGTCAGTAGTGTTTGTTTTATGAAGGTGAGTGCTTCTGCATTTGGTGTGTAGATATTTAGAATGGTTATATATCTTTGTGTAGGAGAGATCCTTTTACTAGTATGTAATAACCTTCTTTGTCTCTTCTTACCTTTTTTAATTTGAAGTCAATTTTGTCTGATACTAGGATTGCAACTCCAGCCTGCTTATGGGGGCCATTTGCTTGATAGATTTGATTCCAGCCTTTCACTTTTAGAAGATGTTTACTTTTCTGGATAGATGTGACTTGGAGGCAGCAGAAAGATGGATCTTGATTTTTGATCCAACTTATGAGCCTATGTCATTTGATTGGAGAATTAAGTCCATTAATGTTGAGAGTTAGGAATGAGAGATGATCGTTTGTTCCTTTCATTATCACTATCTTGTTAAAAGCTGTGTCTTCCCATTTCTTGATCTGATGTTTACTATTTAGGGTTCATTTCTCTGTCTGTATTGGGAGCTTGATTATTTTCCCTGTATAGTACATCTTTGAGGATTTTCTGTAAAGCTGGTTTGGTGGAGATATATTGTTTCAGTTTTTCCTTACTGTGGAAGACTTTTATTAGACCTTCGGCTATGAATGAGAGTTTGGCTGGGTACAGTATTCTTGGTTGGTAGTTATTTTTATTTAGTGTTTGGTATACCTTATTCCAGGCTCTCCTTGTTTTCATGGTCTCTGCTGAGAAGTCTGGGGTAATTCTGATTGCTTTTCCTTTATATGTGATTGTTTTCTTCTCCCTAACAGCTTTAAGGATTCTTTCCTTGTACTCTACTGATCCTGTTTTGATCACAATGTGTCGGTGGGATGTCCTATTCTGGTCTGGTTGGTTTGGGGTTCTAAATGCTTCTTGTATCTGTATAGGCCTTTCCTTCTGGATATTTGGGAAGTTCTCAGCTAATATTCTGTTAAATAGGTTGCCTATCCCATTAACTTTTTTCTCCAAGTTTTCCTCAATACCTACTATCCTTAAATTGGGCTTCCTGATCGTGTCTTGAATTTCCTGTAGCGATCTGTTTTGTTGATTGGACTGGGTTTTTATTGATTTTTGGTCTTTCTTCATAGATTCTAGGGAATCTTCAGCTCCTGAGATTTGATCCTCTGCTTCAGTTAGTCGGGACTGTAGGCTAGCTACTTGATTTCGAATCTCTTTTCCTTCTGACTGGTCTTTCCTGATGATTTCCATGTCATCTCTTAGGTCTTGCATGGACTTCTTTACTTCATTAATTTGGTTTTGAGTGCTGTCTCTCAAATCTTTTACCTGGGTAGCTATCTTTTCATTTGACTCTTGAATTTCATTTATCTTTCTATTTGTTGAGGCCATGAAATCATCTATTACTTTATGGAAGAATTGCTGTATTGATTCAAACTTTTCATTTAACATATTTATCAGTAGACTTTGTAGAGCATTTTGAGGGTTCTCTTCTATGTCTTTGATTGACTGCTCTGTTTCCTGCTTGTTTTGAGTGGGAGAAAAGACTCCATTGTTTGCCATCTTTCTCGTGTATCTTCTGCCCATTTGGATCGGGAATGCCAATCTACAAGCACCTGTGAGCACCATTTAAGACCCAAAGCATCCCTTACCAAGCACTGTTGTGTAAATCTTATAAGTTCACAATTATATACAGATACCTTGTATACCTGTCTATAAAATTAGATTTGGGGGCTGGGGATATGGCCTAGTGGCAAGAGAGCTTGCCTCATATACATGAGGCCCTGGGTTTGATTCCCCAGCACCACATATACAGAAAATGGCCAGAAGTGGCGCTGTGGCTCAAGTGGCAGAGTGCTAGCCTTAAGCAAAAGGAAGCCAGGGACAGTGCTCAGGCCCTGAGTCCAAGGCCCAGGACTGGCCAAAAAATAAAATAAAATAAATAAATAAAAATAAAATTAGATTTGGTGTTCCTAAAGAATACAATTTCAATGTAACAACCGATCCTGGGCCCTGTATTCAGTAGTTACTTATTTACTGTTACAACCCTATGAGCAATTCCTGTTCTTATAATAAGTTCTTTTAGGACTGGCTTTCTCCCTTTGATTCACTCGGATTAAGCAGGGATACCCTCTATCCAATAACCAGGAGTCAATGGAACCTGGAGGTCCTGGCAGTAAGTCAGGAGGGAAAGTTAGAGGTAGTAAAGAGAATAGAGTAAAATGTATGGGGGGGTGATGATTTTGGTTTAATTTCAGTGACATGGAAATGTGGAGAAGAGTAGAATCAGTAGAAAGAACAAGGTTAAAATGATAGACAGTGGAGAGTTAGCAGAAAAGCATGGAGGTGTTATTCATAGGAAAATAATTTTTAAAGAAAGAGAATGCAAAGAGAGAAATAAAGAAAAAATACTGGAAGACAGATGCACAAAACAGAGAAAAATTATTTAAAAAGGAAAAAAACCCAGGAAAACGAACAACCAAAAAAAAAAAAAAAACAACTTGATAAAACAAACAGGTAAAAATGGAAAACCGAAAAAACCAACAATGTTTCAGAAGTGAAAAAAATTTAAAAAAAAAAGTTTAAAAAATGTTTGAAAAGAAAAAAAACGGAGTCCTCCTTGTTTGGGTGGTCTTTCCCCAGTCTCTGGTTTCTTTTCTTTCTTTCTTTTTTTTTGGCCAGTCCTGGTGCTTGGACTCAGGGCCTGAGCACTGTCCCTGGCTTTTTTTTTTTCTCAAGTCTAGCACTCTGCCACTTGAGCCACAGCGCCACTTCTGGCCATTTTCTGTATATGTGGTGCTGGGGAATTGAACCCAGGGCTTCATGTTTGTGAGACAAGCACTCTTGCCACTAGGCCATATCCCCAGCCCTCTCTGGTTTCTTTGTGATGGTCTGCAGTCTGTTTTCCTGATTGGCTGGTTTGACTTGCTTTCAGTTCGCAGGGTTGGATCTGTTCTGACCCTTCTCCCCTGTTGGTGAAATCCTGGGTCTCTGTGGTTCGCACAGCTTGCAGCTAGGCCTTGGGCGTCCTCTGTAGATGGGGACGTGAGCGGTCTCTGGAACCGTGGCTTCTCTATCTGCTGTGGGGCCTCGGCCTTTAATGACTGGCTTTGAATAGGCTGTGTACTCAGCAGGGCGGGGCACCTCTGGCCTGGTTTACCTGGCTGAGAGTTGCTTGCCTGGGGGCAGTTCCTCCCTCCTGGGCGGGGCAGCCTCCTTGGCGGAGGTGGCTATGGAATTCAGCTCAATTTCGGGCTGGTAATTGGGCTTCCTCTATGACAGGATGGTTTATCTGTCTTAGGAACTGTTTGTTACCCCATCTGGTGTTTCCATGCCGCCAGTAGCTGCTCGCTGCTTTCGCTTTAAATTTAGAAATTCCGGCAGGCAGGGCAGGGCACCTCTGGCTAAGGAGGCCCAGGACGAGCCTCCAGCCTGGGCAGAGGGCATTCTCCTGGGCGGAGCTGGCTCTCACTGGTCGGTCCCTCTTGCCCTTTTCAAAGATGGCTCCTTTGTCCTCACTTTTCCCAGGCCCGCTTTAGTTCCAATCTGGTCTGACCCTATGCCAGTGGCAAAGATGGCGCCTTGCTCTGGCGGTGGGGGAAGGGCTACCTTCCTGAAGCTGCTCTGTGGGTGCGAGTGAGAATATCTTTCGTGGGTTACTCACGCTTTCTCTGCGATTTCAGCCCGTCTGTGCTCAGCCACCGTCTGGAGGATTTCTCCCTGGTCTACGCTGTGTGCCTTAGCCGCTTGGAGTGCGGGTCGCTGTTCTGGGCGCTGTGCTGGTGCCAGCACTGGTGTGGCGGTGGGACCCCGCCTGGAGCTCAAATCTGTGTTTTCAGATGAGCAAAGTGGATTTTTCCTTCCTGGCCAGAATCCCTGTACTGTTAGAACTTACTCTGGCTGTCTTTCTAGGAGTAAAAGTTTCTATGGGGTGAGAAAACTGTGATTTCGGAGGGAGCTCAGCTAGGGCTCTGCTGCTCCTCCACCGTCTTCTGATTCTATCCCTTGAGTTTCTTTAATGAAAAGAAATACGTTATTAAACAAGAGTAGGTAGGTCATTATGAAAGTATCCAAGCAGAAATCCTGAAATAAACAATATAAGGTTGTGAGTAATAGATATAGCTGAGGGACCATGAATTGGAACACAGCCAGGGGAGATGGAGAGATAAAGGACTAGAAAATTTGAAAGAGATGTGGGCACTGGTGGCTCATGCCTGTAGTCCTAGCTACACAGGCGGCTGAGATCATAGGATTAAAGTTCAAAGCCAGCCTAGGCAGAAAAGTCCATAAAACGCCATGTTCAGTTAGCCAGAAAAAACAAACCCAAAAACCTAGGCTGGAAATGTGGCTCAAGTGGTAGAGTGTCAGATGTGAACAAGAAAGCCAAACAAGAGTACAAGGGCTTGAGTTCAAGCTAAGGTACCAGGAAACAAAAAGAGAGTGAAAGTTTGAAGGAGAAAAGACATAGAAGTTACATTAAATGGCTCTTACATAGCATTAGTTAAAAAAATAAACCACCTAAAACAGATGCTATGGTTTTGAGTGATCATGTGTTAGGGCTTAGTTGCTAGATCATGGCACTATTGGGATATGGTGGAACATTAGGAGATGGGGCCTAGTGGAGGGAATTTATGTCATGGAGGCATGGCTTGAGGGGGATATTGGGGCTCGGCCCCTTCCGATTTCTCTCTTTGCATCCCTCTCATCAGCATGTGCTCCGACTAGGAGGTAATGTGCTGCCAGAAGCCGAACATGACAGAGTAAATGATGATGGACTGAAACTTTGGAAAAGTGCCTAAAATAGAACTTTTCCTTCTTAAATTGATTATCTTATGTATTTTGTCACAAACACTCAAGCCTCTGTCTCTAGGGCTGAGGGAAAGTATGCAAGGAAGGATAAAGGAGAAAGAGTGCCCAAAGCTTCAATGCAGGGTTCCTTGCAGACTGAGTGCCTATTCTCCTCTCCCATTGCAATGAAGCACTTGGGTGCCACAGGACAGGGCTGGTAAGTAAGGAGCGGTTCACTAGAGTGTCAGCAGAACTGGATATAGTCTGTGTGTCATGGGTCTCCCCTGTACCATGGACCAGGATGTTGCCTGCTGTGCCACGGAAGCAAGAACAAAAGTTCTGCAACCAGGAAGAAGAGCTTTGCCTTCTGCAATGTCCTTCTAGCACCCTTTGCTGACAAGACCTGACTAAGTGCCAGCTGGCAAGGAGGAATGTTTGGAACAGCTTGTCCACTAGAAATATCATGAAAGCCACATATGTGATTTCAGAGGTTTTAGTAACCAAATTAAAAAAGCTAAAGAGAGCCAGATGATACTAGTTTTTAATAGTGAAATACAATCTACAATTGACCATCTTTACCACTCTTACGTACACAGTGTGGTAGTTGATGGGCATCCAATCTCCAGGACTTTTCCTTTTGCTGATCTGAAACTACTATACTCATTAACCAACATTTGCCCTTTCCCCTCCTCCTATCCCTGGGACAATCACCATTCTATTATTTTTTATGAATTTGAATATCCAGTTATCTCATATAGGCAGAATTATATGGTAGTAGTTCTCTGTTGTGTCTTATTTCGCATGTCCTTAGTTAATCCTGGTAGCATGAGTCTGAATTTTCTTTTTTTTTAAGGTGAAAAATATTCCATTGAAGGTATATAACACATTTTGTATATACATTCATCTGTGTGTAGATAGCTTGTCTGCTTCCACCTTTTGTTTTTTGTGAGCAGCGTTGCTACGAATATGAGTATACAAATTGAAAGGACATGTCCCAGCCATCCCAGGGGAACATATGGAGATAGTCATGGACAGGAGGGAAGGTTCATAAGGCTGTTTATTAGTGGGGCCATATCTCCCACAGGAGAGGGAGCAACATGGAGTCTGCACCTTATCCAGGTGAAAGCTTCTCTGAGGCTAAAGGGGAAGTAGATAGGTCTTAATGGTGAGTGGAAGTAGTCCATTATAGTTCTAGGGCAGGGAGTTTAGGTATGGGTGGATCTAGGGGCTAATGAGAGGAGCTGAGGACCTGAGGCAGGGGAAATGGTAACACAAAATGTGTGTGTGTGTGTGTGTGTGTGTGTGTGTGTGTGTGTGTGTGCATGCTTGAACTAATTTCCTGGAGCCTCTCAAATTTCTTGCCCATGGTTAGTGGTGTACTATCACCAGGCCTCCAGTCCATTCTTCTGTTGGTTAATTGGAGATAGACTCTCATGGACTTTTTCTGTCTTGACCAGCTTCAAACCACAGTCTCTGATTTCAACCTCTGAGCAGCTAGGTTTACAGGCATGAACCACCAGTGTCCAGCTACATAGTGGAATTCTTCATATAATTAAAAGTGATGCTCTAAGATGCAATATCAATATTGGAACAAGAATAAAACTCTGAGCAGAAACCTAGATATTGAGAAAGAAAGAAGGGAAGTATACCAAAATGCTAGCAATGATTTTACTTGAAAAAGTGGCAGTGGGCTCTTTTGATGTTTTCATGGCACAGTTATATATTTGGTACATTTTCAAGAATGAATCCACAGTGAGCTCACATAAAGTCCATGTTCTCATGGTGTCCTTTATAACTCCTGGCAGAGGAGATCCCTGTGGGTCTAAGTCCTTTGGCTTGAAGTACGTCACAGATTGAGGGGGAAATGGTGCAAAGGAAACAGGATGGACTAGTGGGTGAACCTAGGCATGCCAGATGCAAATCTTTTGCCAATCAGAGCTTGAAAAGTCAAGATATAGAGTTTCCAAAGTAACAGAAAAAAAAGTCTCTCTGAGTTTATGGGGTGAACGATAGTGTTTTATTCTGTTTCTGTTCAAAGTTGCTTGGTAGTGACTGTGAATGGAATGGTTGGCATTGTTCATTTTCTTTCTTCCTCTTGGGGACCAGAGGATTAAAAAGCTGTTATGAAACTGATTTATTTTGCCTCTTTTTATATAGAGCATTTTATCCTTTCTGCTCTTTCGTAAAAAGTAGAGGCTCTATTTTATTTTCCTAAAGGAAGCCACAGATGGAAATGTTATGATCTTTGTGTGTGTGTGTGTGTGTGTGTGTGTGTGTGTGTGTGTGCATGCGCATGCATGCCTGGGGGAGGGTCTACACACAGTTGGAAGACAAGTGTACTCATTTTGTGGCATCCCGTCTTGAGTGGAGATTCTGCCTCAAATGTATGCTTATTTAGCCTATAAAGGCTGGAAAAAATTGGGCCCACCATTAAATCTGACTAAATTTTTTTTAATGAAACATTTATTGACTTTGTTATATACACTGTTCTGACTGCTTATCATGAACAAACTCCTCAGATCCATTTCATATGTGGTGAAATAATGTCCAGAGGTTTGGTGATTTGCAAAAGGTTACATGCTCAGTAGGAGTGTGAGACAATTTAAATGTATACAGTCTGGTTCCAGAGTCTGTGCTCTTGAGAACTAAGCTGTCAATCATAATCTAGCAGAAGGCTTATTAGAATACAGCTTGCTGGGCCCTCCTCCAAAGGCTCTGATTCAGTGAGTTGGGGCAGGGTCCAACACTAGTTTTTATAAGTTCCCATGCTATGCCAATATTGCTGGTCTAGGATTATGCTCTGTGAGCCATTGGGCTAAATATGGTTCTCCTAGTGGAGCTGTCTTATGGCTTCAGTGAACAGTTATTGCTAGGTAGCTTCTCTCCACTCCAGTATCTTGTGGTTTTTACATGGAAGCTATTGGAGGGGCAGCTATGACCCTGACTTTTACTTGAGGGTGGGACCACCTCTAAACTGACCTTGCTATCTGAGCACATACCTTTAAAAAAAGTCTTGATGTGCTTTCTTAAAATAGCATCTTCAAGTCAAGCATGGAGGCAACTAACTCTAATCCTAGCATCTGGGAGGCAGAGGTTGGAGGATCATGAATTAGAGACCAAGGCTACACTGTCAAACTCTGTCTTAAAAACCATAAATAAAATTAAATTAAATGAACAAAAATGGTCATTGAGCTGTATAACTCACACACTATACAATTTATCCATTTGATGTATGCAGTTTAATATATTCTAAGTTGTTCTATTACTACTAACAAGCATATTTTTATCATCTCAAGAAGGCCAATCCACACCCATTAGCAGTCACTTTTCATTTCTCACAATAGCCCATAGCCCTCAACACATTTGACAGACTTTTAACATCTGTTTCCAGTTTCTTGTGATTCCGTGTCTCAGAATAATCGGATTCTCTGGGACTTCTACTTGCAAGGTACAACTTTGAGTTTATGCCTGTTAATGTTCTAAAGCTGATGGCTAGGTCTTAGGAGAATTTGCCTGGTCTATGAGATGCTTTCCCTTTTGCTAAGAACCTTTATGAGATGCTTAACCACCTCTCTAGTGTTCTGTAGACTCTGGCATGTAGAATGCAGTACTAGTACCTGAGGAAGCTTATTAATCTTCATATTAGGAAAGCATTCTGCATATAAACACTTACTTTGAAGAAGGAAAGGAATATGCCACTAAAATATATATGTAGATGACCAACAGATGATCTCCATCCTCCAAGGAATTGAAAGTCTATTGGGAAAACAACGTATAGAACTCTGGAACATAAGGTTGAATGCAACATGGTTCTTAGGAGTTGAGCAGAGTGCCTAGTAAGTGCTTTTCTTTAAAAAAAATGTACTTAGGCATATGATCTGGACTTCTACTATCCTTTCAGTAGGCAAAAAGAAGCTATGGGTTGAGGGTTCAGCATTTAGAAAGTAAGAAAATGCAGAGCACAGTATCCTAGCAATAAGGTAGGATCGTAGCAGTGAGCTGGGAAACAAGAGAGATTTAAATGAATGACAGGATGCCACATCTGGCATATGTAGTAGGAGGCATTGAATGTAGCCAAAGGAGTGTTTATCTTTTTCCATAGACATAAGGGAAGTTTTGCTGGGGAATGACGGTGTGAGAGGTCTGCTCTAGGATCCTTCTTCTGTAATAGACATTGTTGTCTTGTGACATCACGGAGACTGTTTTGGTATCTTTGTTCTCCAAGGTGCCCAGGTCTTCTACCTTCTAAATCTTCCCCAAATTCCTGTCTCTGAATCCTGTATCATTTTATGTCCTCATTCTTCCAAAATCATTGCCCTCCTTTACAATGTTGCTGATCCACTTGCTTTTCATGTTTTTAGTCTAATCCTAAGAATGGAAGACTGGGTACTTCTCCCAGTCTTTAGTTCAAACCAGAAACATTGAGTGGATACTTCTGCTAAAGGACTGACCACCACCTCCATACCCTGGATCTCTCTCCCCTGTATACATTACCTGATGTGCTTAACCAAATCATGTGTTAAATTTATAGCCTTGTAGGATGTTCCAGGTTATTCTGGGGTCCCACAAATTGTATTTTTGAAGTGGCTGCTAAGGTAGAACCCCTTCTTGATTCTAGCCTTTCTTTGCTTCTTTCATGCACTGTTCTGAAAAAGCTCATCAGTGTCTGCTCATAACATTCTCAATCAATTCACTTAGATTTAGCTGCCACTTCTATTGAACCTGCAGTTTCCTTCAATGAGGTATGTGTGTCTGTCTGTCTGTCTGTTTGTGTGTGTGTCTGTAATGGGGCTTGAACCCAGTTTTACACTCTGGCTTGACATTTTCTGCTCAAGGCTGATGCTTCACTGCTTGAGCCATACCTCCACTTTTTCTGGTTAGACTCTCATGCACTTTTCTGCCTAGGCAGACTTTGAATCATAGCCCTTAGATCTCAGCCTCCTGAGTAGCTAGAATTACACACATGAGCAACCAGTGCCTGACTTCAGTGAGACCTTAATATGTAGGGAAGAGCTATAGTACAAAGAGAGCATGAGGAAATGCTTTCCCTACTAAAAATTTTACATTTTTTTCACTTGCCAACCATTGTGAAGCTTAGATTCTGGTAACATGATTCTAAGAACCTTTCCCTTTATGGGAAGGTTCAGTCAGTGAACATGAATTGGAGCTTAATCCTGGAAACAGTTTCCTCTGTTAGATGTCTTTGCACTGTGTAGCAATTAACTTTACTTACTGAGCATGTGCCTAAGACTTCCCTTAAATGGAAGAAATCTCTCTTGGTGCTGGCACTGGTGTTTGGCAACACAAGTATTTACTGCCTTTCTCCACTATGCTCCCCTTGGTCTCTTTTGTGGCCCACAGTGTGGCCCATACCTGTGAAGGGACCATGGGGAGCCTTGTCAAGGCTGACCTGTCAAAGGCTCTCTCTAGTTTGTGTTTTGGGTTCTTTGGAGCATGGTCAACAGTGCAGAAATGTGCCCCATGGAGAGATCAAAGCCTTAGTGATTGGACTGATGCAGTCACTGCTCTGCTTAATTAAAGCCAGGCTTGTGTGCCTGCCAGCATGATTAGAGGCAAAGAGCAATTACAAAATAAAGTGATGGTGGGTGATTCCTGGAATTCTGTCTCCTCATCCTCCTGGGATTAGTGTATTGCTTGGTTGTACACATGTGTGCATCTATGTTTGTGGTCAGATCAGTTGCCTACACCTGTCTCATTAGTTGAATGAATCCTAGAAATGCGTACTCTGAGAGCTGGAAAGGACATGGAGATCATCTGATGCAATACTTTGAGGATGATAACTGAGGCCAGATATGCTCTCTGAGAGTTAGTTAGGAGGAGAGCTACTTTTTATTTCACTTCTCCAGTCCCAGCTTAGAGTCATGTTATAAATGACAAATAAAGCTTATTTAGATTTTCATTCATTTATTCCACAGATGTTTATCGATCAACTCCTATTAAACTCGATTTTATTACTGATTTTCCACTCAGCTGCCTCCTTCCCACCTTTATCTCTACAAGCCAATTCAATTCCACATTCTCTATATGTGTAACCTTTCAGAACTCTAGTGCTAACCAATAGATTTGAATGCCATCCATGCATGGTCCAGGTGATATTCTAAGATTTTCCTTGGTTGCCAGTGTTGAAAGCTACCATAATAGCAACTTCTTACATGCTTGAATCGATGTTAAAGGCATTACAGATGTCATACCATTTAGTGCAAGGAAAATATTTTAAGCTGACTTATTCCTTACCCATGACCCATCTTCATAGTGAAAAGACTGCTAGCCTGAGCAGTGCCTACCAATACCTGGGGAGTAACCAGTAAGACCTGGCTTTTTGTGTCTGTCTGCCTTTAAAGCAAAAACATTTCCTGGTGGTGCCCTGTTAATCTGTGGCAAACGAGGCAGAGTAAGTTATCCTCAGGTCCTCCATTTCTTTTCTTTGTCTACCTTTCACTGTTGGTTTTTGCTTGTTTTGAGACAGAGTTTCACTATGTAACCAAGGCGGTTTCAAACTCTGGTCTGTCTTTCTTAGCCTCCTGAGTGCTGGGATTATAGGTGCACGTTACCAATCCTGGTTTCTTTGTTTTCTCTAAAAGAACACACTGGCCCCTTTTCTTGATGACATCATTAAGGTGAGAAGGGCTTATTATTCCTCTGTTCTCTTTCCTTTCTATTTTTATTATTTAGAGGTGTATTTTTATGAATTGAAATCCACAGCTCATCCACAGGCTCACTGATGAAGAGCCTGGCTGGTTTCTGGATTCCTTTCACCAGGTTGTTGTGAGTTCATGTTGTACTGCCTCACTGGTCTAACTATCCTCCTCCCCAGGCATGAGAGGACCCTCATCTAGCTGAGTATCCAGTTATTCAAGGTTGAAGATGGTGTTATCTTGATGGTGTCAAGTTCATAAGAGCCTTAGGTAATAACCTCAGACCTTATGGAAGTGCCATGCATGGTAAATTGAGCTCATTTAAGAGTCTGATGAGAAGGTAGTGATTTAAACCAGTTCAGTGCTCATTTACAGCTCAGATCAGCTCACTTTTACTGGAAAGTTCTCTCAAATCTTTATTTTTTTGGGTGGCAGGAATTCCTGAATTAATCAAATGTTCTCATGAGCTTCAGGCTGAAAGCCAAGATCCCTCAGGTTAGACTGATGTTGAAATTTTAATTGGGTAAATTCTCATTAGTAACAAAGGGCAAAGATTGTGCTGGTGGAATCTGATGATTTTTGAATATTGCCTTCAAACCAGTAAAGCCCCTTGTTAGACCATTAACTGTAAAAATCTGAGCTTAGGAAGGCAGTGCTACCCTTGTTAGACGTCAGAAGATTTGGATTTGATTCCCAGTTTTCTGCCAATTCAGTCACTCACACTCAGGTATTAGGCCAGTTTCTCTGTTTCCCCATTTGCACAGGTGTGTGTGTGTACACACACACACATATGCATTAATGTCCAGTGAGAAACAATCCATTTTTACTTTGGTGTCTGGTTTGTTGAGTACTCTGGTAGCATTAGCTTTTCCATTACTATAACAAAATACCTGAGATAGGCTAACTTCATGAAGTACGGTTTTGCTTAGAATTCTGGAGGTTCAGAGGTGTGACACCTGAATTATGTTAAATCTGGACAGGGCTTTCTTGACTGTGTCATCATGACAGATGGCAGTGACAAGACTGTATAAGGAGAAAGCAATTATACTGCCTGGCAGAAAGCCTGAGAGGCAGGTAGGGCCTGGCTCAAACTTTATAACAAAGCTCTTGCAGAAACTACCAGGGGTTTACTCTAGAACTACATTAATCCCTTCGAGGGCAGCACCCCCAGTGACTCAAGGACCTCCTCCTATTAGATTGCCATTACCTTCCAATAGGGCCACTATGAGATCAAGCCTCCAAATATGGAACTCTGTGTTTTAAAGCAAATCCATACTACAGCACTGGTCAATCTAGCTCTTTAACACTCAAGTGATTTTGGATTCGCTTTAAAAAAAAATCCAATGCCCCAATTAATGTAGAACATTGACAGTTGAGAAGGTAAAAATAAGGTCTAAGGAATTCAAACATACTTCAATCTTTCATTATGAAAAATATACTCAAGTAGACATGGAACACATTATAACATTTTATCGGCTGTATCTCTTAAAGGGAGATTTTGCAGGGAAGGTTTCAAAGTGAAGTACACTTTACAAACAAGTTGCTCTTATTTTTTTTGGCCTACAATGGTAATGTAAGTCTTTTCCAGAGAGCATGAAGAGAAATGTGAATTCTTTTCAGTTTCAGTGTCTGGCTTTAAGGGTGAGATGAGAGAATGGGGAGCACCTAATTCTAGTTCCTGGCCAGAGACCCAGCTAGCTAAGCTCAGTGCAGCATTGCTGTCCTTGGTGGTGGAGTTTTGGTTGTAGTAAGCAGGCCTTATAGAAATACTGCCTTTCATGCAAGTGCTCTTTATTTGACTGTGCTGTTGTTTTTAATGAAAGTGTCATTTACATTATGCTTCAGTGCATTAATCTAATAGTTCTGCTTAGTTGCATTTCTGTTCTGTGTAATGCGTGGGCTTGAGTGAAGAGAGTAGGGTGGAAGGGAAGGCAGGGGAGGAATTTCCTTTGAGTATAAACAGTTCCATACCAGGATGTGTGGCTTGGAAGGATCAAAGGATGGGTCAATCCTGACTTAGCCCTTCACTGTGTATCTTTGCCTAGGTCACAGCCTGCACTACACTAGATACTGGTCCCAGTTCTGAGTGGAGTCACAGGGGAAGGATAAAAGATTTTGAAGATTTAATCCTGGAGGAAGTTATCTTATAGTGGCCTTCATTTAGCTTTCTAGATTGCTTCTGTTTGTTTTGTAGACATAAAAGTGCTTACTGCTGTCACATACTCTGATTACTACTGTCTTATGTGGCACCAGAATGCCACATCCTCCTGTCACATTTGGACTGAATGTGTACCCAAAGACAATTGTGTAAGTTTCTAAATCACTTCGCAGTAAGATTTGCTATTGTAATTGAGAAGTTACTGTACATGAATGAAATATGGATTAAAAAAATAGCTCACTTTCATCTACTACTTTGTTGGGTACTCTTGTAAAAGTTTAATATTTAAGTTCTTTTAATTGCCATGTTCATGAAAAAGATAAGTTGGATGCTTTGAGAAGAAATTGTCACAAGTGAATTGCTACAAAATAACTTGTCAGTGAGTCAGTACTAAAGAAGAAAACAGTAAAAAAGTTGGAGGGAAGCTAGAATCCTTAGAAGATTAGCAAGTACCTTTTAGCTCTTAATTCAGTTGGAGAAAAGCAAAACTAGAAAACAGAGTTGATATGTTATTTGTTCTGAAAAGACTATGAGAAGTTAATCTTTGGGTTTCTACCTACACAGAAGGCCTCCCATATATGTCAGTGTAACAGCGAATAAACACACATTAGTATGGTTTATATTAGAAGAAACCTTTAAATATGTGCATATGTTGTTTTCTGTAGTTCTGTGCCTTGATATGTGTTTTTAAAATTGATGAACCAATGTTTACTCTCATGATTATGTTGGATATGAGCCCCCAAAATGGTACCTGCTGATGTGGGCAGGTGCCTCAGGTAAGCTGATGAGCTCATCCAGGGAGTGTCTGTGAATTAATCACTTGATGCATAGTAGATCATATTATCTTATTGCAACTTCCTTTTTTCTAGTTACTGGGTTGGATTAGATTTCCCCGTGTCAAATAGTCTTGGAATCCAGTAGATGGTATCAGCCAAGGCTTTGGAGCCTGATTTTGAGTATAACAAAATTTGATGTATAATAACTCCATCCTTCAGTCTTTATCACCATTGTCCTAATGATTTGATCATCTGGAGACTATGAAGGTAAATATATATATATATATATATATATATATATATATATATATATATATATACACTCTGTGAACACACAGGCTTATATTTAGTGAATTTCCAGTGAGTCTGCTATGGGTTAAGGGCTGTGCTGAATCAAAAAGTCCCAAGAAAATATCTGATGTGATCATTGCCCCCAGGAAACCTAGGGGTGTAACTGGAGCAGACCCATATCATGAATTGGATAACAGAGGCCATTGTAACAGACCAGGGCAAAGCAGCCCACAAGTAGGGTGATAGTTTGGAGGACTATACAATTCAGTGATAATAGGAAATTATTTGCTTTCAAATTTCTTTTGTTTGTTTTATGTTGTTCTCAAAATAATTCCAAGAAGTAGAAAGTCCTCTATATTGCCAACTAACAGTGGAGGACACCAATATAGAGGAAAAGTGACCTGTATAGTAACATGGAGCCAGAGTTCCTAGATTGTTCCACGATATAGCTTTGCATTTTCCTAGTGCACCCACTCACCTCTCTTCCTAGATATGCTAGTTGCAACCCATAGCCTAACTGCTATGGAAAATGTGCCTATCTCTCCTTACTAAGCCACAGTACCACAAACTTCCTAAGTACAGAGCCACAATGAATTCTGTGATAGGCCCAAGTCTGGTTCCTGTAGCACACAATAATTGGCTGTGTGTTGAGGGTAGGAGTTGAGGCATAATGCTCACTTGACATGTGGCATGGGTTTAAGAATAAAAGTGGCAAAGAAGTCCCAGGCCAATACCAAAGATATGCCTTGGCATGTGCCCATTAACAAGCTCAGTGCCCTTTTCATAATATGAAGTGTTTGTTGTGGGCAGACCGTTGAGTTCAGAGGAGTTCAGAGATCAGAGATGTGTGAGGTCTACAGTGATGTCAGTGGCTAATTATACTTGCTTTACTTGCTGTGTGCTAGACTGCTCTCTGCACTCTAGGGGCATGTGGACCCACTTATCCCCATGTCTGTGAGGCAGGCTCTTTTTTAAATCTCATTTTATAGATGAGAACAGGTCAGAGAATACTGAAATGACTGTCCAAGGCTACTCTGCATAGAACAGAGGCCAGGTTTTCATTCCTTCTGACTATAAAATCCAGGTTCTTAATCCCCACCCCTGGCTTTTTGGAAGAGCTTGGGATGGAGACAAATCCCTGAGAACTGACTCAGCAAAGGAGAGAAGGGAAGGCATCCAGATGATCTCAGAACATACAGGGTTGAGTACTGCAAACCACACAGTACCTTCTCTAGTCTTGCCTTCCAGCAGCCCTGGGAAAACAGCAATCTTTCTTTACAAATTATCTCATTTATTCCTAATTACAGTCCCATGAAAATTGAATATAGTGTCCCCATGATAGCAAAAAAAGAAGACAAAGCTGGGATAAGGAAATTACTTTTCCTTTCAACAAACAGATCTAGAAGTTTCCTTCTTCCAGAAGTTTGTTTATTCTTTTGTACATTCATTAACACATCTCTGTTGAACATCTACTATGTGTCAAATATATAGTGAACATATTCCCTGACCTCAAGTTGGGAGTTTTAAAACAGTAAAAATAAGTTGATGTGGAAAGTTTTTTTTTTTCTTCTTTTAATATGTCTACAAGTTATTTGACACACATTGAGAGGAAAGGCCTGTGACTGCTCCCTTGAATCTAGACTGACCTTAGTGACTTGCTTATAGCCAATAGAATGCAATGCAAGTATGTGACTTTGGAGACTAGGTCCAAAATATAGCAAGGCAACTATGGCTCACTCTGAAGGATGCTAACTTGTGAATAACAGCTGACTGGCCTGCTACAGCTATGCTGAAAGGTCACGTGCAGGCATATTGGCGGCAGGTCCAGCTGGGCTCCCAGTTGACAGCCAGTATCAAGTGCCAGCATGCGAATGCGCCATCGTGGCTGTCCAGCTCCTCAGAGAGTGAAGCCAGCCAGCATCTTATTCTGATTGCATGACAACCCCAACTGCTAGCTGCCATCCTAGCTTCTCCACATGCTTGACCACAAAAAGTGTGAGCAAAATAAAATAGATTAAGCATATAATTTGTCATCTAGAAATAGTTAGTATAATTGTCAGCTTCCTAGAATTGAAGTGTATAGCAGCTCAGGAGACCACTGGGGAAAAGACTCAAAATTATGAGAGAAGAAATTTCTTAAGTCTTCCAGTTAAATAGTGAGCATGAAACCTCCAGCTAGCTTTTATTGTGAATTAGTCTTTGGAAAGGAAGAGGGCAGACAAATGCAGAAGGGAAAATGAAATGAACATAAAAAAGAGGAATTTATTTACCAGTTGTTTTGGGCCCTCCTCCCTAACTCACATACTAATTTTTTACTCCTCCCCTCCCCGCCACCCATACACACACAGCAGGCAGAGCAGGACTCTGATAAAACATGAAGTTACCATCATCTCTAGTGGAGTCCACTGCTGTCAGTCTTTAAGCTGATAATGAATGAATAGGGCTCTCTCCTTAGCCTGACATCCTTGTTGGCAAAAGGTTACAGTGGCTTTCCTTCAGAGGGTCAGGAGAGAGTGGTTGTGATTGTTAGGGTACAGAGGAGGTAAAAGTTGTAAGATTGCTGCTAGAGGAAAAAGTGGCTCTGAGGAGTACTGATAGAGAGAAGCAGATAAGACAGGCAATGATGAAGGGTAGTAGGCATAGGCTGTGATGGAAAGAACATTTCCACACAGAGACCAAGGTATTAATATCTCCATTCAGTGTCTCCGTTTTCTTTCTTTCCCTCTTCCTGTGGATATGCATGTGGGAACTCCTCCTTCTCCTTTGCAGAAGAAAAATAGGGAGAGAGTTGGAGGTGGTTGTCAGTGTGACCAACCTCACCTTGTTGGAGAACAAGGGGAGAGAAGTAGGGAGAAGTGCAAAGTCTCCTTTCAGATCAGTCCACTTTGGAAAACAAAATCTCTCCCCCTTACCAGGGGGGCTGCCTCATACCTCCTCTCAACCCTTCAGCCAAGGCAGAAGTCAGGATACTTTTAGCAGGTATGCTGAGGGGCTGCCCTTGGGATTACTTCTGAGAGGCAGGTGTTCCTGGTAAATATTCTTCCTTAATTAATGTTTCTAATTTTTAGTCAGTTTGAAATTGAACTTTACCCCTGAGCAGTCTGAGATGTTGTTCTCTGCAAGAATGAACAGACAAATCATGAGAGCAATTTTCAACCTCATTTAACCTGCAAACAGCTGCTGTAAGAATTGGTGAGGAATCTCCTTTCCTTCAAAGGGGGCATCAGTGGCAGAAACTTGATTAGGATTCAGGGCTTGTATTGCCTGGGTCCATTGCAGGGCCTTGTTTAATGGAAGTGAGTCTAAGAGTCCCACAATGATGTGACATTCCTCCTCCCAGAGCTCTTTTCAAAGACACTGAGTCCCGGCACATTCTCACTTGTAAACTTCTGATTGGTGACTAGCCCTGGAAGGTTTCTGAGTCAAGCTGCTCCTGAGTTCATGTTTATATGGCTGAAGTGGAGTCAGTGTAGGTGGAATGGAGGACAGAGCATATATACCAAGATACTATTAGATTGTTGGAACAGAATCTATTTAGGAAACCACTGGATCCCAGTTCTGCTGGGCAGAACTATCTGCTGGGCAGATAGCTGGAGCTATCTTCACAGCAGCTAATGTCTACACTCCTCTATGAGACATTCCCAGGACTGGTCCCTTGAACCAGCCTTGGTAACCATCTTGTGAAACTCCTTCAGTGTGAATGGAACCTAGGGGCATTTTCATTACTGTTCCAAGTACTATGAGGTTAGAATAAACAATGTTAGGACTGTATATCTTTGCCACTAGTGGACAATTTGGAGATCATTTAGATTAGTCCCTTATATTTTACTGAGGAGGAATTTAGTGCTCTGAGAGGTTAAGTGCTTTGTCTAAAGTTAGTAACAGAGATAGGAAAAAACACAAGGTTCCATAGGTCTCCAATCAGTATTATTTCTATTGAACCATGTTGCCTTATCAAAAAAGTATCTGCAAATCAATTTTAGACAGTGTTTCCAGATAATTCTTCCTTGTAGGAAGCTATCTCATGCATTTGTTTTTACAGAATCTCTGTCCTCTGCTTTCTAGATACCAGCTGCTTCCCTGCCTGGCTGTGACAAAGAAAAATATCCCAGACATGGCCAGATATGACAGGGGTGATATGAGGGATGGCAAAACTGCTCCCAGTTGAGAAGCAGTGATTTGAAGTAGTGCATTTAAAGTTTCTCCTCTTTAGAGAAGAAACAGGCTTGTGTTAATTTCTTCTGCATATGTGGCAGGGTTATAAGAAGATATCCTGCTTCATAGCAACTGTGACCAGACAGGGTGATAGAGCAGGGAAGAAGGGTGGGGTAAGTAAGGAAAGAGAAGGATCCAGTAGAAGGTTTCATTTTTAGCTTAAGGGAGGCAATCACTATAGACATTTCTGCCTGAAATACTTGTGTCTAGGATATATTAGAGATAGACACACATAGATATATACATGTAGATATGTAGATATGTGTGTATGTATGTATATGTGTCCATATACACATATGCACATACATATATATACAGCATTTATACATACATATATATATATATATATATATATATATATATACACACACACACACACATATATGACTGCCAGGAGTCAATAAGAAAACAATTGCAAATGTAAGCCAGACCTTAACAGATACTTCACCCTAAGATGTAGAGATGACAAATAAAGCACATGCTGGTAACTGTCATGGGCTGGGGGGGTGGGGGAAGGAATGCAATATAAAGCTATAATGAAATACTACTACATAACTATTGTAAGAATGGATAAAAACTGAAAAGACTGGCCATAGAAAATGTTGATGAAGATTTTGGGGTACTGGAATTTCCAGGCACTGCTGGTGGAAATGGCACTTTGTAAAGCAGTTTGTCAGCTTATTCAAATATTAAACATAAACTCATAATATGAGCCAACCATTATGCCTCTAGGCGTTTATTTAAGAGAAAAGAAAGAATATGTATATCAAAGGCCCAAACATGAATGTTCATAGTGGCTTTAACTATAGGCAAAATTGGAAGCAACCTGGATGTCCATCAGCAGCTGCTTTTTGACAGTGCTTTGTGAATGAGATGTTTTTAAATCCTGTCAACTAATCAAGTTTGGAAAAAAAAATGGAGCATATTGAGAACATCTGTATAGGCCAAAATGCTAGCTTGATTTTGGGGTGTGTCAGAATGTCATTAATGTCTGAAATGTCAGGTGGGCTATTTTAATGATGTTAGATCATGATAGGTAAAAGTTTGTGTTTTTCCTTAAATTGAAAGTTTTAAAATAACACACTTAGCTCCCCTCTATCTCCTTTAAAGCCTTTTACTTATATTAACATTAAAACAGTTGGAGAGAAAAGTAGAGTTAGTGCTGACCTCTCAATGAAGATGGCAAGCCAGATGCTTTGTGGCTAGAATTCTTCTCAAAGAGAGAAGAATGGGAGCAAAAAAAAAAAAATCTTTCAATAGTGAACAGAGTGACTATTTCCTACACATGGGATAGCTAAGAGTTCTGTTTACATGTGGATCAGATTTCCTTTAAAATCTGTGTTATGAGCTCCTGGTATGTCTTGAGCACGGAGATACATATGGGAAACAAGACACGGTCCAGTTTGTCATTAAACATCTTATGGTAGCTGGGCACTGGTCGCTCACACCTGTAATCCTAGCTACTCAGTAGGCTGAGATCTGAGGATCACAGTTCAGAGCTAGCCAAAGTAGAAAATAAACTACTACTAATAAACTACTCAGAAAAATCTGGAAGTAGCACTGTGTTATCAAGTGATAGAGTGCTAGCTAGCCTTGAGCATAAAAGAGGCTCAGAGACAGTGCCCAGGCCCTGAATTCAAGCTTCAGGACTGGCAAAAAAAAATCTTATGGTGAAGAGACAGGTAAATACACAGGTAGGGATGGAACAGAAGGATGAAAGCTGTACTGGAGATGGCCATTGGATCCTAAGGAGTTTGCCAGGAAACATTTCAGCACTCCTTCTAGATGTTTTACTTTGGTGCTGGGAGTGATGGTACAAGTACATAGAATTAGCAAAAATATAATTATTGCTGCCCTAGCCCTTTTGGTGTAGCTAAGGAGATTAATGTACACAGGAATAAATGATGGCATGCTGATAATAGTATATGTAATATGGTATACGTAATACTGCTCTAAGATTCAGTGAGGATATGAGGGAGTCATAATGTTCACACACTTGCTGGTAGATGTGCAAAACAGAACACTTTGGAAAAGTTTTTCAGCATCATAAATATTCTTATTATGTGATTTAACTATTCCACTTCTATTTACTCAAGAGAATTGAAGGAATAGTCTATGTGAAGATATATATGTATATATGTTCCTAATAGCTTTAACTTGTCTTGAGATCTACTTCTACATGACTCTTTGACGATGGGCAAGCCATGTACTGGATCTCTTGGCCTCAGTTTTTAACACTCTAACATGAGAAGCCTGGTATATAATGTGTCAGGTTCATTCTAGCTTTCTGTTTCTGTGCTGCATGTTTAGGGGAGATCGGGATAGGATGGAGCAGAGCCAGTTTGTTCTCATTGGAGAGATTTGCCTCTAAGAAGCAGAGAAGCTGTTGATGAGAAGTAATAATGTGCATTGTAAAGTTAGGCAAAATTGTAGGAGTCAGGGATTTGTCAAGCTCTGGAAGTCATTTTGTGAGAAAGTTGTTGATTTATTTACCTGTCTGCATACATTAGTTATACATGGAGAGACTTCATTGTGACATTTACAATGCTTTGACTATATTCATCATCTTTCACCCTCCTAGTGGTACTCCATGCCCCAACCTGCCAACAGACCTGCTTCTCTTTTTACTTACCCCTTCCCATTAATCCACAGCTTTCAGGAATTATATTTAAAGATAAAGTATGAATCTCACCTTCCTGGTCACCAGGAGTATTTACCCCTCAGCTGCTCTTCTTCAATAACTCCCTTTTGATGGCTGAATTTTGGATTGAGGCTGGATTCAAGACCAAGCTGTATAAAAGGCTAGACCTCCTAACATGTTTTAAGTTGTCCTAGTTCCCTCCTTCCTGGCATATAGGCTTAGCCAGTGGCACCAATCCCATGCTTGGAAAGTTGCTTGCGCTCCATGCCTCTTTTGTAACTGTTCCTTTTTAATCCCCCAAGCCAGATGCTTCTGATCTAAGAGTATCCCAACAACTCAGAGCAGTGTTACTTGAAAGAAAAACAGAAATAAGGAAGTTTTGCAGAACCAGAGGAACTGAACTGCATTTTCTTTCCTCTGTTCCCATCTGGTAGCATCTGAAGGCCTCCTTTGTCTGACTACTGGAGTATCCAGGATTGAGTAACCTTTCCTGGAGCAAACATGGGGTAGTATAGTCCCTCTGGGCAGCTTTGTGAGTGCTTGTTTCATCAGAGAGATTTCAAGATTGATGTCTTTATAAAGGATGTGAAAGATATGGAAGAAACCTCAGACTTGAGTAGCAGCAGTGTTATTTCTGTTCTTTTGTTCCCAGAATCTTTCACTACTCCTAAACTTTCTATACTGAGTTTGACAGGGTACCTGTCAGATTTGGTTTTTGTTTCTCATCCAAAGTATCTTCTTTCCAACTATTTCCAGGGAACCTTCTCTATGACATGTTGGTCTCTATTGAAATCTGAGCCCCCAAGACTAATGATTCTTACTGTCTGACTTGGTGGCTACATATTACCTGATGGCTTTGATAAGGCAGTGGGGAGCACATAGTGAATCTCTTCTTCCACAAGTTTAATGTCACAGTAATGGATGAGCATACACTTCTTAAATAGAATGCCACATAACACAAGAGTTTATAATGGTTCTGCCTGAAATGATAGAATTCAAAAGCCTTTTGTTGATAATGGGCATAGAATTTTAGGTAATTTTTGCTACAGCATTTGGCAAGTGATAGTATTGTTCTATGTAAGGTTTCATCTCATGTGACATAGCCTGGCAGTAGCTGTACCCATTGGAATAGACAGGATAAACTGAGGCTCAGGCATATAAAGTGTCCAAGGTCATACAAATAATAGACTGATCTGACTGGATGCTAAGTCTACTTTATCTTCTGTTACATAGTTACTTTTCTATGTGTTTATTGTTTACAAAAAATTTCAAATTTGTAATCTGTTTCTTAATATTAAAAAAAAACCTTAATAGTGTCAAGTATGTTCCTCTTTCACCTGAAAAAAGTTTTCAATGGGGAAGAAGGGATTGGTCAGACAGTTCCCCTGTTTCCTTATGGCCCTCTAGCTTATGAACCATGTGGATGAGCCTTACACCTGGGTGTTTTCTCTTGTGATCCTAGTTGACAGGGTCAACAGATGGGTGGAGGTTATATGTGCCACTCTACCAATACAAATAACAACAAATCTTGAACATTCATGTCACTAATTCATATCTTCTGGAAACAAATACCATTGAAGTCTTCAAGGACCCTCCTCAATATGTTTTTTCTTTTTCATCTTGACTTGAAACCAATTCTTCTTGTTTTCTTTTCCATCAAACCAAACCCCCACCCCTTTCCTTACTGTCAAGGGGTGATGGACAATAGATGATAGCAACTGTTTCTATGGTAACAGCATCTGAGTCATCTCCTTAGAAACCTGAATAAAGGCTTTCCATCTCCAGACCAGCTCAGTGTAACTCGGACAATCTTTGTTCCCTTGAATGGATCAGCATGGGGGAGCAAGCTCTCTCAGGCTTTGGATACTGCAGTTTCCTTTGGCTCCTGATGCCCATGGCCGTTTGGATATAGAATTGGGTTCAACCAAAGATGGGGGATGGTGGGACCCAGAGTGCTTTACTTGGCCTAGCCCAATGCCAGAGTGCATTTTCCCTGGGCCAGCACCAAATACCCCGCAGGTTTAACCAATAGACATCTCACTGTTTTATATGTCCATGTGACTCAACCAGGCTCCCACAGTGCTCATTTATAGATTAAAATAAAGTGGTACTCTATTTGAACACAGATGAGCTGGGTTTTTTGGCATGGTCATGAAGAGAGTCCTGAAATAGGGCACCATGGGGCAGCTTGTCAGAGTCCTTTTCCTTATGGTGTCCTTGAAATACAGCAATTTTGTTACTTTAATGAAAGCAGAATGGTTTCCAGCAGCTAAGAGGATTAATTCTCTTGTCATCCACATCAAGTAAGAATCACAAACATGTCCATTGTACTTCATACTTTACAGATCATGAGCTCAGTTAATCATTTATTCAGCCGTTTAACACATTTGAAACCTACTATGTGGTACATATTGTATTAAAGTTTGAAATAACAACAAAAAATATACCTGGTCCTTGCTGTAATGAGGTTTACAGATAAGGAAAACTAATGCTAATCAGATAAGTGCATTTGAGTATAAATATTTAAGATTTGCTCCACACAAGAAGATCCGTGGTCTTGTGTGCACCATTGGGCAATTGACCCATTGGGGAACTAATGAGTAACAGTTAACAAGGCCTTTTATAAACAAGGAAGTAATTATTTCAGAGAATGAAGAGAGTGGCAGTCATGGGATGCTGAACCAAGGACTTCAGTTGTCAAATCCCATGCCCTGTCTATTTCCTCATGCTCTCTTCAGAGCATTGTTTACTGACAGCCTTAGCCAGGCAGCTGAGGGGGTGTTTTATTTCCCCATGTATTGCTAATGTCCTTCTTTCTAGCTTTTGGGATGAGATCTAGTTGTTCACTTCAAATAGGGGTACGGTACTAGGAATTCCTGTTTTTATGAGTATTCTCCTCCATAGTGTTAGCTAATCATTGATATTAGCCTTCTTAAGAATGCTGGTTTTGAAGTGCAGGACTCTAAGAAGCTAGAGATTTTGAAGATCTTCTAGTCCCACCATAAACCATGAAGATAGGCTAAGAAGAATATACACTAACTGGCCTTAAGAATACCTATAAACACAATGACTCTCCCTCCCCCACCCCCCAACACTTTGTATGCTAATGATAATTTTTAAAAGACTACCTATAGGCCTCAAGACAGAGATCTTTTTTATTTCTATATTTATTTTTTTTGCTTTTTCAGTGCTGATCTTCTCTGCTGTTCTAGTGGTCTGCTACTTGAGCCACAGCTCCACTCCACTTCAGCACTTTTTTTGGTGGTTAATAGGAGTTTCACAGACTTTCCTGTCCAGTCTGACTTTGAACCAAGATCTTCATATCTCAGCCTCCTGAGTAGTTAGAATAACAGTCATGAGCCGCTGGTGACTGGATGACAGATATCTTCTTGATCCAGTATTCAGTAACAATGGAGCAGCAGCAACAGCTTGTACCAGATAGATCCAGTGTATCTATATTCTGTGTCCTTCTTACTGCTGTGCTTTAACTCCTCACAGTGAAAAGGCAGGGAAGGCTGTGTTGTCTCCTCCCAGAGCAGGATTACAGAAGCCCTATCATGGTCATGGCAAATGAGAGAGTTAGGCAAGGTAAAGTGTTGAGTAGAATGGTACTATCCTATCCAAGAGCCAAGGCAGCTGTGCACAGTCCTGAGGGTGATGCAGAAGATATCCATATTAAACTTTTTTCCTGATTACATACTTTTAAATGAGTTGAATCCAAGTGCTAGTGGCTCATGTATGTAATCCTAGCTATTTAGGAAGCTGAGATCTTAATGATTGTGGTTCAAAGCCAATCTGGGCAGAAAAGGCCATGAGATTCTTATCTCTAATTAACTAGCAAAAAAAAGCTTGAAATGGAAGCATGGACTAAGTGATAGAATGCCAGTCATGAGTGGAAAAAAGCTTAGCAAGAACATGAGGCCTTGAGTTCAAGCCCCAGTACTGGCACACAAAAACATACCCATCACCACTATCATCACCACCAAAATCCAACTGGATATACAGCTAATTTCCCTTGGCATATGAAGACTGTAAAACCAGTCTTAGGCAGTCCTGCCCCACAAATCAGAACTAACTTTCTACTTCTAATTTGTGTTCTTCCTCTCCCCAGTGCAGATATCTATCAGCCAAAGAATTTTTCCCAAACTACCCTTCTCTTCACTTCCCCTCAGTTTGTCAGGTATCTTGGAGCTTGGTCTGCTCCCTTTATCTTGGATCACTTACTGTTTTGGGAAAACTCTAGTGACCCCTTGGGTCTCTGCTGCTTGTCATACTGCCAGAGGACAATTCTTGGGATATCTCCCCTATAAGATGAACATTGTGTGATTGATCATCTTATTCTAATAGGAGATTATGGTGAGAGGTGAAATATTTATGACACCATCTCTAAATTTTGAGTCTGTGCCTTGTTCTCAGTATCTCACACTAGGTTTTTTTTTTTTTTTTTTTTTTTTTTTGGCCAGTCCTGGGCCTTGGACTCAGGGCCTGAGCACTGTCCCTGGCTTCTTCCCGCTCAAGGCTAGCACTCTGCCTCTTGAGCCACAGCGCCGCTTCTGGCCGTTTTCTGTATATGTGGTGGTGCTGGGGAATCGAACCTAGGGCCTCGTGTATCCGAGGCAGGCACTCTTGCCACTAGGCTATATCTCCAGCCCCTCACACTAGGTTTTGACCACAGTAGATTGTTGGTAAGTGTCTATAGATTAAGTCCCATTAAATGTGAACTTTGTTGTTGTGAGGTCTTCTTGTATTGGGAGCTGAAGTTTCTAGAACACGGACTACGATATAGGGCAGGAATGTCTGGTGGCCAGTGGCAGATTGGGAGGGTGCCTCTGGTGGGTAATGGGAATGGGATGACATTAAGTGTCTCTGTCTAACCTTCCTTGGGGGGCTGAGGGCTAGAAGTGTGCTGCAAGGAAGTATGCATATAGAGGCAAAGAATAAAGGAGCTGAGGTCTGCTGGACAAAGATGCATGTTTCAAAGGCAGAACAGTGAGATAGTTAGATGAAGAGCTGAGGTAGGTAGTGGCAAGCTGCTTCATTACCCCTTTGAACACTAGTAACAGGTGTTAAACCTTTTAAACATAGATATGTTTACAGAGACTAGAGTTGTCACAAGAGGATGGGATTCTGAAGAGTGAGAACAAAGGAACAGGGACATAGGGTAGAGTGCTCTGACTCATAAAATATAGTATTTTATAGTGTGCCATAATTTATTGAATATTATAAATTTTGCTACAAGTATAGGTCATTGTAAATGGGAAACAGCAGGGCATTTCACCACTGCAGTCTGCAGTGTGGGTGGTGTTAGGCCTCCTTTTGAAGACACAAAGACTGGGGCTTAGATGACTGATAACTTCCTGGGGCTCACACAGATGGTGAATGCCTGATCTGGGATTTGGATCCAGATCTTTCTCCAAGCCTGATCTCCAGATCTTTCTTCTATTCCTACTTCCTCTCTTAAGATGCTTTTGTTGTCCATTTCAGTTTGGATATTCTATGATGCTGTCAAATGCTTTTCTTCAAAGGCCTCTGAAAGAGCTGGTAAGCTCCAGGAATAGTAAGGATTTGAATGTGCTCATCAGTTAACACATTTACATCTCCCTGGGGATTGGGGAATCAGGAGGGTTAATTAGCATCTGACAGGCTGTTCTAAAATACAAGACCTCAAAGATGACCTTGAGTAGAATTTTATTTTATTTTAAAGATGGGTACTTGGCTTGAACTTGGCCTTGTGCTTGCTAGGCAGGTGCTCTATCACTTGAGCCAGACTGCTAGCCCTTTTTTGCTTTTTGTCAGTCCTTTTCACTTTTTGTTATTTTTTGAATAAGGTCTTCCATTTATGCCCAGGGTAGCCTGGACCAAGATCCTTTTGTTTATGGTTTCCACATAGTTAGGGTGACAGGTGTGCACCACTGTGCCCAGCTTTCTTTCATTGGTTGACACTGGGTCTTTCTTCTGAGTAACCAGGATTACAAGTGTGAGCCACTGTGCCTGGCCAAGGTGCATTTTATTTTAAGCTTCGTTCCAGAGTTGTCCTATAGATTGATTGTTTTCTCCCTATCTATGGGAGCTTTTTCTATTCTTTTTCTTTCTTTCTTTTTTAAAGGCCTCACTATATAGCCTAGAG
This sequence comes from Perognathus longimembris pacificus, assembly GCF_023159225.1. Lineage (NCBI taxonomy): Eukaryota > Metazoa > Chordata > Mammalia > Rodentia > Heteromyidae > Perognathus > Perognathus longimembris. The sequence goes on along the minus strand of NC_063171.1, from coordinate 35,246,295 downwards.
TTGCCTTAAGCTGTTGATCTTCCTGCCTTCCTGCCTCAGCCTTCTGAATGCTGAGATGTCAGGTTTGAGCCCCCACATCCTGGTTCTAGGAACCTATCAGTGTCAATAGATCTTCCTTTGGAAGCCAAAGTCTGCATTTTCCCCAACTTGCCTGTTCTAGTTAGCTCTGGCCAAACTGAAGACAGTTATCTCAGATCCTTTTCTAGGCCATTTTCTTTTCTCCCTTAGCTTCCATGTGATGCCGAGAGACCTGAGTGCCTGGCATAGAGGGCTAGATTTCAGGTGCAGGTTATGTGCTAATAAAGAACATTTCTTTTTACAGAAGAGGTAGTGGTTCTGTGGTATTCACATTCTCTGATTTCCTCTCTCTTCAACCATCATTGCTGTGTATAGGTTATAGATCCAAAAAGGAGTCCTGGCCAAGGTGAGCGCAATAGTGGCCTGGAACAAGCAAGGTCAAGTGAATCATTTAAGAACTACTTCTGTAGCATTGTGAACTCACTGCATGCCAAGAGGAACATTAAAAAAAACAAACTATGCCAGTGATTATTTTCTGCATGAGCAATCAGGCCCAAACATTATGGGAAGGAATAAGATACTGGGTAAGGATAAGATATTGGGTCAACTGAAGTAGAAGTAAGGAGGCAGAGAGCAAAACATCCACTGCATATAGTCCAACCATGAGCACACATCTGGTACATAGAAGTGTATCTGCCTGATGATTTTGCTCTCTTTGTCATCTGATGTGTTGGTAAACATTCCTGCAGCTGTTTTCCTTACTTTGGCTTCTGAGCTTAACTTAATCTTCTAATGCATTTTATTCATTTTCTAAAGGTCTTTATAACATTCCAATTGCTTGTGAGTCCTTGGGACTTTTAGTTGTTGGCCAAAGACTGCACAGTTGTGGATGCTGTTTAATTTACTGCTTCCTTTCTGACCTCCCTGTGTAAATGGACTGTCCTTGAATGCCAGCATCACTCACCTTCCTTGGCTACATATACTTCCCTTTCCATACTTTGATCTCCTTCTTCCTCTCTTATGCACATGCACACTCTCATACACACCTGCACACATTGTTATGCCTATTCTAGGCACACTCACAAGTGTGCAGACTCACACACAGATGTTTGCCTTCTTTATGGAGTAAGGGTTTCTTCACCCTTAAGCGTAGAGTGGTAAGATTGAAGAGGCAGGCCCTGGGTTTGTCCTCCAGACTATACAAGGAAAAGTGGCGGGGGGCATTGATAGAGTAGTTGATACAAAAGTCATTTCTTAGGAGTCAAAAATCCCTTATGCATTTGATCTGATCTTAGAGCTCTAGGAACTTTGATCTTTATTTTTTGATCCTTTCATTTTGAACCAGATACCTAGAACTGCTGTGAATGTGCTTTTTGTTCAGAAGTCAGTTTTTTTAAGCTAGCCTATGTGGAAAAGTCCATAAGATTTCATCTCCAAAGTAACCAGCAAAAAGTTGGGTTGGAAATATGGCTCAAGTAGTAGAACACTGTCTATGAGCAAGCAAGCTAAGCGAGTGTGGGGCCCGGAGTTCAAACTCAAACTCCAATACTGGGGTGAGGGCTGGGGAATCACTTCTTTTAGATGAACTCAAGACCCTTCAGCAATCACCATTTCTTTTTCTTATCCAAATTTCAAAGAAAAAATTTCTCCTTTTAAGCAATTCTCTTGGTCATGGTTGTCAGATTTATTGCCCTGTTTTGGTTATTTTTAACAATTGGCCATGAAATGTTTTATGGCTAAATTTTGAGAAACTACTCCCCTGTGCTCATTTCCTCCAGCACAGGGCTGGTTGCATTTCCTTACCATTGTGTGGCTATCTAAAGCTTTCTGCACTTGTTCTTACTGCCCAGTCTCCCACAGCCCTCATATTCCTCTTCTTCCTTCCCTTTCTGGCAAACTTTTAATCATTCTTCTATAGTGGAATGTTGGCAACCCCCATGAGACCAGGAACCACCATTAAAGAATACCCATTCCCTAATGACTGTGGGATATGAGAAATACCTGCAGCCTGCTCAGGAGGGAAGGAGGCATTCCTATATCTTCATATTTTTTTGTATGCCAGTCTATAAGCAGTGCCTCCTAACCTCTGTCAGGAATATGAGTGGGATGTAGATGGAAGTGTTCAGTAGAAATCACCAACCGTGGTGCCAATCTGACCACTTGTAGGATGGAGTGATTCCATGCCATCTTTATTTTTTTTTAACATTTCTTTCTCCTTTCATGTGAATTTTCAGGGAGGGTGAGTATGTCCCCAAACAAATAGGTACATAGTTATTTTCAAATAAAGGGTTTGTTATCATTACATATTGGATTTAAGTGCTTCTATAAACGTAGTGGATTAGATATAAAATCACTAATAAAGGGATGTTAGGGCTGGGACAGGGTCTTAGGGGGTGGGGGTGTTTACAATGGTATCAGGGATGATGTCTGCTTGGTTTGGAAATCCTGCTTAATATGGGACCCTTTCCCTCAGGGAAACTCATGTGTTTGTACACAAGTGTTCTCTTCATGACCACACCCCAGTTGTATTCTTATCTTTTCAGAGTCAAATTACTTTTGGGTGACTGATTTGAACATTTCCACCCTTTTGAAAGACTATCCCACGTCTAGAAAAGCATTCCTAAGATGTTTCTGCTGTTGTAAATCAGACTATCAATTATAAACACTTGAAAGAAAGGGCTGATTTCTTTCTAAAAGCTCAGTGGTCTATTTCTAACAATACAGACAGACTCTCTTATGTTTGAATAGGCAATCTGAGGATGCTGGTAGTGTCCAATTTCCTTTTCCATGCATTTTTCATTATTTTCTGTTTACTTTACAAAATATTTTGTCTGAATCATATGTAGTAGTTTAACCTTGACATTTATTCACTGTTCATAAATGCACAAATTCATAAATATATCCAGTATTTATGTTATTATGATTTAGTTATTGTCATTTAACTGTTACCTGAGATTATTTTGCTTATTTGAATTGCTAAAAATAGTTATTAAAATCACTTTCACTTTCCACTATGTTAAGTTTATGGCATGTAAATACACAAAGTCAAAACTCATTAAGAGGGGCTAGGAATATGGCCTAGTGGCAAGAGTGTTTGCCTCGTATAAATGAAGCCCTAGGTTCGATTCCACAGCACCACATGTATAGAAAAGGCCAGAAGTGGCACTGTGGCTCAAGTTGGCAGAGCGCTAGCCTTGAGCAAAAAGAAGCCAGGGACATTGCTCAGGCCCTAGAGTTCAAGCCCCAGTACTGGCAAAAAACAAAACAAAACCCAAACTCATTAAGAGTTTTAAAAGCATTTAAACATTACCCTGTGAATGGTAGAGTTATGATTCTTGTTTTAATAATTAAAATCCTTAACTTAAATGTGGATTGCACATGAAAGAGTATACTATATTTTAGAAGGAAATTTAGGACTCACATTTTCTAGTGTATTTATTCCCTATTTACTGGTAGTTTTAAAAATCTACATTTTGTTTTTCTTTCAAGAAACTAACAGTTCTTTAAGAAGGCACATTAGCCAACAGTTTACTTATTTTAATTCAAATGTTAGGGTTTTATTTTCTATGAGACTCCCTTCTTATTTTGTCCCCTTTTGAAAATGTAGTAATGTTTCTATGGAAACTATGATACCATGACTATGAATGAGGTTTTAGTGACCACCAAGAGTGCTATATATCAAGATCAGTGACAGAACCCAGATTTGCTTATGAAATTGCTAATGGGGGAGTCTGTTGTCAGAAACTTGAAATATATACAACTGGGAGATTTGTGTAGTGGTTCTGGAAAGCTCATGGATGGAGTATATATTTGTGAAACCATGTTTATGTGATTGTGAACTACACCACAGTAAATCATCTCGGTTTCCACATGGGTACGTAGGAATCTGAAACCTGTGAAATCAGGTTCTCAGCATTTATTGAAGAAGTGAGAGATAAATATGTCTTCTGGGCTTTGTTTCCAGAAATATCAGGTTTAGAATAACAGCATTAATGGATGGGAGCTTTGTTATGCATATAATCTACAGGTATTGATATACTTAGAAATATCTCATTTAACTTGTCTGAACTTAAGTTTCTGTAAATATAAGTGACATTTGAGGAATAATACATACAAGTTATTGTAAGATCCACCCCTGGAGAGCCATGCCAGTTACGTAGGTAATACAAGCACTGGGTGGAGACTTTAGACAGGTTGGGGGCATCTGCGGGGGTGGACCTTACAGTTATAACCAATTGATCAGAGCTAGAGGCATATTACGTGCATCACAAACTTGCACATCAAAGAGTGTGTTCGTGTTCAAAGAGAAAATAAGTGGTCTGGAAAAGCTAACCTCTTCGTGCAGTGATTATTCCTGCTGTCTTGGTGCTCCTCTTTTAGAACTACATCTGCATCTTGTTGCTTAGTCTTTTGCCTATTATCTGGAGAGTTAACATTCTATTTTCTTCGTTAGTGGATAAAAGTCATTTTGAGGAAAGTTTAATGATTGTCTATCTTAATAAATCATGTTATTGCTGTTCTAGCTTAAAATTGAGGTGCAGTGACAATGAAATGAACTGATACTTGTTATCTATATATTGGTTTTAAAATACCTTCTTAAAGGGAGATTTACTCAGTTTCAGGCAGTAATTATTTCATTGGAATGTATTACATTCCCAAGGTAACCTCCTTGAGGTTTAATATTTATTTGTAAAGTTTAGTGTATACTTGGCAGAAATAATCTTCTGATAAAGAGTAAATCTTACTTTTGGCATCAGACAATGAGATTTTTAATATAAATGATATTTCTAGCTAACTAATTAACTTCTTCCTCTAATCATTATTCTTATCTTTTTTTTTTTGGCCAGTCCTGGGCCTTGGACTCAGGGCCTGAGCACTGTCCCTGGCTTCTTCCCGCTCAAGGCTAGCACTCTGCCACTTGAGCCACAGCGCCGCTTCTGGCCGTTTTCTGTATATGTGGTGCTGGGGAATCGAACCTAGGGCCTCGTGTATCCGAGGCAGGCACTCTCGCCACTAGGCTATATCCCCAGCCTATTCTTATCTTTTAAAATTAATAAATATTTAATTGAAATATTTTGTAACCTGTCATACCTTCCTCTGAAATCAAATAAATTCTCTTGTTACCTGATATGAGCAACAGGGACTGTGCAGATGTGATTAAGAATCTTGTGATAGGAGATTTTCTTGAATTATCCAGGCAGATCCAATTCAATCACAAAGCTCCTAAGAGTGAGGAAGTAGCCTGATGCCAGTGGCTCATGCCTGCAATCCTAGCTACTCAGGAGGCTGAGATCTGAGGATCAAGGTTCAAAGCCAGCCTGGATAAGAAAGTCTATATGACTCTTATCTCCAATTAACTGCCACAAAGAAAAAAAAATGCCCAGAATGAAGCTGGGGCTAAAATGGTAGAGTACTACCCCTGAGCAGAAAGGCTATCAGGGATAATCCCCAGGCACTAAATTGGAGCCCTAGGACTGACAAAAAAAAGTGAGGAGGTATGATCAGAAAGAATGAAGGTAATATGATAACCAAAACAGAGATTTGAAGATGCTTTACTGATGGCTTTACTATGAAGGAGGGGGCCAGAATCCAAGGGATATAGGCAGCTCATAGAAACTATCTAAGTGAAGAAAATTGATCTTCTCTAAGCACCTCCAGAAGAGATGCATCCCTGAAAACTATTTTAGACTTCTGGCTTCTAGAACCCAAAGAGAATAAATTTGTATTACTTTAGTCCAGTAAGGTATTGTGATATTTTACAGTAACAGTGTGGAACTAACACATTCCCCCTCTCCTTATTCATTGTACTATGGCATATGACTAAATTTGTTAAAAATTTTGTAATATCTCTTCAAACAATTACTAATTCCATGTCAGATGTTCTGAATAAAAGAGATACTTCAGTAGGTCCCCAGATATAGTCCCACTGAAAGAACAAACTGGGGAAAGACCAGTGAAGAGATCATTACAATCTAGTGTATTGGGTGCTGAAATTATATAATGAATGAAGAGTAGGAGGCATTCAGAAGGAAGCACCTATCTTATTTTGGGAGACTTGTGTTGATCTGAACCTGACAGTGTGTGTGTGTATGTGTGTGTGTGTGTGTGTGTGTGTGTGTGTGTGTGTGTGTGTGTGTTTAGGGTGGTCATGGGGGAGGAAGGGTCAAAAGAGGCTTGAATGATAGTGTTAGATGGGAAATTTTGGACAAAGGAAAAGCAGAAAGTATAAATTCCCTTAGGTTGATTTAAAAAAAATGGTTAGTTGCAAGGCCTCAACTCAGGGCCTCAGTGCTGTCTCTCAGTTCTTTTTCTCAGGCTAGCCTTCTACCACTTTGAGCTATAGCCTCGCTTCTGGTTTTTGAGTGGTTAATTGGAGATAAGTCTCATGGGGACTTTTCTGCCTGGTCTAGCTTCAAACCACAATCCTTGAATCTTAGCCTCCTGAGTACCTAGGATTACAGGAGTGAGCCACTGGTACCTGGATTTTAGGTTGATTTTTGTTTGAAGGAAGTATAAGAAGACCCCTGCAGGTATCTTAATCTTTCCTTTCCTTTCTGCCCTATACCTTAGCTGGGTATTTGAGCCTTCAAACTAAAATTTGAAACATGCATGTCTGTCCTGTCATGTACTAATGATTTCTCTAAGTCTTTTATGGCCCACAGCCAATCTTGGGTGCATTTGCAATTATCACTATCAATGGACAATCCGGAGTACTTTGTATTTCTGGCCTACCCATTATTTTCGTGACATCTCCTCTTGTATTTCTCAAAGGCATCTCAAAATCATCAAAACAAACGTTTTCTTCTTTTCTCAAATATGGTATAGCTATGTAGTATAGGCTGGACTAAAATTCCCAATTCTCCTATCTCAACCTCCCAAGTGCTGAGATTATGGACATGTGCTACCCAAATCAAGCTCTTAGTCTTCCTTCATAAATCCAGTTCTCCCAAGCTCTTGATCTCCCTCCAAAGTCTGGTATTGTTCCAGTTACCCTGACCCAGGGACTGAGTATGCAATTGCACAAACCTTCTAGAAGCCTCCCTCTTGAATCCTTGCTGCTTCTTTCCATGTCCAACATTTGCCTAGTCCTTGTCATCTAACTGGCACCATTGGAATGGTCTCATGCAGTTACATTCACCTTAGCTCCTAGTATCTAAGGAGAGAAGAAGCTGCTCCTGTCAAGGTTATAGCACCACTAAGCTGATGTAGAACATTCAATGAGGACCATCCCCCTTTTTCTTCCCAATGAAGGAATAGTTCTGGAGCCTGGTAAGTGACTATTTGTATTTTTCTCCTCTCCCTTTGAAACTCCACTGAAATGACCAATTGAACAAAGAGAATGGGAGTGGAAATAGCCAATAAAGAGATTTCAATAACATTTTGAAAGACAGAATGATGATATTGATGGAGCAAAGGCAGCTTCTTTGGCCCAGTGTCAACAGGAGGGATTATTGATGGCAAGCAAGCTGAGTGATGCTACCATTTTCTGAAAAGGCTCAGATTACCAAGGTGTCAGTTGTCACAGAAGCCAAGGGTGAGAGGTGAGTTGTCACAATATTTTAAAAAAAAAATCTTAAGAGGCTGGATGTGTGACCCAGCCATACCACTCCTAGGCATCTATCCTGAACAACAGGTCCCAAGATATCAAAAAGACATCTGTACTTCCATGTTTATTGCTGCACAATTCACAATAGCCAAAATATGGAAACAACCCAGATGCCCCTCCACAAATGAATGGATCCAAAAAATATGGTACCTATACACAATGGAATACTACATAGCGATTAGAAATGGTGAAATATTGTATTCGCAGGGAAATGGTCAGAACTTGAACAAATAATGTTGAGCGAGACAAGCCTAGAACACAGAAAACAAAGGGGCATGATCTCCTTGATATATGACTGTTAAGGGGGGTGGGGGAGGGGGAGACAGTAGAGAGCAGGTCTTCGAAACCAAAAACTTCTTGTCAAATGGTATTTCCCACAGGTTTAGGTCAGCGACCCTACATAATGTAACTAAAACCAAACAACTACTCAACATATAAAGGTCAAAAATAGACCTCTCAGTGGATCACAATAGCTCAAAAGCTATGTATGTATGTTCGTATAAGACAAGGATAAGCAAACTCTATTGTTGACGTTACATTTAAAGTCCTAGGTGAATTTCCTTTGGCATAGGCCACGAGGCTACTGTATATGTTTTTGGTACACTGTGTATTGTATATATGTCTACCTGATCTAGGGAAGGGAAAGAAAAACAGGGTGTAAGATATCACAAGAAATGTACACACTGCCCTATTATGTAACTGTACTCCTTTTGCACAACACCTTGTCAAAAATTTTTTTTAATAAATAAATAAATTTTTTAAAAAAAGAGGCTGGATGTGGTGGCTTATGCTTGTAACTCTAGCTATATTGGAAGAGTAGGAAGAACTTGTGATTGCTGAGGCCAGTCCAGGCAGAAAGTACCAGACTTTATCTAAAAAGGAACAGAAGCAGAAAAGGCTGAAGGCAAGGCTCAAGTGGTAGAGCAACTGCATAACAAAGGTGAGTCCCTAAATTCAAACCCAAGCACCATTCCCCATCCTCCTTGTAAAGAAGACCTTAAGTGAAAATATTCACAATGAACTGGAGGCACTCTAAAGTTCCTTTCTGTTTCTAGAAAATTAATTGTGGAAAGATTTTTTTTTTCTCTAAAGAAATCAATATCAAAGAAAAGATCTCCAGGACTTAACCTATTGAACTTTCAGCCTAGTTTATCTCCTGGTTATTTTACAATGAAGTTCACTAGTTAGTGAAGACTTCCAGGCAATTGCCCCTGCCTAGTCCTACCAGTCATCTACATATTTACAGGAGTTGGGGAAAAGAGAGCACAATATAAGTAAATGGAGGGAGGAAGTTGAAGAAACAGAAACAGAACTGGGATAGAAAGCTAACATGAAAAAACAAAAGACAGATTTGGAATTAAGCAGACATTGCGTTCTAAAACAAGAGCAGGATGATTAAAAAAAGAAGGCAAAGAGAATACTCAGAAATGGAAAACAAAAGTCAAACTAAGAATTCAGGAAATGGGCAAATATTTTTTTTAAAAAATAAATCAGCTTGAATCCGAGAAGTCCAATATCTGACAAATTGAGTTCCAAACAGAGAAAACACATTTTTTTAAAAAACAAATAGAAGAAAACCATCCAAAGAAACAACACAAGAAAAATTCCAAGTTGATGGATTTAGAGCTTCCAGATGCAATGGAACCAGGGAGTATGCCAGGTACTTGCAGGCAAACCATGGCACAAGAAGGATTAGCTCTTTTCACGTGTGGCATGCCAGACTTTTTCTTACTAGCTGCACCTTTCTGACATAGAAAGGGCTACAATTTATATATAGAAATGCACGTGTTCTACTTTTTAAGGTTTGTTAGTCTGGGAACTGTCCATCACCTATGGCCATTGTCACAAGATAAAATATCCCTTGAGTCCTTGGCTATATTAATTATTCATTATCAAATATAAGATCTGTATGTTAAAATTGGATTTCCTTAGTCTGTGTTTTGCTTGGAGGGAGAGTTAAGAGATACAAAGATGTAAAATGAGGGGCCTTTTGAAAAATAATTTTAAATGTTTAAGGAAGAGGTAAATGGCTGATATTTTTAGAATTGGAAATGATAAACATTTAAGTTGTAAAAAAACTAGTACTTTGGAGCTGTGATCTAAATGTAATTGTTTGCAACGGAGTGTCTTCCAGATTAAAAAGGAGCTGGAAATAAATAAATAAATAAGACTCAGCTCATTTTAGCCTGGAGAAAAATAGTTTTCTTTGTGAAACAATTATTCCACACCAATAAATTGTTAAAATGACATATTATTATGGAACTTGGCTGTAGAATATCCTTTGATTTAGGCTCAGAATGCAATGACTGCTACAAAATTAGGCAGCCATTAGCAATCATTTTCAAAGGGCTACAGCTAGTATTCTATTTTTTCTCTTTCAATTTTCTTTTGAAAAAGTAGGAAAGAGAACCATTTACCTGTGGTCTACTCAGTAGCCTGATTTCCTCCAAGTTGTTAAGCTCTTAAGGAAAGGTCAAACAGGCCAAGTCTGTGGTCTCTCCATTAAAATTATTTGTCAGAATGTTAGACCTGAAGTCTGAAGGGCAGAGAGCCACTCCTGTCAATAAGAATATTCAGATACATACTTCATACTATGATTTTATAATATGATTGTTGTTTAGAAGAGCCGTTAGGCTAGCTAACTCAATTACAAATAAGTGGAAGGGGAGCATTTGCTGTATTTAGAGTACTGTCCTTCAAATTTAAATGGCAGCTCTCCCAAAGGCTGCCTGGGAGAGGGGTATGCCGCCTGCTTGGGGTCTTTCTATTGGCATGCATAATGCTAACAAGCCTGGCATTATAATTGTGTATACACTTTTCTCACTCCACTGGAAACAGCTGGCCTCCTTAATGGTTTCCTTGCTTCCTCCCTTGACTGCCCATATTCTTAACAAAACAGCCAGAACCATTTTTTTTACATTGTTAAAACAAGTTTTTAGAACTAGCCAAAAATTCTATACATAGACACTGAAGCAGAACTTATGTAACTCTTGCCTTCAAAGAACTTATATTCTGGTGGAAGATGAGAAAAAAACACGTTCCGAGTTAAGAGTGTTAGGCCTCATAGGAAAACATTGTATATATAGCAGTCTTATGAAATTGGTCTCCTGCATTCTAATTGCTAGAATTCCTTCAGGCTGATATTCAGAGGAGGCTACAATAAAGTGATATTTGACAACCCAACTATGGGAATGTTTTTAGATGTATTCGGGGACTCAGTAGGAATTTGATGGCATTGATTGCCTAAGTACAAGTGCAAAGAGGAGAGAATCTATTGTCAAGCTAGACAGTGAATAAATCACAATGCAGTTATACCAATGGAATGGTATACAAGTGATTATTAAACTTTTCCTTTTAATATGAAGACTTTTGTCAAGGAAAGTATTACATGGAACTCCAATTTATTTAAACCTGGAACTGTAGTCTCTGTGGCCAGAGCAGGATGGGACAGAAGGTGTTTGTGCATCTCCTGCCTTTGAGGTCTCTCAATCCTAGAGTTTTTTGTTTTGTTTTGTTTTTTTTCTAGCCCTGGGCCTTGGACTCAGGGCCTGAGCACTGTCCCTGGCTTCTTTTTGCTCAAGGCTGGCACTCTGCCACTTGAGCCACAGCGCCACTTCTGGCTGTTTTCTATATATGTGGTACTGGGGAATCTAACCCAGGGCTTCATGTATATGAGGCAAGCACTCTTGCCACTAGGCCATATTCCCAGTCCCCTAGAGTTGTTTTTGAGGTCTTCTTACCAACTACAGGACTCTGAAGAATATGGCATAGAAAGTATCAGCTTGTGCAGGGCAACAGTGGTTCATGCTTGTAATCCTAGCTACTCAGGAGGCTGAGATGTGAGGATCACTATTCAAAGCCAGCCTGGGCAGGAAAGTTCCCATGAGACTCATCTCCAATTAACACACAAAAACCAGAAGTGGTGCTGTGGCTACCCTTGAGCAAAAAGAGCTCCTTTCAGGGATGTGGATATGGCCTAGTGGCAAAGAGTGCTTGCCTCGTATACATGAAGCCCTGGGTTCAATTCCCCAGCACCACATATACTGAAAATGGCCAGAAGTGGTGCTGTGGCTCAAGTGGCAGAGTGCTAACCTTGAGCAAAAAGAAGCCAGGGACAGTGCTCAGGCCCTGAGACCAACGCCCAGGACTGGCAAAAAAAAAAAAAAGAGCTCCTTTTGCCCAGGCCCTGAGTTCAAGCCCCTTAAATCACACACACACACACACACACACACACACACACACACACACACACGTATCTGCTTGGGCTAGAAATGTGGCTTATCAGTAGAGTGCTTGCCAAGCATGCATGAAGCCCTGGATTCAATTCCTCAGCACTACATAAAGAGAAAAAGGCAGAAGTGGTGATGTGACTCAAGTGGTAGAGTGCTAGCCTTGAGCAAAAAGCAGCCAGGAACAGGCTCTAAATTCAAGCCCCAGGGGACTGGGGATATGGCCTAGTGGCAAGAGTGCCTGCCTCAGATACACGAGGCCCTAGGTTCGATTCCCCAGCACCACATATACAGAAAACGGCCAGAAGCGGCGCTGTGGCTCAAGTGGCAGAGTGCTAGCCTTGAGCGGGAAGAAGCCAGGGACAGTGCTCAGGCCCTGAGTCCAAGGCCCAGGACTGGCAAAAAAAAAAAAAAAAAAAAAAGTAAATTCAAGCCCCAGGACTGGCAAAAAAAAAAAAAAAAAAGTATCTGCTATATGGAAGAACTGCTTTGGGTTGGATAGTGGGTAGTAGACATCATTTTTGATCATCTTGTTTAGGCACTGGGGTGATACAGAAAGCTTTTATCTGAACTGATTACATAGAGTTTTCGGAAGTAAGATGAATATAGTTTTGTCCCTCTTCATTCTTCTCTCCTTTTAGTATAATCCTCAGATACCCCAAAGGCCAAGTGAAGAAAGAATGTTTAGTTTTTCAGACCCAAGAGCAAGGTATGTGTGGCTAGAATAACTTAAAATATGTGCCAAGTTGGTGAGCAGTGGACAAGATTAAATAGGATAATAGATGCGAAAGTGGTCTGACATTTGTATTTATAAAAGGCCATTGGGTTAAATATGTGAACTAGGATTAATATCTCAGGAGTAACAACATTGTATTAAGAGTTAGGGAAAGGGCTTTTGGATGGGGGATACTGATTCAGTCTTGTGAGTTTTGAAGATGCCAGCTCAGCTCTGAGCAGTAATCATGACTAGCCAACTTCTTGTTTCCCCTTCTGTTGATGACTTCCTTGGCTTCCTGCAACAACTCTATCTTAGTCCCATAAAAGAACAGCAAAAACTGAGTAGCTTACATAACAGATATTTTTTTCCACCGGCTGGGAGCAGAAAGTCTGTGACCAAGGGCCCAACATGGCTAGTTCCTGTAAGAGCTTTCTTCCTGGCCAGCAGATGGTAGACTTCTTGCTGTGTCCTTACATGGCCTTTCCTCAGTCTGGTTCTTTCCCCCCGCCCCCCCCCCCCTTAGTCTTGTTCTTATGAGGGCACCAATCCCAACATTAGGGGCCTGCTTTTACAACCTAATGTAAATCTGATTACCTACCAAAGTCTCCACCTTCTTGAAGCTAGGGCCTTAGTGTATGAATCTGGGGAGAGCACAAACATTTAACACCTAACAAGTTCCTTCCTCTGCCCCTTTTCCTATATGTGGAAAACATGAGGGGAATTCTGCAATATGTGATCCAGAAGAACACTGATCAAAGCTATGGCTTAAGGGAGAAAAAAGACACACAGAGAGGCAGCAACACAGAGTTGGTGCAATGAAACACTGAACATACCAGGTTTCCCCTTCTTTTCAAAGTTATGATCAGATGATTTCATCAGCTGCCTTCTGAGCACCTTCTTCCACTATCTGCATAGACATGAGTTTGTTATTTAGTGTGTGTCCTTTTATCAAAGTTGCAAATATATGAACCTTTTCTTGGTGTGGATTCAGTGAAGAGGCGCAAGTGTTCAGAAAGCAACTATTGTATCTAGTTCAGTTACTCAAAAGGTGTCTGGAATGAAATAATTGCCCTGAGAAAGTAGGAAGAAAAATTCTTCAGTCTATTGGCATGTTCTATATGTGGAGCTCTAAGGCCTAGAGACATATCCCGGAGTGATTATAGTTCCCAAGATAAGTGGAGTATATCCTAACCCTTCCCTGCCGTGAGTGGAAAAATGGCCTCCCACACGAGTAACTTACTGGAGAACCATGGCTGTGTAGTGTAGCACTTGGGTGACCTTCAAAATAATGGCCCTTGGCCCAGTGATCTTGCCACTGTGTGGACCAATTATGTATAAGTTGGAGGAGAAGGAAGTATTCTGGAAGGCTTCCCCCATCTACTTGAGCCAGTGTGAGGTTCTCCTGGACTGTGGAGTGGGAAATTCTGGAAGGCCCTGCCCTTGACCTGGGAGGCAATGAGTCCAGCATATTCACTCTGGTTTCCATTGTGGTGAAGAGGTTGCTAGTCACTCAGTGTTAGCCCTGGTGGTCTAGGACCTCCTGAAGAAGTGGGGGAATCTGGGACCTTAGTTTTCATTTTATGTCTTTAAAACTAGTATAGTATAGAGTTTATTTTTTTATTTTTTGGCCAGTCCTGTGGCTTGGACTTGGGGCCTGAGCACTGAGCACTGTCCCTGGCTTCTTTTTGCTCAAGGCTAGCACTCTACCTCTTGAGCCACAGCGCCACTTCTGGCCTTTTCTGTTGATGTGGTGCTGAGGAATCGAACCCAGGGCTTTGTGCATGCTAGGCAAGCACTCTACTGCTAAGCCACATTCCCAGGCCCTAGATTTGATTTCTGAGTGTACTTTTATGAATTTTAATTTCACCTAAGTATCACCACAATTGAAATACAAAATTTCCATCACTCCTAAAACATCCCTGGTACTGTTCTTTATAATCATATCCTTTTCCCACAATCCTTAGCAACTGCCCATCTGTTCTATCACTATAGCTTTGTCCTTTGGTGAATGTTATACGACCAGAATCTTGTAGTGTTGGGTTTCTTGAGACTGACTTTTATCACTCAGCATAATGATATTCTATGTCTTCCAAGTTTTTATATATCAATAGTCCATTCCCTTTTTTGGTATTTTTTTTCTTTTTACATGTAAACTAGTTCACTTGTAATTTTCTATAGCAGTACTCTACCATGTATGAACTTTACATTTTTGTCTGTGTTTTAAGACAGGATCTCACCATGTAGCCCAAGCTTGTCTTGACAATCCTTCTGCCTCAGCCTTTACAGTGCTGGGATTACAGGTGTGCATCACCACACTCAGTTTTCCATTTTATTTTTTGAGTAGCAGTCTATTACATAGATGTATCACAGTTCATCTGTTCACTTTGTGGGTTGGTATTTGTGTTGCTTACAGGTTTTGTGGGAAAATGGGTTTCAGTTCTCTTAGGTAGATATATACCTAAGGTGTTGCTGAGTCATATTGCAAGTGTATGTTTAACTTAAGACTGCCAAACCATTTTGCAAAGTGGCCAGGCATTATTTCTTAATTAAATTTTATTGACAAGGTGTTATGCAAAGGGGGTACAGTAACATAATAAGGCAGTGAGTACATGTCTTGTGATATCTTATACCCTCATTTTTCTTTCCCTTCCCTAGATCAGGTAGGCATATATACAATATCCAGTGTACCAAAATCATATACCGTAACCATGTAGGGTATGCCAAAGGAAATTCACCTAGAACTTTAAAGGTAACATCAACAATAGAATCCTCCTGTGTCCTTCTCTTGGAGTTATTTTTGCTTATCCTCATCTTATATGATCATGTGTACATAGCTGTTGAGCTGTTGTGATCCACTGATAGGTTTATTCTAGACATTTTTATGTTTAGTAGTTGTTTGGTTTTAGATACATAATGTAAAGTCGTTGACCTAAACATGTGGAAATACCATTTGCAAAGAAGTTTGCTGTTTTGCAGACCTGGTCTCTACTGCTCCCGCCCCCCAACAGTAATATATCAAGGAGACCATGCCCCTTTGTTCTCTGTGTTCTAGGCTTGTCTCACTCAACATTATTTGTTCCAAGTTCTGACCATTTCCCTGCAAATAACAATATTTCACCATTCCTAATCGCTATGTAGTATTCCATTGTGTATAAGTACCATATTTTTTTGATCCATTCGTCTGTGGAGGGGCATCTGGGTTGTTTCCATATTTTGGCTATTGTGAATTGTGCAGTGATAAACATGAATGTGCAGATGTCTTTATGATATCCTGAGACCTGTTTGTTGTTCAGGATATATGCTTACAAGTGGTATGGCTGGGTCATAGGGTAGGTCTATACTGAGCTTTTTGAGGAACCTCCATACTGTTCTCCAAAGTGGTTGTACTAATTTGTACTCCCACCAACAGTGGAGAAGGGTTCCTCTTTCCCCACATCCCCTCCAGCATTTGTTGTTGCCTGAGTTCAGAGTATAGGCCATTCTAACTGAATTGAGGTGGTATCTCAGGATTGTTTTTATTTCCATGCGTTATTTTTTGTTATTCTTTCAGCATCATAGGAGTGTCTAGTTGCTATGTATCCTTGACAGTGCCTGGCATTGTTAATATTTTTTTAGTTTAGAAATTTAATATGTGGAGTGGGATCTCATTGTAGTTTTAATTTTCATTTCCCTACCAGCTAATGAAAATGAATAGCTTTTCATGGGATGCCATTATTGCAGACTTGGGAGAATATAGTCTATCATTGTAAGAAGAGGTAATTAGGTCTGAGTATGTTTTGCTAGGCTGGAAACCCAGGGTAGATTTCAAGAGTTCCACAGGGCAAGAGTATGTTTTGGCCTCATTTCCTAGGTAGCTCTCTAACCTTTGTCCCAGGTCCTGTTCACAGCAACACTGAACTGCTATGAACCTTTGTTGGTTTCTTGTCATGTGCTGTAATGCTTTCTATATTCCTCTTTGACAAAGTATCTATATCTCTAAGTCTAACACCTTTTGTTTTTAATAAATATCAATTACTGTCTTCCTGTTGAGTTTTGGGAATTCTTGATATATTCTGGATATACACTTTTTGTCAAGTGTACAATTTACAAATACTTTATCCCAGTTTATAAGTTGTCTTTTCATTCACTTAAAACTGGCTTTCATAGAATAAAAGTTTCCCAGGTATTTCAAGTGTCCAGCCCAGGTTGCACTCCTTGAGTTTACTTTATAGTCTTTTAGACCCCAAGGAAGTGTTGCCACCTACTGACAGTAGGTAAGAATTATGCCTTGAAAGAAATGAGCAATTTCAGATTCCCCTCTAATCTAGGAACTTGTACTCTGTTTCTATATCTTAATTATTTATGTACTTTACAAGTGTTACCATTTCTATATTAGAGTTTCATTTTTGTCAATCTTAAGATGATTGTTCCTTGTGTCTCATTTGTGTGGGGGTGGGAGAGGGAAAGGATATGGTGTGTGCTGGTCCTGGGGCTTGAACTTGGGGCCTGGGTGCTATCCCTGAGATTTTATTTATTTATTTTTCTTTCTCAAGGCTAATGCTCCACCACTTGAGCCAGAACTCTATTTCTGGCTTTTTTTTTTTTGGTGGTTAATTGGAGATAAGAGTCTCATGAACTATTTGGGCAAGTTTGAACTACAGTCCTCAGTGCTTAGCCTTCTGAGTAGCTAGGATTATAGCCATGAGCCACTGGTGTCTGTAATGTCTCCATTTTTATATAACTCATGATATTGACATATTCTGACAATTGATAAGATAACATAGAATATTAGCTCTGGAGAAAACCTTAGAAATCTAGTTCACACGGCTAACATATCCACATGCCTTTGATCTTAGGTATTCTAGCTGGTAGAGTCTTGCTACTCAAAGTGTGGTCCCTAGACCAGCTGTGTCAGCATCATTTGAGTTCTTGTTAGAAATGGAGAGTTCTTGGCTCTCCTTAGACCTAAAATTTTACAAGATCCCTAGAAGCACAGTATGAGTGGAAGCTTTCAGAAGGAGATCTCACTAGTAAGAAACTACTTTTCAAACAGAGCTGTCAGTGATCTGTTAGAGACTGAATGGCTACTTGACAGACTGTGACACCTATAAGCCCTCTCCATTCTGATTTTATTACTCTCTCCCTTCTCCTTAAAGATTTCTTCAGTGTTTCCCAAGAATCACTTCCTTCATTCTACATTAAACCATGAGGTCTCACTTCTGCATTTCCATGGGCCCCTTACCTGAAAACTGGCACCTATGACCTTAAGAGGTCACTTCAAACATCCATTTCCCAACTTTCCTCTCGTTTCTTTCTAAGTTTACCTCTTTCTAAGAGGAATTGCAGTGGTTCTGGAACCCAAGAGAGGCTAGGAAAAGGAGTCCTACATGAATACTGCATTCCTTATTTTGCTTCTTACTCTATACAGTGATTTCTTCCAGAGTTATTTTTTTCATTCTTACAACCCAATATTTGATACATATTGTTATTATTTCTTAGATGTCTTGTTTCTAGTGTCTTTCTTTTCTGAATTCTTAGTGCTGGTGCCAAGAACATGTTCAACATCTGGCTCTCTATTTTTTCATTGCTTTAAATATGTTTAAAAGTGCTTAAATATGTAACTCCTCCTTTCTATGCAAAACTCTCATTTTCCATTTCAGATTCCTCCTACATTTGTCTATATCCTCTTTCCCATTCTTGTCCTTGCTTCTGGAATCCAGGTGGCATCACCAAATTTCTTTATTGTTAAACTTTTCTCTCTCCTTTGCTCAAATGTGCTTGCTCATCAACTCTTCCTGAAAGAGCTCTGAAGTTCATATTATGTCAGAAAGGCTCTCAGATATAATTTGCAGAAAGGAAAAATGCCACCCAGAGAGGTTGGGGGTTGTCCAAAGTTGCACAGCTAAGGATGCACAAATGCATGTTATGCAATAGCATTAGAATTCTCTGTGCCTTCTTTGGAGGAGTTTATAACACTTCATGTGTAATGTTTTTCATTTAACTTCACAGGATAAGTGTAGGGAATGGAAGTGCAGGGGTGGAAACTAAGATGTTTAGGAAGGCTATCAAACATGATTGTTTTCTTCTTTTGTATAGAGACACAAATCATTGTCTTAGAGAAACAGGATTCATCATTTGTCTCAGCACCATTCTTTTCTTTTTTGTGCTGGTCTTGGGGTTTGAATTCAGAGCTTGGGCCCTCTCCTTTAGCTTTTTTGCTCCTCCACTTGATCTTTGGCACTCTGCCAGTTGAGCTACAGCTCCACTTCCAGCTTTTTGGTGGCCAATTGGAAATGAGTCTCATGGACTTTACTGTCTGGACTGGCTTTGAACCATGAGATTCATATCTCAGTCTCCTCAGTAGCCAGAATTATAGATGTGAGCCACTGATGCCTGGCTTCTTATTACCATTTTTGATCTGAGGCAAAAAACACGTAATCCATGATTCATGACTTAGTACTAAGTACTGAAAAAATTCACTTCCTTCTCTCTGTGTGTGTGTGTGTGTGTGTGTGTGTGTATGTGTAGATGTGAATCATACTGTGTGAACAGTGTTGTGCCCCTCTCCTCCTGGAAGACAAGTTTAATGTAACTGTCTTCCTACTTGTATGACATACCATAATAATCATTTAGAGCAGAGTCTGGGCTCAGAGAAGACCGATAGGATTAGCTAGATGTGGGTTATTTTTATAGGTTTCGCTAGTCATCCACTTCCGCCTTTCTTTTTACTTAAAAAGACTGCAATGCAATGCGCCCTCCCTATGCACAACATTTTGCATCTACTAAGTCAACCAGCCCAGAATTGAAAATATTTGAAAAAGAATAGATTGTTACTGAATATGTACATACTTTTTTCTCATTAGTCCCTAAAAATGGAATGTAGCAACTGTTTTCATAGCATTTATATTATAGAAAATATTACAATTAACATACATATTATTTCAAGTACAGAGGAGCCTATGCCTAGGTTATTTGCAAATGCTATGCTATTTTATATGAGGGACTTGGGCCTCTAGTTTTTTTGGCATCTGCAGAAGGTTGCAGAACCAGCCTCCACACATATAGTGAGGGATGCCAGTATTGTTTAATGTACTGCGATTGATGATAGGGGGAAAAGTAAGTTGACGGCAGTAGATTATTATTAGTGGTGACATTTACCTTGTTTCATAAGTCATCCATTCAGGCCCTTAGTCATTTGGGTTGGTTGTTCAGCAACCCATGACCTGTCAACATTGTCCCTGTCAGAAAAGAAGTAATGGCTATATTTCAGGGAATGTCTCATCTCTTCTCTACAGGGAGCAGCTGTCCCTCAGCCGCTCCCCTGAGTATACAGCCCAAATTGTGCACGAGGCTACTGCTGTCTTCCACTTGAGAACTTGTATAACTTGCCCTCTTCCATCATACTGGTCTCTTGACATTGTCAAGTTGCTTCCCATTCACTCAACATCTGGGTTTGGATGAACCTCTCCCCCACTTTCTCAATGTTCCAAACAACATTGAACTTAGCCCTGAAGCCCTCCTTATATTTAGAAGGTCCTCTACCATGTTTTTCTGACCTTGTTGGTATTATGTACCCTTCATGGTTTATTGTCCTGTGTCCCTGGGTATAGGATAGGAAGTAATGATAGAAATGAGGGCAGACAGTGTGATTAGTATGGGAAGAAATTTGGGAATGAAATCCTTCCCTTAAGAAGCCTAGCAATGTTCCTGATCCTAGCTCTAAAATCTTTCATTTAAATATATATCTTTAACTTTAATATATATATTATATATATATATATATATATATCACTGGCTAGGATATATTGTACCTCATTAGTCAAGAGTGCTTGTCTAGAATGTGTGATACCCTGGATTTGTTATGAATATGTGTGTGTGTGTGTGCCTGCACAAGAGCATACACACACACACACACACGTATCATATAGAGGAGATGCTCAGCAAATATGCTGTGGGTTTAAATCATTTAATTATGAACCCTTTTTCAAGTTCTTGTACTGTAGTTTGAGATCTATAGGTTAGTAATTTACCAATTAACTTTTGGATGTTAATTGTTGCTTGTATGCTGTATCATCTTTGCCTGGGCTCTGTTGATAACCATTAGTGAAGCTGTTTATTGATTTATTTGACCTCTGTTAATGCCCTGGTGATATTTTCTTGGATATAAACACAGGAGGTATTTATTGCTCTCAAGGAGGGCATGACCTTCAGGGGAAGTAAGAAAGCAACCAAAGTGTAGTGAATGATAGTAGAGGCTTGTTAGTATAGCTGTGGTAACTGACTAGATGGATAACTTAGTGGAACATGTGGGGTGTTGACCTGGAAGGACTTCACTGTGGAGAAGTCTGAGCAGATAGTTCAGGAGTAAGCAGGTGTTAGCAGTAGATGATGTAGAGGGCATGCAGGGCATGGGTGAACAAATGCAATTACATCAAAGTAGGAGAAGCATAGTATACTTAAACCACATGTGAAGAGCTTCAGAAGTATTTTTCTGCAAGCAGAGTTAAGTGGACTTTCTGGGAGAAGAAATGTGTTTGCTATACATTATAGTTTTTTTCAGATTTTTGTCTTTGTATTGTGGATGAGCATACACAACAAAATTTACTATCATAACCATTTGTGTGTGTGTGTGTGTATGTGTGTGTACAGTGTGTGTGCACACATATTGCCCATGGGGCTTGAACTCAGTTCCTAGGCACTGTCCCTGAGCTTTTTAGGCTCAAGGCTAGTATACTACCACTTTATCCACAGCTCCACTTCCCACTTTTTGGTGATTAATTGTAGATAAGATTCTCACAGACTTTCCTGCCTAGGATAGCTTCAAACCATAATCCTCACATCTCAGCTTCCCGAATAGCTAGGGTTACAGGTGTAACCTACTGGAGCCCAGCCATCGTAACCATTTTGAAATGTACACTACAATAGTATACACTGTCTAGAACTTTTTGAAAACTAAAATTCTATATCTATACAGCATTAGTTTTCCATATCTTTCACTTTTCAGTCCCTGGAAGTCATAAAGTTACTTGAGGTCTTTTTGTATGAATTTCTTAATTCATAATTTTTTTTAATTTATAAAAGTTGAATTACAAAATACTTGTCATTTAGTGACTCATTTATTCCACTTAGCCTAATGTCTTCAGGAATCATCCACATCCACCCCCACAATGTGTCCCTTTTTAAGGCTGTCTAATATGCCATTGTCTGTATAAAGCAGGTTTTGAATGTCCATTCGTCCTTCGGTAGATATTTGGGTTGTTTCTGTCATTTGAATATTGTGACTAATGCTATACTTAGATTCTGTACCTTGTAAGTTACTAAATTCTCAATAACTGCAGAAAGACTTGGAAACCTTTAGAAGATAATGCCTTTGGTTGAGATGCTTACATTTTTGTTGTGTAGATATGCCTTCATTTAGGAAACAGAGCCTACAGGCAGAGCATGATGAAAATGCCCAGTGGCATTGTCAGAGGTCACCTTTCAATTTATGATTTGTTGAAAACCACAGATGGTTCTAGAAAGTTAGTAAATATAGATAAATGTATTCCCAGGACTTGTGGAACAAGTTTGCCTCTGCAAACTTATTCCTCACCTCTCAGTGAAGTTGTCTGTGAGCACTGACTTATCAGCAGACCTTGGCTCATATCTGCAAACCAAGACAGAAGGAGCTGGGCTAAATGAATGTTATAGCTAAGACAAAGAAGAAGGGGGGAAATGTATCACATACTAAACTATTTATAGCTAAGATAACTGAGAAACCATGGGTCCTGTAAAAAAAAAATCATAATTTGGTTAAAAATCAACTACTGCCAAACATTCAGGGATTTTAGGGAGCTACTTATTCTTGTAAAAGAATAATGTGTGCAGTATCTGATAGCCTGACCATAGCTCCTAGCACTAAGAAAGCAATTGTGACTTCTACCTGTGCACTAGAGCCTTAAGCCAGGGGGTAGGCTTGTTACTTTTCTCAACTTTTTCACCCCTTTGCTGCTGTAGACTTCCCACTTTCCTCCTTGAATACTGGGTTTGAGCTGTGGTTGGGAGGCAGCTTTGCAAATCAGGAGATGCTGAGACGTTAGGCTGTTCTCCAGCTTATAATCAATATTCTTGCTCCATGACACTTGTTGAGTATTTACTCCTTCCTGGCTTCTATCACTGGCACTACCCAGCTTCTCCTTCCCAGGCCTCACTAAGTTTCAGAATCTTTCTAATATAAGCTCCCAAGGCTCTGATCATGAGCCCCAAACACTTTCCCTTAGTCTTGCTAGCCTGGGGTTGTTGTTCCAGGACTTGTATTTTTTTTGTTTCTTGAAAGGTCAAGTTCTGTAGGGCTTAATCTGTTCTTGCTGGTGAAGCTCCAGCCAATAAAGCAAATATGTCAGAACAGCCTGGCCACAGTGTGGGTGGAGGGCCAGGCGTGTTGGCATGTACTCTGTGGCTGGCCTGGGTTGACGGAAGTCTGGCTTGAGCCACAGATGGTGGCACCAACAGTCCTGTTTGTTCTTCAGCCCCTGGCAAAGCCTGAGTAGATTGAATTCCTGTCCCAAGGAACACAAATGCTTCCTCCCAAGCCAGCCTGCCCAAGCAACACTTCATGTTGGAGGAGCTCAGTCTGGAAAAAGGGAGGACTTGTCCCTGAGAGTCCTTTCTCATCTCCTGGTTACTCCATTACTTCCCTTCTCTTTGAGACCATTTCCCCCTAATGAGCAGGATAACATGGTTATCTAAGTGAAGTGTAATTGGCCATATAAACAAATGGCTTAATAATAAATATTTAAGCATTTTTCTGGCACTTGATTCACTTTCATGTCCAGAGTTTCCAACAGAAGTGCAATTTAATTCTAATTCTGCAGTTGGGAAACGTTTGAGCATCAAGAGGCAGGTGGAATAGATGCAGCGCGTGGCCAAACTAAAAACTCTGTAGACCACACACAAGTCATGCTGGCAGCTGTGATGGGACCTAGAGGCCTTTTTCCTGCCTTGCTTGCTCCTTTCCATTTTAAAACACTCCAGAGCATTCCACCAGCAGTTGTGAGGAGCACCTGTGTTGTCACTGTCACTGAGATTCTGGAAAGAAATTGGGTTTGCTTTTTTGTGTACTCACTCCATCCATAGGCCCTGTTAGAGCCATTGGAGAATATGTGTATGGTGACAGAGGTATTTTCTAGTTTGAAAGAGAATGTTGTGTTGCATTCTGAGTTTTTAAGATGAAGAGGCATGGCCAAATTTGTGAAACAATTCACTAAGAATAGTGAACGATTCAGCTGCATGAATAAGGAGCTGGCTTGGCACCTCTTCCTAAGTTTGGGTGAGGGATCTTGATATCAGGGTGCCAGTGAGAGAGAAAAGTCAACAGGGAAGTAAGCTAAACAAGTTGATCTCAAGAAATGGTCAATTACATGATTTTCTGGAAATAAAAGGCTTTTGTTTGTATTTGAGCCTTGCTTTACCTCTTGTGCCTTGCAGAGAAATATTTCGGCTTTGATTTCATAGCTACTAAAGGGAAAGAGGAAAGTGTGTAGAGTATGTGGAAGTGCCATACTGGAAGAGACCAAAATGATGAGAGGACTAATCTGTCTAGGTCAGAATCTGTCCTTCTCTGGGTGTTTTGAGACTCTCATGTGGAATTCACAAGAGTGTCCCTTTTGTACATCTGTGGCTTCAGGAACAGCCCTGACATCAGTGATTTGTTCAGAATGAGGTGGAGCTAGAAGATTGTTTTTATTAGAGTTCAAGTAAGCAGAAGTAAATGCAAGTGTGGTCAGGAGCAGTGGCTGGTTTATTTCTCCCAGTAGGCACAAGGCCAAAGCGAGCTGATTCACAGATTTCCATGCTGGTTCTCCCCTATCCCCAGTGGTCATTTCAGTTCATCCAGACTGCCACTGAGAAGAGTGCTGCAGTCAAGGGATCCACCTTGAGTTGCAGCTGCATCCCCAGATGCATGTTAATGAGACCCAACTCTTAATTTTAGTGCTTGTAGAAGAGATGGATATGTAGCTGACTCCAGGATACAGAACTCTCCTCCATTCTGCTTCATACTTCTCTCTCTCTCTCTCCTTTACTCAGTGTTAGATGTAGATTCCAGGCTGAAGCAGATGTTTGCTCTCTGTCTCCTGTGTGTTTGCCACCCTAGTTTGTCCTTCTTCCAGGTCTCTGGGTGAAAGGGAAAGCTGTCAACAGGGTAGAGTGAATGAAAGTGGGTATGTTAACCAGCAGATGGGAAAGTGATGTGGACTAACAGCACCTAGGGACTTTATTAGCTATGATCCAGAGCCTGCCCTGACAATGTAATGGCATTTCAGCCCAATTATTGTCACCTTTGTCCATAAGAAGCAGATATCCAAGGAGCATCACATTGTGTGCAGCAGAGTAAGATTTTAGAGGAAATAGAGATTTTAGGGGTAGGGGTAGACTGTAGACAGTAGGAAAGTCTTAACATCAGGAAGTTCAAAGGCATGATCAAGGGAGTTATAGATTTTGGATGAGATTTTCAAAATAGGTTATGTCTTTGTCTCATTAAGATTGATTACATTCATTTCTATCAACATATACTACATAGAAATAATTGTTTCAAAAGCATAGACAAGGAGCTAGTTGCTCCTTACCCACCTTGGGTGGTGGTATAGATGGAAGTCTTGAATGTAAAAGGTCCCAGAGAAGAAAAGGTATGAGTTGCTCCTGAGTTACTTTAGTCTGTGGCCCAAATGTTTGATTAGAAAGCTTTCTGGATGGTGATGGGGAACAGATGAAAATAGTTCTAATAAGCTGAAGAAGTGCTCAAGGTTATGTTTGTGAAGAAAAGGAAGATTTAGAACATCAGTCACTAATAGCTTGACAAGCACAAGAAATTATTGTGAACGCATGAATGTGATAGAAAGATTTGGGATTGAGGCTGACACAAACATTCTTGTAGTCAGAACTGTGGTTGGAGCAACTCTGTCCAGGACTGAAAATGTGAGTTTAAAACATAGGGAATGAGACACAATGGCTCCCTTAAGATTATCATTTGACCGGTCTTTTCTAGAATACCCTCCAGCCACCCAAATCTTCAAGCCAATATGTCTATGGAAAGGAAGGCTTGGAGACAAACCAATAGATAAAGGAATTTGGGAACTGAACTTATGAGAAGTTAGAATTCATTTGTTTTGGGTGTATGAAAAGACCTGATGTGAAGACTAATGCTAGCCCTTCTTAATCTTCACTGGGGGTGGAAGGGGGATACAGAAGCATTATGTTAGGACACCTACCTGACCTAGTTGTTGCTAAATGATAAAATCAGTTATCAAGAGATTTTGTTGAGATTTTCAAGGTAAGCTATATTGTTGTTTCATCTGGATGGCTCAGGCTTATCTTGTTAGGATGTTTTAATTTTATTCCTATAGTTCCTATGATGGCTGGATAGTAGAATTGATGACCACTTGGGGTCCCTGTTCTAACTTCAAGGTTTCCTGAGACTTTACCTGCAGATATGCACCTGCTTTTACACCTCACTGAAATGCCCTTTATACCTATCTTCCTAGACCCCTCTGTTGCCTTCTTTGCCAAGTTGTGGGCTACCGGATGGACTAATTAGACTCTCACTCTGTGTTCTTTTTTCTTTTGCAGTATGAGTTTAAAGCCAAGAATATCAAGAAGAAAAAAGTGAGCATTATGGTTTCAGTGGATGGAGTGAAAGTGATTCTGAAGAAAAAGAAAAAGGTAAGTGGCTCTGAACTAGAAGCTATAGTGAAGAGGGAAGCCACGAAAGGAGGCATGGCATACCTTTTCCCTCTAGTGCAGTCTCCAGGCAGAATTAACCCCTTATCTGGTAAGGTTTTGACTAGCTGGGGCCAGTTGTCTAGTGGGACAATTGGTCAGTCAGTCCTGGTGTTCCACAGGTGATAAGTAATCTCCCAGCATCCTCATGGCCAAAGGATCTTTGCATTTTGATAATTTCCCTTTAAGCCTTTTTCTTCCTTTCATATTTTAAGACAGGGTATAAGTATATAGCTCAGGCTGCCCTTAAACTAAGTATATTGTTTAATCTGACCTTGAATTTGTGATCCTTGTGATCTCCCTGCCTTCTCCAAGTTGACCTTATAGTCAGTCATGTGCCATCATGCCTAGTTTACCTATGAGTGTTGATGGTGTGGAATTCTTTCAATTCAAGTGATATATGTTGAGTACTCATAATCTAAAAATCCATAATGTACCCCTCTGTACCAAATGGATACACCAAATGGAAACATTTTGGGTGTCAGAAAGCACTCAACACTGGGTGTTGGTGGCTCACTACTCAGGAGACTGAAATCTAAAGTATTGTTGTTGAAAGCCAGTCTGGACTGAAAAGTCCAGGAGACTCTGCCTTCAAAATAACCAACAAAAAGCAGTACTGGAAGTGTGACTCAAGGGGTACAGTGCCAGCTGAGCAAGCCAGCTATGGGAGTTCAAAACCTCAGTAACAACCCCACCCCCAAGTAAAAGTTTCAGATTTGGGAGCACTTGACATGTTTAGATGTAGAGATGCTTACTTGGTAAAGTCTATGAAAAGATTCCCAGATCCAAAAACTTCTTTGAAATTTGAAACATCTGGTCTGGCATTAAGTTAAGGCATAATGAACCTATATTATGTTTCATGGGAGCACAGACAAAAGGGAGTCTTCTCTCACAACTTCTTGTCCTCTTTGGTACAGAGCAATATTCAGCTCATTTCAGGTGCTAGGCAACCCCCAGTGTATGTTATAATTACATTAACAGTTGCTTTCCCCTCCCTTCTGCCTTCTGCCTTCTTCTGTTGGTAGCCATGAGACATCCTAAGCTATGGGATATCTAAGAGTATTGTCCTCTGGGAGTTCCTGAATAGGAGAAAATATGAAGTAAACTGATGCCTCTTAAGTCCCTGGGCTTAAAGTTATGAATTACCATTACTGTTAATTTAAGCAAGACATATTCTCAGAGGCAAAAAGGATCTAATCACAAGCACCCTGAGCTTGTGATTCAATGATTCTGGCTTTGATCACATGCACCATATTGCTTTATTCAGCCCTTCACATGAGGAGGGGAACTGGTGGTCAGCTTCTTCCTGAACTGACTGATAACACAATTGCCTTTTATGAACACTTACCAGGTGACATGATTCTTTAAACCCATTCACCTCCATCCATCAGTCTTTGTGGATGTTTCTCTTGGCGAGTGATTCTTCTCTCTGACCTTATTCTCTCCCTTGCCAGTAGTTGAGCTGTCAGCTTTTGAAATCACAAAACACTCTCTTTTAATTTTGGAGTTATGTGTCGTTGGGTGCTAACTCACATTGATAGAGCTAAAAAGAGGCTAATGTATGACTTGGACCAATCATTTCTTAGTTCACTCTGAGACTATTCTGTTTCATCATTAGCTTGACAAACACCTTTTCTTCCCACGGAAGACAAAGACATGAGAAGTGAGTCTGAGAGACAGTTGGCTAATTATAGGATAGGAATGTTTTCTGACAACAAACTGGGTGCTCATAGTGACCTTGTTGGGTAGTAGTCTTCCTGAAATCTGTTGGACAGGCCATAACAGTGTTTCCCTATATGACTCTCTGACTTCTACACTTTCATGGCTGACTCTCAGATTCTTCCCACCACCCCAGTGCGCATAAACTTCTAACTAATGTGATCTTTGTTTATCTTCAGTTAGTTTACTCTTCAGGCCCTACTGTTCTGAGAGCTGTTTTGTACCTCTTTTTTTATCATATCTGATTTTTAAATTATCTTTAAGTAGTTGTTCAAAAGACTTGCCATTTAACAGAACAGTTTATGAATACAATGTATCTTGATCAATATTACTCATTTCAACATTCTCACTCACTCCTCTCATACCCATTTTTTCCCTTACTCTTTTTTTTTTTTTTGCCAGTCCTGGGGGCTTGAACTCAGGGCCTGAGCACTGTTCCTGGCATTTTTTCCCCTCAAGGCTAGCACTCTATCACTTGAGCCACAGAGCCACTTCTGTTTTTTGGTGTTTTTTTTTTCTTCTGTATATGTGGTACTGAGGAATCGAACCCAGGGCTTCATGTATATGAGGCAAGGCACTCTACCACTAGGCCATATTCCCAGCCCCTCCCTCACTCTTTTTAATTTTGTAGGATATACATTAGATTCTTAACTGCATTCTTCTCCCCTTTTCTTCTTCATTAATCTACCCTTTTCCCCTTGGCCCCACCTCAACCCTTTTGAGTACACACTTCCTGGTGTTTGATTTTGGCTTCCTAATGAATTATACTATTTGAGATCTCCCTTGAATCTACCATTTGTATACACTTGCATACCACCCACCATATTTACTTAGGAGTTTATAAGCTGAATCTAACTTCCACATATAAAGGAAAACATGTGTCTTTTTTCTCTCTGGGCCTGACTTACTTCACTTAATTTTTTTTCCAGGTCTTTGCATTTCTTTACAAATGGTACAATAGCATTTATTCTTTTTTTTTAACTTACAATAGCATTTATTCTAACAAGTGAGTAAAATATCATTTTGTATATGTCACATCTTGATCCACACATCATATCCAGAATATATAGAGGACTTAAAAAATTAAATTCTCAAAAAAAGCCCAATTAATAAATGGGCTAATTAGCTAAAGAGAGTCTTCTTAGAAGAAAATATAAAAATGGCCAATAGACACATGAAGAAATGTTCAACATCTCTGGCCATAAAGGAAATGCAAATCGAAACAACATTGAGCTTCCACCTCACCTCAGTTAGAATGGCCATTATAAAAAACAAAACTTTAAGAGATGCTGGCAAGGATGCAGCCAAAAGGGAACCCTATACAGTGTTGATGGGATGTAAACTTGTTCAATCACTCAGGAAAGCACCCAGCAGTTCCATTCCTAGACATTTCCCCAAAAGATTACAAACTAGGAGATAGAAAGACACAAGCACAACCATGCTTGTTGCAGCACTATTCACCATAGTCCAGGTGAAGAATCAGCCCAGATGCTCCTCAATGGATGAATGGGGAAAAAAAAGTGTCATATATTTTGTTCCTCTTGGGTAACACAGTATATGTCTTATGTTTTCTACTGGTGGGTGAATTCATGATTTTGTCCTTTAAGAACAGTCTTATTTCCCATCTCTTTCATGGGTCCTGCACTATATGTGGTGCTATCCCCCCACTCTTCACATGGGAAGACAGGTTAGATTGCTTACCGTATAAGAGCAGCACCCTGTTGGGGTATCACCTGGGAGAGAGGCCATCCATTTCCCTTCATCCAAATACAGAAAAGCTAAATTTGAACATGCCTCTGAGGATGTCCAAGGGATCTTGTGACTTACTTTGAAAATCCATGGACAATGTTTGCTCCTCTGCTGGTCTAAAGGAGGTGATCTAGCAGGTATGTCCTATATCTGATTTTTTTCAATGCCAGGCTGGGAAAGAGGAGTCTTCTCTCTTATTTCCTCTACTCACCACCCACGCCTGGTGTATCTGTTTCAGGACTGTGGCTCTGATTTGGATAATGCCTTTAATTATAGTGTGCATATTCTACTGCCACTGATAGATGAATGCACATTAACAGCAATCAGCTTTTTTGTCATCTTGTTCTCATGTGACAGCCCCCGGGTATCTGCGATGTTCCCACCACACTCGCACACATACTCTTTCTCTGCTATAGAGTTGGGAAGGATGACAGTAGATATGCCATGATATAAAAGTACCATTTCCTCTGAGGAAAAATACCATTTCCTCCAAGTGAGCAGATGACACTGATGACCATCATCATTAGGTTAAAGCCTAAAGCTCTGGCCAGGTAACCATAATCATGACAACAACATGGCTTAAGTTCAGCCATACGCAGCAGGACCATGTGCAGCCTGACATCCTTACTAATTAGTAACTGCTATCCCAGTTGGTAACAATATTGACTTCAGTATGCTGATTTTCACTGGGTCAGTGTGACATGCTGGAAGAAGTCCTTGGCTGTGATAAGAAGACCTGACTTCTGAGTATGGCTCCATCCCTTCTTGGCTGTATGCTCTGAGCAATTCTTTTTGCCTCTCAGAGCTTCAGCTATAAATGGAAAAGTTGAACTGGGTAATCACTTTAACTTTTTCATCTCAAAAATTCTGTATCAGCTCTGAAATGGTGTTTTTAATGGTTATGTGTAAACACAGGCCACCTGTATGAATTCAGATCTTTGAGAACCCATTAGGCTGTAGAGAAGGCAAGCTGACAATGCTGAATAGGTTACTTTGTCATTTTCTTCCAATCTCTTAGTCCAGAAAGAGACACTGCCAGGTCACACACCTCCCAGAGCAGCCATTAGGCTGCTTCTCTCTTCTTAGATCATCATGGCCAGTGATGGAGTACTTCCTGGCTGAGGAGAAAAGTGTGTTTACAGATGCTTCTGCCTCTCAGTGAACTTACTAACATCAGTGGCCATCTTTGTGAGCCCAGTAATTTCCTGGACACCTGATAACATATTGGATGTTTTCAATAATTACTTAATTTTCAATGGTTACTTTTGTGTGATGCTGTCAAATCAGGAAGAAATAAGTACTAAGCCATTGAGGATAGTAAAAGTATTCATTACTTTTGATGATCATATCCTCTTCCCTTTCTCTTCTCCTGTCAATCTGTCAGTTAAAAAAAAAACAAACAGAAAGAAAAATAAAGGATGAGAGCATTTCCCCAACACAGAAAGGCTGCCACTGAAATTGCTAATTTAGATTGCAGTAATAGGACTAGTTCAGATCCCTCTGATCTTCAGATGTGTTATACTATTGTAGGCAGTAGCCAAGCATGTTATAATCACCTTATTGAGATGTAAAAACCCACCCTTGTGTGTCGGGCTAAATTTCCATGTCTCCTTTGGGGAGATGCCAAGCCTATAATTGTGGGGGACACTCGGCTCTGCGCGCTACTCCCGCCAGTGGGAGGGCAGAGCGTGTCCCGGTTGGGGCTAAGCTGAGATGGGATAGGGCTGCCAAAACCCCCCGCGTCCCCAGCCTCCCTTACGTTTAAGAGCAGACACTGGACACGGAGATTTCGGGGGAGCCATCTGATGGACTACCGACTTCCAAAGACTTTATTCAAGGGAGGGGTTTATATAACAGTAATGGTGGCAGGAAGAGGAGGGACTAACTGGGTATTAACGATTGGCTAATGAACTGTCCATCACGGTGATGTCACGGAACTTCCCACAGAGGCCCGGCCTCTTGGCTCGGCCTCCTGGCTCAGCCAGCGCCATGGTGGCACATGTGCTCACAGACGAGAGGCGGGGCTGGTTTGGCTGCCTCTTCCGGTTTCGGACCTGGAAGGAGGTGGGACTGGCTGGCAGCCAGCAGTCCCAGGTCTTAAAGGTATAGCCATCCCCTACACTTGTGGTTTTATTTACAAGTGTCTAAAATGCTCTCTTGAACTGATGCCAGCAAATAATGAATCACAAATTCCTTCTGTCTAAACATAGAGTTCCCCTATGACCCAGCAGCCCCACTTTTGGGCATCTACCCAAAAGACCACAAACAAGAACACACTAAAGCCACCAGCACAACAGTGTTCATTGCAGCACAATTTGTCATAGCTAAAATATGGAACCAACCCAGATGCCCCTCAGTAGATGAATGGATCAGGAAAATGTGGTACATATACACAATGGAATTTTATGCCTCTATCAGAAAGAATGACATTGCCCCATTCATAAGGAAAAGAAAGGACTTGGAAAAAATTATACTAAGTGAAGTGAGCCAGACCCAAAGAAACATGGACTCTATGGTCTCCCTCATAGGGAATAATTAGCACAGGTTTAGGCTAGTCACAGCAGAGGATCACAAGAGCCTAATAGCTATGCCTTTATGAACGCATAAGATGATGCTAAGTGAAATGAACTCCATGTTACGGAAATGACTGTTATATCACAGTTGTAATTACTTTGAACATGCAATGTGAAACCATAGCTTCTATTGTTGATGATCCTCTTGTATCTCCTTCCTGTGGTTGTACCTGCACTATCACTGTATCTCATCTGAGTACACTGGATACTGTATATACTGGTATTAGAACTAGGGAAATGAAAGAGAATATCACAATCGAGAGACAAAGGATAAAAAGACAAACGACTCCAAAAGCAATACTTGCGAAACCATTTGGTGTAAACCAGTGGAACAACTCATGAGGGAAGAGGGAAAGGGGGAGGGGGGAGGGGGGAATGAGGGAGGAGGTAACAAACAGTACAAGAAATGTACCCAAGGCCTAACGTATGAAGCTGTAACCTCTTTGTATGTCACTTTGACACTAAATAAGAAAAAAAAAATTCCTTCCGTATCTCAGGTTAAATTTGTAGCATGAACCCACTTACAAAGACAATTAGTTTTGCTTTGATATCTGTCAAACTGAACATTTTCTTCAACTCTCAACTAGACCTAAGTAGTTAA
Source organism: Perognathus longimembris pacificus (assembly GCF_023159225.1). Lineage (NCBI taxonomy): Eukaryota > Metazoa > Chordata > Mammalia > Rodentia > Heteromyidae > Perognathus > Perognathus longimembris. The sequence goes on along the minus strand of NC_063171.1, from coordinate 35,213,348 downwards.
AATTTCTGTGTATGTAATGATTATTGTGATTTTTGAGTCACATAAAATGGTGTGACACCATTATTGAGGAGTGGAATCCTGAGTAAGAAATATTAGTCTTGAGCTTTATCTGATGATTTTTTTTTCCTAAGAGGCCCTCCATTTCATGTGATTTCTCTTGTAAAGTAGTAACTTAGTTGAGATCCCCTAGGTGATATTCTAGAAATACTCTGTCATTCCCATTAACAAATCTTAAGTAGCTACCATGTTTTAGGAACTGGATGCAGATACTTAGAAATATTAAATATGGACACTTTGTAGAATTTTTAAAAATTGTTTTGTTTTTGTTTGAATTAGTCTTTCTGTGTAGCCCAGGCTGGTCTCACCTTGTGATCCTCTTCACTCAGCTTCCTGTGTCCCGGGATTTCAGGCATGAGCCAACATGCCTGGCAACAATTAACTTTTTCTAATGGTACTACATACATATGGCGGGTCTATTAAAGCTCTTAGAAAATGTCATAAAGGTTTTTTCTTTCTTTATGCTGGAGATTGAATTCCAGAGCCTCACTCATGACAAGCACTTACTATACCTCTGAACACTGCCCGCACCCCCACATTAAGAGTTATTTATCTCTTTCTCCAACAACTTGCAAGCTTTTGCAGGGCAAGGAATATATCTTTTCTAAAAAAAAAATGGCCTTTGATATTTTTAAGACAGGATCTTACTGTGTAGCCTCAGCTATACTTGAACACAGAACCTTCCTGCCTCAGCCTCCCAAATGTTAGGATTGCAAGTGTGTAACACCATGCCTAGCTTCCTAAAGTCTTATTTTATCTGCTTAGGAAGATAGAAGTAGAGAGGGAACAAATTGACAGCAGTAATTACATATGAGGGTGATAATATTAGAGCAGTTACTAAGCTGCTAATTTCTAGCCTTGTTTGGTGCACTTTGCATTTATTCAGTTCTTACACATCCCACAAAATAGATTTGCCAAGGATCTCAACTCCTACTGGTGGCAAAGTCAGGATTCAAACTAGCCTATCTTTTGCAAATACTAGATAGTTTCTTTCTCTTACCATATTGCTGTGTGTGTGTGTGTGTGTGTATGTGTGTATGTGTATGTGTATGTATATTTGTGTGTCACTGCTTTATACTCCTTAAGGTAACTAATGCTTAATTAGTAGATCCAAGATCAGCTGAGTGCTGAGAACAAAAGGAAGATGTTTCAAGTCCAACCTAGGCAGAAAAGCTTGAAAGACATCTTCTCAATGCAGAGCTAGTCATAGTAGTAAAGTGAGACCCTTATCTCAATAGTAAAAGACTAGCTGTGGTAGTGTGTGCCTGTGATCCTAGCAACAACAGGAAGCCCAAAGTATTTGGACCATGGCTTAGGGACATCACAGGTAGGAAGAGAGACTAGAGTCTCACTTCCTAAAACTACCAGTGGGAAAAACAGTATTGAAAGTAAAGATTAGTAGTAAGAGTGCTAGTTTATTAGCAAGTGCCTGGCCCCGAGTTCAAACCCCTGTGCCAGGAAGGTTAAAAAAAAAAATCCAGGATCTTGAACTTTGAACTTATACCCTATCATAGCAGCATCATACTACAAAAAAAATCCCACCCAAGAAATCATGTTAATTACTAAGGAAATATAGACCTCTCTCTGTATGTAACTGCGAAAAGTAGAAATGATTTGGCCTTACCTTGATATGGTTAGATATGGCAGTAGAGGATGAGAAATGTCCCATGACTGAGCCTAGAACATGCAGAGAGTTACCCACAGGGCCAGAATGTGAATCTCTGACTTAAAATGAGTATAGTCTTCTTTCTACCATATACTTTTTCTTAGTCTTTATTTCCTGATAGTTACTGCTGGGATGAGACATCATTGTGTGAGGACTATTATTAGCATTTCAGTTTTGAAATGCATTGTCTTGTAGCCACAAGTTCTATCTGAAAGTGGGAGATAGTTTTATTTTCAGTCTAATCCCCTTCAACCTAGAAGCATAATAATTTATCAAGCTGAATTTATATAGCCTTTACAAAGTTCTTCATTTTATTTTTACATTTACAAAAAAAAGTCAGCATTGCTGTAAGTGCATAGATAATGCTGCATGAATAATTGTGAAATTTGCAGACTTGGGGATGCACTTACTGATGATTTGCAGTAGGGATGGTAAATAAATGTAAGGATAATTCCTTTGTCCATTTTTGGATTCCTAAGGGAGAGCTCCAAAGATGTCAGATCCATTTCCTGCTTCCAAAAAGAAGGGAGGGCCACTGTAATGATTATTCATGACTGTTTTCTTTGGTTGGCTCTGTTCTCGGCAGATCTACTTCTGAACCAGTTTTCACATGGTATTCTCTGTCGGGAGCTTTCACAATGACAAAACAGCTATGAGTTTCCATGGAGGACGACATTTGTACTCTGTAGATAAAAGAAAGAGAAGGTCCTATATCAAGGATGTACTTATTCCATTCAATGGTCTTACAAAGGTACATACGCCTTTTATCTCCATCCTCTGTTAAAAGCACCAAGCTTCCTGACAGTATGGAGTGAAAGTCTTTGATTTCATGACTTAGCGTAACGAACAGATCATAAGGACTAGAGGTAGAAGAGATGGTCTTATTTATCACTGAACTAGGTGACTGTGAAGGGAAACAACTTACCCTCTGAGCCTCAGTGTTCATCTTTAAGATGGAAGTCAATTATAATAATCTAAAAGAAAGCATTATGGGGCTGGGGATATAGCCTAGTGGCAAGAGTGCCTGCCTCGGATACACGAGGCCCTAGGTTCGATTCCCCAGCACCACATATACAGAAAATGGCCAGAAGCGGCACTGTGGCTCAAGTGGCAGAGTGCTAGCCTTGAGCAAAAAGAAGCCAGGGACAGTGCTCAGGCCCTGAGTCCAAAGCCCAGGACTGGCCAAAAAAAAAAAAAAAAAAAAAAAAAGAAAGCATTATGTAGAAGCTTCTTTCTCTTTTTCAAAGTGAAGCTCACACTCCAAATCTTCCCACCTCATCCCTCTTCAGAAGTGGATTACAGGCATGCACCATGACAGCCAGCAGTTCCTTGCTTAAATAGATCAATGGACTTCCTTCCCATATCAACCAGGCAACTTTTTGAAAAATGATTCTGGGGTTTGATCTCAAGGCCCTATGCTTACTAGGCAGATGTTGTACCATGTTAGACTCACCTCAGCTCTCTTTTTGCTTTAACTAGGATTGTAGGCTTTTTCTTGGTACTGGCCTCCTATTTACACCTCCCAAATAGCTGGGTTATCAGGCATGAGCCATCAAGCCCAGCTTGACTAGGAAACTTCTGAGAATAAAAAATGAAGCATGTGAGAAACTTTCCTGTTTCTTTCCTTTCTCACTTTCTGAGAAGCAAGTGCCAAGACAGTATTAAATGCCTGTGGGAGAAAATGGGGAGAGCCTAGGTAACACTGGGCTAGCTGTCAGGATGCAGGGCAGGACTGCCTCTGAGTCCAGGAGAGAAGGAAGGAAGGGGAAAGTTACTTAGATAGCAGTGTTGATGTTGGAAAGTCAAGGCCATCAATCATTTTACAACCAAAGTCATCCCTCAGGGATACCCACCGTTTCCCCCAGGAACAAGCCTGTCTCAGTCTCTCTCCATACTAAGTCCTGGGCTGGGAAGGATTGGTCCCTTCATGGGTGCAAGGATGTTCCTGGTTAGTGAAACTCCCCATGAATGGAGCTTCATACATACATTCTCATATCAATACCTTCTGGTATATGAAGCAAAGCCTTCCTTCAAGTTATCTACTCTATCTCACCTTTAAAAGTGCCTTGGAGTAAGGAATTTCTCAAGAAAGAGAAGAGAGGAGTGAAGAGAGCACTCAAAGGGCTGGTTAACCAACTTGAGTTCAGAGAACCCCTAAAAGGTTCATAAGTGCCATGGTTGTTGTTGGTAGGTATGAATGGGATAAGGATTAAGAGACAAGAGTTTAACATGTATGTGTGCACAATTGGGGTGTGTTAAAATGGCAAGCAGTTGGTTCTGCATATCTATTCCACCAGACACTGCTGCCCACTCATGAATTTTGTCCTGTTCCTTTGAAGTTGTGGAGCTAGTGAGGTGTGGTCTCCCTGGACTTAATCTCAAGTGCTTATTTCAGGAAAGCAGGAAGGTAGAAAGGGAGGGAGGAGTGGAAGGAAGAAGACTAGCTTCAGGTGTAGCTTGGAGTTATGTAAGCTTTCTGAAGTTATTAAAATAAGTTTGGTAGAAGTTACTATTAAGTCAGTAACTACCTATGGATGAAACCAAATTTTTTTTTTTTTTTTTTTGCCAGTCCTGGACTTGGACTCAGGGCCTGAGCACTGTCCCTGGCTTCTTTTTGCTCAAGGCTAACACTCTGCCACTTGAGCCACAGCGCCACTTCTGGCCGTTTTCTATATATGTGGTGTTGGGGAATCGAACTCAGGGCTTCATGTATGCAAGGCAAGCACCCTTGCCACTAGGCCATATTCCCAGCCCTGGATGAAACCAATTTTGATTTTTAATCCTATGTGACCCAGTCATTAGTTTTGCTGCCTACTTTTCTTCTCTCTCACTATAATTTTTCCCCTTCAAAGAGTTGTTCTCATATGGAAAATTGAGAGGAGGTGATTTATGTTGCTTTTTTGCTTTTCTATAACATGCTAATAAAATATAGAAAAACGAGAAACAGTTTCAGATAAACTGAGAATCTTAATTTTGATTCAATCAAGACATTGGTTGAGATAATTGAGGCACAGCCTTCCTTGAGCCATTCATGAAGCTATGGTGACTCTAAATTGTATGAAAAATAGAGTCAGCACTGGTGTAAGAATCAGTAGAACAACATCCTGACCAGACTACTACCTAGGGTGACACTTTACTTGGGTAACTATACACCTCCTGATATTATTAGAAAAATGTGGGTGCTGAGGAAGAGTGTAGAATGGATGGGGAAGGGGTTCAGACCTTTCCATTCTGATATTCTTGGTTTATCACTGCACATTAAGGAGATTGACTTTAAAAGTTTCAACTGTATTTGTCTTAGTGTCTTGAATAACCAAACCATTACTCTCCCCTAAACCCTTTGAGTTATTTTGATAACTTCCTGATTTCCTCTTAGACTTATCAGGCTTACCCAAGGATCAGAACAAGACCTTTAATGGGAAAGGACTGGATTTTGAGTAGACTTTCAGAAAAGCAAAATAAGTGGGTAGAAATATCTTCATAGGTTTGCCTCCTTCCTCAGAATATGCTATCTGGATACTGGAGTGTCTCCTAAAAGAAAGCTATTATTTTCTAGCTTCTATAGACTTTGCCAGTGTTTGTTCTTATTAAATTAATACAAAGTTCCTGGAGCTTCGTCTCTCCTTTTATTTAGGAATGTCAAAGAAGGAAAACAATTGTTTTATGTGGCATTGTAACTTTATTCTTTTAATGAATGTGTAAGTTACATTCTTTACAATTATAAAGAGGCTTTTCCAGGTTCCCCCAGATAATGGAAAGCATAATGCTGGGAGAAGAGGAAACACAAGCTGGCACTTGATGCATTTGTGATGTGTGTGTGTGTGTGTCTATCTGTCTCTGTGTGTGTATGCGCGTGTGTGTGTGTGTGTGTGTGTGTGTGTGTGTGTGTGTTGGTTATGGAGCTTGAACTCAGGCCTAGGCTCTCTTAGCTTTTTTCACTCAAGGCTGGCACACTACCACTTGGCCACAGCTCCAGTTTTGGCTTTTTTTTTTTTTAATGATTAACTGGAAATAAGCATTTCATGTCTTAACTAGCTGTGAATCTCAAGCCTCAGAACTCAGCCTCTTGAGTAGCTTCTACGTAGCTAGGATTACAGATGTGAGCTGCTGGCACCTAACTACTAGTACTACTTCTTTTCTGCTCTTTTTTAATTAGCTTTGCTGCCAGTTTGAGTAGCAATTTGTACAGCAGGTCACAAAAACCATGTGCCCTTATTTGGGGCTCAGCTAAGCCCAGCCTAGGATTTGATATTTATTCTGTAAGAAGAGAATTTGGGGCTGGAAATGTGGCTTAGCAGTAGAGTGCTTGCCTAGCATGCATAAAGCCCTGAGTTTGATTCCCTCAGCACCACAGAAACTAAAAAATCCAGAAGTGGAGCTGTGGCTCAAGTGCTAAAGTGCTAGCCTTGAGCAAAAAGAAGATAGGGACAGTGCTCAGGCCCCAGGGATGTCAAAAAAAAAAAAAAAAAAAAAGGAAGAAGAAGATTTTATTGTACCCATAAGGAGCTGGTCTTTGAGGCATGCAACTCAGAGATTGAGTGGCATCATGCAGCCTGCAGTGGTATATTCCCTCCTGTGTAACCAATTAGGTGCTGGTGATGAGCCCAGTCAGCCATAGGGAGGTTAGCGAAGTTGGTATTATTAAATGCATACAGTATAAGCTATGTTGTTACCTCAGAAAGAACCCATTTCAGGGCTGCTGTCCTCAGGAAGAGGCAGCAGATGTGGCAGTGTTTTAGAGTTTCATGACATCATTGGTGTACTGTGAATGAAAAATCACAGCAGAACAGCAAGGTCTTCCAGGAGAGACTTTACTGATACTGAAATATTAAAATAATCAAGGATCTAGTCTCTTGGAGCAGGCAAGCCTCTGCTATTACCTGCCAAGTATGTAACACACATGATACTGTCTGCTGAGCAGCATGGTGGGTGGGCCCCAAGGCTTGGAGGTCATGAATAGCATCATGCTCAGTTGATTGGCTCTGGAATCAGGGGACTCTCCTGTGCCAGGCCTGCATGAGACTCCAGAGGAGAATGTAGTCTGTGAAAGACACCCTCTTGCTGGAGATTTCAATTTATCCTTCCTTTGGTATACAACAGTGGCTCTCCACCTTTGTCAGAATCACCTGAAATGTTTGTTAGTGCTACATATTATTTGGACCTCACTTTAGACTTAGTGTGTGCTCTGAGATCGAGCCCAGGCAATGTTTGTTGTTATTTACTGCTTTGTTTGTTAGTTATATATAGGACTGAAGGAGTGGCTCAAGTGGTACTTACCTAGCAAGAGCCCTCCCTGAGTTCAAACCTCTGTACCACCAAAGAGCATTTACTTGTTTTTGTTTTCGTGATGGTACTGGGGGCTTGGTGTTTTTGCTCAAAGCTGGATCTCTAGCTACCACTTGAGCCACATTTCCACGTCCACACTTACTTTTTAACATAAATCAGCACTCTACCTGAAACATATTAATTATATCTATTTAGGCAAGCACAGGCTATTTGTCCCTTGGAATGAGTAGCTACCTCTTACTGCTAAATACAACAGGAAACCCTGGACAGTATATTTAAAAAAAACAACAACATAAGATTCCAACAGGTGTTTCAAAAAAGGTCTCAAAAAATTAGACATAGAATTTACCTATGACCCAGCCATACCACTCTTGGGCATCTATCCAGATCATTACAAATCAGAATACTTTAAAGACACTTGCACATTCATGTTCATTGCTGTAGTATTCACATTAGCCAAGTTATGTTAACAGCCCAGATGCCCTATAACATATGAGTGGATCAATAATGTGCTGTCTATATATACACAATGGAATTTTATGTCATTTTCAGGGAAATGGCTAGACCTAGAACAAATCATGCTAACTGAGGTAAGCCAAGCTCAGAGAGAGAAATGGCACTCTCATATGTAGAAGCTAGTTCTAAAATACAACTGGATATGATAACTTACACAGGACTCTAAGCATTCACACACAGACTAAAGGATACCCTTAGGGAAAGAACACAAAGGTGTGACTTCTCTGAACATTTAAAATACTGTTTATTTAAGCATACTCCAGGAAATGGAAATATGCATTTTTGTTGTTGTTGTTATTGGTGGTGAGAGTAGTGGTGGTAGTGGAGTTTGCATTTTCTTTGCTTATTTTTCTTTTAGCGGAGCAAAGGCATAAGGCACAGAAGGGGAGGGAGGAAGGGTAAACAAATGCAATCTTGCTATTCAGTATATACTAAGCGTAAAATAATCTATGTGACTTGTGGGCAGGAATGGAAGGGAAAAAAACTGAGGGAAAGCAAAGGAATGGGTAACATTGTGCATAAAAAAAAAAGAAATGTACTCATTACCTGACTTATGAAGTTGCAACCCCTCTGTACAATACCTTAATAACAATAAATTATTATTATTATTATTATTTTTTAGTGGAGAGAAGACAGCCTAGCTAGGAACCTTAGAACCTGAGAATTGTATAATTGTGAGTTCCCTGATTTTTTCCTTTGGTTTAGGTATCCCAGACTCAGTCTGATCAAACTGGTAGTCAGATATGCAGCAGGAACAAACACAAAAGCCCACTTTCTTTTGCCTCAAGATGAACAAAGGGGCAGTGTGGCAAGGTAGAAAGCTTTTGGATAATAAACAATCTTCCAGCCAATCAGCACCAAAAAAACCAACCCCCTCTGTCTTCAACAAGCCAGCATGTCTGAGTGGGATCCTAGGCTTCCACCACAGCTAGGCCATAGGTGCTCTATCTATCCCCACTGGATGATGTCTGAGAAGAGCATTAAGACTTCCCTTCCTTCCCTCTCCAACCTTACCCCTGCTTCCCAAGTCATGCCAAGGAACCCAGACTTCACCACTGCCCAGTAGCCATGAGGGTAAGCAGTGATGCCATAATGTATAGTGTCAGTGGAGGACACTTAGAGACAATGACAAGACACTCCTTTCCCTGACACCCAAGGGACATTAGTGGAAGCCTGCAACTAGGGGAGCCATAACTGCCCCCATACCCAGCAGTGACAAGTCCTAAGTATGAGGAAAACTCACCTTCCATGCAAAAACAATAGATGCCAGCAGCAGGGTGATAGAGAAGCTAGAATAAACTGACAAATATTTTAAAGTAGCAGTCATAAGAATGCTTCTGCAAACAATTGCAAACATCTTTTGGTGGTTTGTTGTTGTTGTTGGTTCTGTGGTTAGATGGCTCTCATGTTGTTGCTCAGGCTGGTCTTGAACTCCTGGGCTTATGGGATCCTGTTGCCTCAACCTCTGTTGCATGCTGGGACTTTGCTCATATGCCACCATACAAAGGAAGTAAAAAAAAAAAAAAGTAGAGTCTCAGCCAAGAAATAAAGAATTAAATGGAAGTAGGAGAACTAAAAATATAATAGTTCAGATAAATTCAAAAGATGGGTTCAACTACACGTAACTAGTGCTTTGTCAGCTTGGCTAACAGAATTAAATGTACAAGCAGAGTATGTTGTTATGACTATGACTGTGGCTTAATACATGCTTTCATATTGTAAATACATGATTATATCTTGCTGTTTAAACAACTCCCATGAAACAATTGTGTTGTGTATTTAAAATAGTCACCTATATATTTGGACTGTAATTCTGAAAACATTTCAATTCATCAGCTGAAATCAGCCTTGAATGGATGCTAAGAGGTTACTGAGGCAGCTAGAGTACCATGAAATGGTTTTGCTGGGTGAAGAGTAACACCATGGCTGGAGCAAAGGGCACTGCATGAAACCATATGTGAATCTGAGTCAGAGATGCAATTCATAGTCCCGGGCTTTGAGGGAGATCTTAGCAAGTGAGGTATACACAAAAAAGTAAATTGTGGAAGCAAGAAAGTTGGAAAACATGTCAAGTGAGGGATGTTTGAAAAACCTAGGATTGTTTAGCATAAAGAAGTTTAAGCTTGGGATAGAAATGTGGCTTAGTGGTAGAGAGAGTACTTGCCTACCATTCATGAAGCCCTGGGTTCGATTCCTCAGTACTACATACACAGGAAAAAAAAAAAAGCCGGAAGTGGCGCTGTGGCTCAAGTAAGTGATAGAGCACTAGCCTTGAGCAAAAAAAGAAGCACAATGACAGTTTCTATGCCTTGAGTTCAAGCCCCAGGAGGGGCAAAAAAAAAAAAAAAGATTAAGCTTGTGTATTTATCTGTCTGGAGGGGTTCTTACTTAGAGAAGGAACTGGTTTCCTTGCTCTGTGTTCTCAGGAGGCTATGTTAAATGCTATAAGGTAGTGAGGAAATAAATTTTAGTTATAGCTGAAGTTTTGTTGCCTGTGAAAGTATCTGAGTTCATTAACAGTCAATACTTGAAAACAAGTCTATATCTATTTTCTGTGTTGTGTTCATGTTGAATTTTCAGAGACTGAGTGGTGCGCAGGTATGTACGCGTGCATGTGTACATGTGTGTGGATGCATATGCGGTATATTTAGTGTTGTGTTTGAATAAAGCTGTTGGCAAGACATTTCTTCCTGGTGTCACTCTAAGGACCTTAGTCTCTAGTCTCCTCAATAATCTCCATGCTCTGGTATTTTCTGGCATGTTATGGTCATCCCTTGCATTCTCTTGAAGAAATCCACCTAACTAAAAGTGCTCATTAACCTAGCATGTACTTCCTTTCTCTGATCTCTCTTGAGTCCACCTTTGATTGTACATTCATGCTCAGTTTCTCTGGATAGCACTGCTCTGTGAAAAAGACCAGTGGAGGTGGAACAGGAATCTCAGTCTGTGCACCTGAAGATTGGACCTGGAGGGAATGTGGTTGGATTCAGACTTCTGGTTCTTCTCCTCTGTGTTAGGGTGCTATTAACCTCATCATGCACTATACTTTGAATGATCTCATCTGCATTCCTATCCTCATCCCTAGCTGTTTGGGGGAGGGGGCAGGTCTTCTGTTCTAAGGAGGACAGGACCATAGTCAAATGAGTATCCTAGTTCACTTACCTGGTTTGTGTGGAAATCACTACCTCCACTTTAAAGGAAAGATTGGTGCTAAATTTCAGTGCGTCTCACAGCATCCCTCACATATCATAAAGGCTTGTTTTTGCCCTGCTCAATTTAACTCCTCTTCTTCTACTCCTCTGGAGTGATAGTGATATATAGACCTTTTTTTTCCCTTGCAATTTCTCTAAGAAATTTTGATTTAGTCTGCCTGTGGTCCTCCAAAGACCTCCTAACCCACCCCCTCCCCCCACCAGGTCCTGCTGAGACACTTTCCTAAAGTGCTTAGAGAAAACTGATTGGACCAGATACGGGACATTCTCCACTTGTCCTTTTTTAGCAATCAACTTCCCGCCTCTTAGAGGAAAAAGGCCAGAAGCAAAATGCATATGTTTGCATAGCATCAGTAGTTCAATGTATGCCCTGGATCAACGCGAAGGACAAGCCTAACTTATTCATTTACAGCTTCTTTTATTGCAGAAAAAGGAGTGGACGTGGGATGAGAGCAAGATGCTGGTGATGCAGGACCCTATTTACAGGTAAGAGCCCAGCCCATGCTCCGGAGAATGCTGAGTCCCAGGGTTCTTCTGCTGTCCCCTGGAGCCTTCTGTGGGTCCAGATGGGTATAAATAAACCTCTACTGCTTGTCCTTTCTGAGACCTGCTGTTTTCCGTAGATGTAAGTACAAGAACTATTCTGCTTTATCTTTAAGATTGAAAGGAAAGTTTGTTGTTGTTTTTTTCTGGCAGTTATTTCCCCTGTTTAAGGGCACTTATGAAGAATGCCTTCAGATCTCTGAGTTGTAATTGGAGAATTGCCCTAACTGAACTTCTGTAGTAGTTCATCATGATAAATAAGGTAACTGAGTTAGCCCATTCTCCTATGCTACAATTTCCCACAATTGTCTCTTCTTCCTTTCCGAGCATAGGCATATGCTCAATTTCCAGTGCTATCTATGCACAATCTCCAGTGGTATGACCTGAGTGTTAGGTTTCTTCAAAGTTTGTATGTTGAAATGTTTTCTGGTGTGTGTGTGTGTGTGTGTGTGTGTGTGTGTGCGTGTGTGCGCGCACACACGTTGTTTTTGTGGGTATAGAGGTTTGAACTCATAACTTCAAGCTTTCTCAGCTTTCTTGGCTGGCATTCTACCCTTTGAGACATACCACCTTGGCTTTTTTGCTGGTTGTTTTAAAAAAGGAGTCTCATGAACTTTTCTGCCCATGCAGAAACTGTGCTCAAACTGTGATCTAGATCTCAAGTGTTAGCCACTATTGCCAGGATCACATTAAAACCTTTAACCCTCAAGGTGATAGCATTAGGAGGTGGAGTTCTCAGAGGTGATAAAGCGATGAAGATAGATTCTCCCATATAAAGGGGCAGGGTCCCTCTATAGCTTGTCTCTTTTTTTTTTTTTTTTAACCATGAAGACACAGTTGGTAGGCACTACCTATAAACTGGAAAGTGGACTTCCATCAGATACTGAAGGTTCTGATCCCTTTATCTTGGACCTCCACACCTTCAGAAATTAGAGAAATAAATTTCTACTGTTATGAGCCACTGCTTTATGATATTTTATTATTGTAGACTAAATGCATACCTAAGAGCTGATTTCAGTGAGTGGGATTGGTATGATTTCTATACAGGTTAGATAGCATTTTAACAACAGTAAGCAATAAGCCAAGACACTTTTGGAAATCATGGCAGGACCTGGCTTCATGGGTGTAAGTCTATACTGTATTTCTGAAGCCATCATACCTGTAACTCCTTGTTTCATTCACTGGAAGAATGACTGATTTGGTGGAATTTAGAGACCTAAGCTAAGGTTTACTTTCAGTTCCCTCTCAAATTATTTCCATGCCTTTGTTGCCAAAGTGGATAAGAATTAGAATTCAGGGCTGGGGATATAGCCTAGTGGCAAGAGTGCCTGCCTCGGATACACGAGGCCCTAGGTTCGATTCCCCAGCACCACATATACAGAAAACGGCCAGAAGCGGCGCCGTGGCTCAAGTGGCAGAGTGCTAGCCTTGAGCGGGAAGAAGCCAGGGACAGTGCTCAGGCCCTGAGTCCAAGGCCCAGGACTGGCCAAAAAAAAAGAATTAGAATTCAGCCATGAAGTTGACATCATGGTGGTTCTGCCTTTGAATGGAATTTCCATTCATTCAAACAAGCAGCAAGTACTCTGTTGGGTCATTTAGTAGATTACTGAAGTGATTGGGCCTTGGCTCTTGGGGAGTTTTAGTCCAGTGTGGAAACAGACACTGAATATGTCACTGACGGACTGAATTTCTTCCTGTGTTCCAGTTGCACTTTCAATGTTTCTTGAAATTATCGTTTTAGTGTGTTTTTGGTAGATAGATAGTTAGGGGGGGGTATATGTACATATAATTCATTTAATATGTCACTCTTGACACTGGACGGTAAGACTCTTGAAAAGGAGAACTTTTCCCTGTTCATTAAGCCTGATCCATGTGAAGCACTTAAAAAATGTGCAATGGTAGACACTGGTGGCTCATGCCTGTAATCCTAGTACTCAGAAAGTGGAGACTGGAGGATCATGGTTTGAAGCCAGCAGAGGCAAGAAAGTCTATGAGACTCATCTTCAATAAACCACTTAAAAATTGAACTAGATCTGTGGCTCATAGATAGACAGAGTATTAGCCTTGAGCAAAACAACTCAGGGACAGTGCCCAAGATAAATGCATTGAATTGGTATCTGAAAATTAACATAAATTATGGTGATTCACAAGAGGGAACAATTACTCTCACTAGTGAAGAAAAAAGGTTTTAAGAAATAGATTGTCTCAGAACTGGGTTTGAAGAATATAAACAGACAATCTCTCATCTGCATTTTATAGAAAGGAAAGTTTCTGTTTTTAAAAAATATGACATTCAAAAAGTAACATTGGCATTATATAGTTATACTTGATATATATGTGATATATATGTATCTATGTGATGCATATACATATAATATTATTTATATTACATATGTATATATATTTCTTTTTGTTGTGGACTGCTCCTGAGTTTGAATTTTACCTTTTACTAGTTGAAAGAGAACACTTTTTCTAAAGCTTTCTTATATCCCATTTAAGCTGCTGATTTGTAAACAGGCATAATGGTATACAAAAATCAAACATCTTTAAAGTGAATAATTTTGATATATGTACAGTTGTGAAATAATCACTTCATTCAAGATGGTTAACATTTCTATCACTTCCCAAGGTATCCTTGTACGGTTGCATAATCTTCCAACTTTACCACTCCTTACTCTCCTGCTGAATCCGTCCTTCCATTATTTCATTTTGAGAATTCTTTCTACATTCTGAATATAAGTCCTTTATCAGATCTTTTATTTACAAATATTTTTATCCTCAAATCTAACTTTTTAAATAGAGTCTTTTGAAGAACAATTTTTTTAATTGAGATAGAGTCTTTGTAAGTAGTTCAGGCTGTCCTTGAACTCATCCTCCTCCTACCTTGGCCTCTGAGAGCTGTGATTATAAACATGTATCACCATGGCCAAAGTTTTAAATGTGAATTGAGTCTACTATTTCAGGTTTTTATTACCTGGATTGTGCTTTGGTATCATACCTATAAAGTCAGTGCCTTTCTGTTTTCAGCAGAGTGTGATGTTTTTAAGTGTATAAGCCAATCTTATTCAACTTTTTGTATCTCTATATTGTGCTGAGATTGAATCTAGGGTCTTCTAATGGTTAGGTAGGTATTCTACCATTGTGCTACATTCTCAATGATTCAACATTTTTTAATATGATATGAGAAGTGGATAAGAGTGATCTTCCTCTTCTGCCTACCCATACCCTTCTGCTTCTACCAATAAATATCCAGGTTTTTGTAGCCTCTTGCTTGAAAACTATTATTTATCCACTGATGTGTCTTTCTACCTTTGCTAAAAATGAGCCAATGTGATGGCTAATTTCTGGATCCTTTATTCTATTCTATTCATCTATTTATATTGAAATTAAGTTGTAATAGTCCAACTTTTTCTCCTCTATCAAAGTTTTCTTTCAATTACTATTACTGTGCTATATCTGTTCCATCTATTTATTTTTAGGAAGAAACAAATACATTAAGATGAGGTATACCAATTTTTTTTAATTTTTAAAATATTTCTTTGGTCTCAAAACTCACAGTTGTCTCTGATTGTGGGTATCATTCTAATCTATCAAAAGGTCTATGGCCATACCACCCTGAACGCACCTGATCTCATCTAATCTATCAAAAGTTAGCAACCTGCACTTATGAACAAACAACTGAACTTTAGTTAGTGTACTTTTAGATATTTTTTTCTCTGTGTGTGAAATTGTGGTATTTTCATCTATGTATGTGTGTGGGTAGATAAAAGATTTTTTTCTTCTAAATTTTATATGTTCCATTTTATCAGTGAGAACAGCTGTCATGGTTATAAAATGGTAACAAATATAAGCTTTACATAGCACTGTTTTTCTGCCCTTATGAAACTACTCTGGATTAATCCAGTAGCTCTGGTAAAGAATACATAATTGCTGATGGCATTAATAGATCACTGGATTTCTTAAATGTTCACTTTAGGAGATCTCTTCTAGTATAAATGCATTCTTCCTAGTCAAGGAAAATGCTTCTATTCACATCAGTAATGATGATTTTGTTTTCTTATTACTTCAAATTCTATAGTTAAATATTTTGCACTCCATGCAGAATAGCAGAATATTTCATTTTATTTATCAAATATAACAAAAGTCTTACCATATTAAGTGTCTAAAACCAGGGCATTAATTACAGTTACAGTGTTGTACAACCATCATTACTATCAATTTCCTTGATGTTTTCATCACGGAAAGAAACTCAGAAACCGTTCTGTAGTAACTCTCCAGTAGTCTCTTCTCCTAGCCCTTGCTGACCTGTGAAATCATATAACTATGTTGAACATTTTGAGAATTTTTCTCCACTGTTACAGGATACTTCTGTTTCTGTGAAATGGTTTGATATTAATGTTCTTCAATAAGTTGAAGCAAATTTCTTTATACAGTTATTTCCCATTCATTCCTAGCTCATATCTCTGGCAACACAAAAATATAGGTCATATTTCTCTTTCCTTCAGTTATCCAAGGTTCCCAAAGCCATTCTTTTAGTATATTTTTTCTAAACTTCTTAATTTCAGAATATTGTATTTCCTTTTAATATATGTTATAATTTGAAAGGATATTTCAGAGTATTCTCATTGTAAAATATAGAAACACAAATTTATTCCTACAATTCAGACTTTTACAGTCTTATTTTTTTGTCAGTTGTGGAGCTTGAACTCAGCGTGGACATTGACCCTGAGCTTTTTCATTCAAAGCTAGCAATCTACCACTTTGAGCCACAGAGCCACTTCTGGGTTTTGAGTGATTAATTGTAGATAAGAATCTCATGGACTTCTCTACCTGGACTGGCTTCAAACCATGATCCTCAGATCTCAGCCTCCTGAGTAGCTAGGATTACAGGAATGAGCCACTGGTGCCCAGCAATTCTATAGTCATTTTTAAAGAATTAGATCACTGCCGGGCTAGATTTACCTCCCCTGGTGCGGGGATGCTAAGCTTACTCCCTTATCAGTGCTCCCCTTTTCACCCTCTCCCCTGGGCACCCGACCCACGGGCAGCCAAGGTGGAGCGAAGGGACATGGGCAAGCCTAAAGTGCACATGGCCGAAAGAGATCCCCTTTTCCTCCCTCCTTACCCACCAAGGAAGCCAGGCGCAGACAGATCTCGGAGACGCTTCGGAGAGCAATCTGATTTAATCGGGAGAGGCTTACAGTAATATAATGATGATGACGAGGATTGAGCATGAGCCGGCGATAGGCTGGCGAGTTTGTCCATCCAAGAGCCGCTCCCAAGGACCTCCCTCATGGGCTAACATCACTTCCCATAGTACCGCCCTCTGGGCAAAGCCCGCAAAAAAGGGAGCACATGTGCTCGCTGGCACAAGGTGGGGGATGGTCTCAAAGCTATCCCTTCTGTTCCCGGACCCAGAAGGAGATAGATGTGGCTCACTTCCACACTGCCCCAGTGCTGGGGGAAGGGCGGTGTCTCGGGAGCGCTCTCATCGCCCTTCCCCCCTTAAGGCCAAGATGAATCCCCAACAGATCACATTCTCATTTGTTTATTTGTGTAATCAATTATTTTGATTTGTAGGGCATTGTGAAGTTGTAATATAAAATCCTAGAACAATTCACTGTAATTGTCTTGAATTGTTTTACTTATTTTTACGGTTTTCTTTTTTAGCTTAAATATAGGAATATATGTATGTATGTATGTGTGTGTATATATGTATATGATTTTTTAGATTTGATTCAGTTTCTGAATTCTTATGAAACCAAGTTCAATCAGAGAAGCAAGACAGAAATTAATAAGATGTGATGAGGAACTTATTGTAGGAATTAGACTTATACAACTGTTGTAGCTGTTGGGAAATAAAGGATCCAAAAGGGATCCGAGAAAAGTCATTAACCAACTGTGGTGTGAGTTAGGAATCAGAGTTTGCAGAAAGCCAGGCATGTACATGCATCAGAGCCCGACTAGTTTAGAAATAAAGCAGGGACAAGTACAGAGTCTATGGGAGCCTGCTGGCTCTTAATGGTGTCTACCTTTGAGTTTGCAGTAAAGCTTGGACCTGGGTTCACTGTTGTTCAGCAGAATTGACAGTTATGAAGGAAAACTGGATATTCAGAAAATCAAAGACTAACTTTAGAGAAATTATTTACCAAAACCTTGACACCTATCCCTTCTTGCCTCTAACCATCGATGACCTCCAGAGAAAAATAGCTACCATTTCAGTCCTGTTTCCCAAATTTCCTATCAAGTTCTCTTATGGGCAACATACACAGGAGCTTTACAGGGAAGAGGATAGTGAAAGACATAGTTCTAACTTGGCTGAGTTGACCCAGTGTAACACCACCATATCAGGTTCTAGTAACAGGTTAACTAGCTCTCCTGGTTTTCTATTAAGTGCAACTTCAATGAGAATACTTTCGTACAAGTCACTGATAAGGTTGAGAATAGAATGGAAATGTGTCTGGAAAATACTTTGTTTTATTTTCTCTTGACTGATTTTGGTTTTTACTTCATTAACATGCTGATTTTGCCCTTTCTTGTTTCAAGGACATGATTCCTGTGTGAGGACAGAGAAAGTTAAATAGTATTAGAGTAGTACTTGTGCAAGTATGGAAGTCACTGTGCTTTTGAATTTCATTTTCTTTGTGTCTCTGACCCTACTCATTAGGCTCTGATAGAATAATCACGTTTGAATAAATCTTCCTCTGTGACATTTATATTAAGGATTAGACTGACAAACAAAAAGTCTTCTTTAAAATTTAAAGCTAGGAGAAGTAAATTAATTTAATTAATCTCTCATTCTTCAGTTGTTAGTTTCAATGATCAAACCAGGTAGAGCTATCCCCAAAGCGGGGGGTCCCAGCCAGCCCCCAGAAATGGCCTCAATAAACACCCAAACAACTGGGAAGATGATTAGAAAGTAACAGACATATGCCCCAACTTTAACCTTCCACACTGATCCATGCTTTACTTTTAATCAATTACTCAGAGCTAACTGGAAAAGGGCAGAAGTGCATAGAGAACTATTGGCACTGTTGTTCATTGTGCTAGGAACTGGACGAAATAGTGATATGCCATTTTGGGTTCAGTCAGGAGACAGAAACTATACAGTAATATAAACAAAAGTTTCTTGTTACTTGTGAGATAGAGAGAGAAAAAGAGAATCCTAGATAAGGCAATCTTGGAAGGCAACTTCTCCCTAATAAACTCTTCTGAGATTGTCATGTAATTGCAGCTATTAGAAGGAAGACAGTTAACTAGGATGTTTAGAGCAGAGCTGCTAGAAAGCAGAAAGCAAACTCATAGGGAATGGGTGCAGGTGGTCTGGCTGGGGGGTAGGAATGGGGAAAGGTGTTACACATATAGAGTCAGAGTATGGCATGAAAGTGCAGTGTCTGCCTTAGGAGATCCACAAGAGACCAACTGGGTAGGGGTGGGAACAGACTGGTACAGAGAGTTGGGGGAGCTCTGTGGATGGGAGATGGTTTTGTAATACTTTGGAGGGGCTGCAGGGAGGTGGTCACTAGGCTGGATGTGTGCTACAGAGTACCAGTGTGCTCTGGGCATGTGGCCTTGACAGAATACCATTGATATCCTTTTACCTGGGATGCTGACTGCCTGTATGCCAGAGGGACCAAGAGAAGCCTTTCCTTCTTGCAGTGTCTCTCCATTCTACAGAATGTGTCTCCTGCACAGGAGTCATGCTTAAAGGAAATTTGTCTGTTATCACAGAGAAAATTTGAGCTGAGTAACAATAAATTGAGAGTTGGTACAATGGCTACTGGAACATAGTCCCGCCCTCAAACAAGATAGCCAGATGGAACTTGACATAGGTAAAGTAAATCAGAATATTGATTCTTAAATTCTAGACTTACAGTGATGAAAGTACAAAATACTAAGGACAAAGCAATTTGGCTGAAAGTTCTAAAGTATATATGTATATATATATATACATATACATGTATATATTACACATATATATCCTTGCAAAGAAACAGCAGAATAGAAGACAGAAAACTGAGTAAGCTTTAAGAATATGGTAAGGATATCATCAAGTACTGAAACTTAGAAAGATTCTTTAAATGCCTTTTATTATAAAAGTCAGGTAGAAATCCTAGACAGCATTTGTAGAGAAAGGCTTGGAAATAAAAAGTACCTGTCCTTACGGGAGGGTTCATAGATGAAACCCAAAAGAATAGGGACAAGAAAAGAAGACACTGGGGTTTCTGAGATGGGCCTATGGTGACTTTCGGGAACAGTTTCAATGAGGGTTGGGGGCAGTCTTTCATGATGGGATGAATTGTAGCTTAACAGTGAGGTCAGACTATTATAAGAAGAGGAGAAAGTAATACCCTCATACAGGGAGGAAAGAAAGGTCCTGTGGAGAAAAAAAGACTAGAAATGTATGAAATATATATATGTATATATATATATATATATATATAATAAGCATGATTATTTTTATACTTGTACTATGTACAATCCTGGCCTGGGACACATGGATAGAATCGCATAATTATGTGATAGTAGATACTGTGAGCATTAGTATTCAAATTTATGAAGCCAAAGAAAAATGCTCTCAGAGAAAGAAAAGTCACTGTATATCACAACAGAAAACACTTAGCATGCAAAAACAAATAAGGCATGGCCCAAGTCCTCAGTGTCTTCTACTTTCTGTAGTCCTCAGACAAATGTTCAGGATGTATGTTTCAGGAAAAGTGTGTGAGTGTGTGTGTGTGTGCGCGCACATGCGTGTGCACTACTGGGGTTGGAATTCAGAGCCTTGTACCTTGCACTTACCAAGCAAGCACTCTTACTTGACTGATGCTTCTAGCCCCACACATAAAAATTTTTTTCAAATTATTATCAAACTGATATACAGAGAGGTTACAGTTTCATACGTTAGGCATTGGATACATTTCTTGTACTGTTTGTTACCCTGTCCCTCATACCCCCCTCTCTCCTCCCACTTTCCCTTTCCCCACATGAGGTGTTCAGTTCACTTTCACCAAACAGTTTTGCAAGTATTGCTTTTGTAGTTGTCTTTTTTTACCCCGTGTCTCTCAATTTTGGTATTCCCTTTCAATTTCCTACTTCTAATACCAGTATACATGGTTTCCAAAATACTCAGATAAAATTACAGAGATAGTGTAGGTACAACCACTGGAAGGTGATACAAGAACATCATCAATAATAGAAGCTACAGATACAGATGGGACGTTGAAAGTAGTTAGAACTGTGATATAACAATCGTTTCCATAACATGGAGTTCATTTCACTTAGCATCATCTTATGTGTTCATAAGGGTATAGCTATTGGGCTCTTGTGATGCTCTGCTATGACTTGCCTAAACCTGTACTAATTATTCCCAATAAGGGAGACCATAGAGTCCATGTTTCTTTGGGTCTAGCTCACTTCACTTAGTATAATTTTTTCCAAGTCCTTCCATTTCCTTACAAATGGGGCAATGTCATTCTTTCTGATAGAGGCATAAAATTCCATTGTGTATATGTACCACATTTTCCTGATCCATTCGTCTACTGAGGGGCATCTGGGTAAAATTTTAATGATCAAATAATGCATATTTACTATGCAAAGTAAAGTAATGAAGGGAGGATTTGTCAAGAAAAATGTTGATGCTCTTCCTTCAACATATATTTTTTCTATTGCCACTCGGTATGCAAATATATGGGTGGTTATGGTTGCTTTCATAGTCCAATATTCTCCATAGAGTTCTATAGTTAGCTTCTTCTGTCAGTAATTGATCAAGAACTTCCTTCCACATCTGTCATTAAAGTTTTCCCATAATGGCTTTGACTCTGAGAGTTCCAAAGTGCACATGATATTGGCTTGGGATGCAATGTTCCTCAAGTAAACAGATACCAGGCTCAGTGGGACAGACACTGGTGAGATTGCCTGGTGATCTCAGTGTAGTGGATAAAGTATCTGGTCTTGCCAAAATGAGTAACAACAATAGAAATGCATAGAAAGAGCCCACCTGTGAACAATAAACTAGAACTAATGAAGTGAGCAAAAAGAGAGTAAATGAAAGGAGAGGAGTCACCAGTGACCTTAGCTTGGACCTGCAGAACTTTTATTTCTGTCCTTTCTGATGGCTTTGTGTCTCTGGTGGCATCCCACTTGATTTTAAATTCAATCATGGTGAAAAGATGGAAACTTGTGTCACACAGCTCTTCACATGAGCTTCATGAATGGAGGGAAACTTCCTGTGTTGCCCACGGTTGTATCCCTGGTCCCTGCTTGAAGAATCCTTCAATAATGCACAACAAAATTAGAGCAGGATTCATGTGATTTTTTTCTGCTTTAAAAATGTCCACTTCAAAAAGCTGTTGAGCTATATGACCTCCAAGTTGCCTAAAGCACAGACCAAGAGAAACATGAAACCCACTAGAGAGTGGACATACAGGGTAGGAGAGATCTACAGTCAGCAGTCAGAGCAATCAGAATTTCACCTCTGGATAAGTTGGTCTCTCTGGACCTGGCCTTAGAGGCTGTTTTTATACTAATGATGATGAAAAATCCAACTAGGCCAACTTTAGACAACTTCACATAATTAAACACTGTCTACCAGGGAGAGAATTACCCAGTGGAGGAAGCAGCAGGGGAACCAGAAAACCAGACTGGTTCCAGTTCTACTACAACATAACTGGATGTTTCCAAACTTTATTATTTTTTGCTTCACTTTACCCTTCTTGAATAGATAAGGGTAATTATTTAGAACCTGTGCAAGGCATTGAAGAATCTCAGATAGGAAAGTATAGCTCAGTATAGCTTAGGTAGGCGGCAGCCTGGGTGTCTGTCAGGTTGTCAGGTTGTCTTGACATTTCCTAGGATAATAGATACCCTTGAGAATCTTATGGAAAAAAAAAATCAATCTTGTTTTTGTTTTTTAGCTCTTTTAAGACAGGGTCTTGCCACCTGGTCCAGGCTGGCCTAGAACTTATTATGCAATCTGTCCTGACCTGGAGTTTGTGATCTTCCTGCTTTTTCCTCCTGAGTACTTAGATTAGAGGCATGTGCCACTACACTTGGTGAAAAACATCACTCCAGGACATACTTGAAAAATTTTAAGATTATAGGAGAGTTTGTGGATTCTCTAGTCCTGTGGATCTGTAAATTCCAAGTATCCTTAATTAATCATCCTTGTGTATCATCTTGGTTTACAAAATAAGCTCAGCTCTTGTTCAAATTGTTAGGTTTTTGTTTTTTTACTAGTAATTAGCTCACTTATACAGGGTGGATGGGAGTAATGAAACAACAGTGAATGTGTTCATCTTGTTTTTCTTAATGGCCCTGGTAAAAGCCTTTTTTTGGCGTGGTGGGGGGGGGTGTAAGAATTAGCAAGAAAAGCCCGAGAACGGCATCCCCTGATGAGTTTGATCTGCACATGAGCTCATTGTCTCACATTAATATATAATCATGAGAATGGTCCTGATTGGTGAGGTTGCTGTGGTACTGCAGCGGCTCCGCATCCAAGCTGGAACAACTGTGTACATACCAGGCTATGGTGTGATCTGCCTGCCCTCATACCTACACATTGCTATTGTGGGTGTGTATACACAGACATATACATTCACAAGTATACAGATACATGACGTGTATATGGTCTCATGCATTCAATATACACAGCAGGTGTGTATGTATGTGTGTAGGAAGATATTTATTCCCAATGAAGCTAAACCCACGTTCTTCCAAGTTGCCTTTTTTTCCCTGATGGGAAAGACAAGGCTGTTAGTAAACAAGCCCATCAGATAGCTGAGCTGATAAAGAGCAATTTGACAAGCTATATATAAATGAGAACTGCAGGTACCCATAAACCAGATTGTAAAGGTGCCCTGGCCTGGCCTCCCCACCATCCATCCAGCCACTATGTATTTACAGATGCCCCTTCCTTCAGGTGGTGAGGGCCAGCAAAAACTAGCACATATCCCCTCTCTAAAAGAGAGCAGCAAAATGTTTCTGCTTGTACTTGCTTTCCTTTAGATCCTTGTCACCTGGACAGGTGAAATATAGGTCTGGGTAATTAGCCTTGGCTGGGTCAGGACACTTCACTGAAAATCATGCTGCACTCTTGTTTCAACCAGCCCCACTCCTACTTCCACATGAAACAGCCCCAGCCCTCTGGCAGGGAGAGCATCAAAAGGCAGTGTCATTCCTCCAGCCCTTTTTACTTTGTTTTTTTAGGTTGGGTCATTATTTTCAGATAGAATCTTTTTATTTCCCCTGGAATCAGCCTCAAACTATAACGCTTACATGGTTGGGGTCATAGACACACACCATCATGCCTATATTATTGGTTGAGATAGGGTCTTATAAATTTCTGTCTGGGCTAGCCTCAAACAGTAATTCCCCTTTAATTACTGCCTCCTAAATAGCAAGGATTACAGGTGTGAGCCATAGTGCCTGCCTCATTGGGGTGCTCTTGAGTCTCAAGTGTCTCCTGTATTTGAACTCTTTGTGTGTGTGTATGTGTGTGTGTGAGAGAGAGAGAGAGAGTCTGACTAAGGATGAAACACAGGCTTTGCACTCTCTACTACTTGAGCTACTATGCCAGGCTTTTGTCTATATCTTGAAACATCATTTTACCTCTATTTCTCCTGGATCTTGAGGCTTTTTCTGCTTTGTCCTTTCAAGCCTATAAACAAACTCAAGCTTTGCCATCCTAAAAAGAAAAGATGCTTCTCTGCCCATCATCTTGCTCTTCTTACCCAAACTTTTTGGACCAATCACATTAGCTGTTCATATTTCTAAAACTTCTGTATACTTTTCAGTTCCTTATAGGGCTTCTTGAGCTACTCTACCAAGACTTCCCTTGTCAAGGTCTCTAGTAATACCTCTGTTGCTAAGTCTCTGGCTTCCTTTCCAAAGCATCCTGTTCAGTCTCTGTGAAATGCCTGATGTCCTGAACCTTTCCATCCCTCTGAAAAGTCCTTCAATCCATGGCTCCTATAATGTTTAATACACCCCCCCCGACACACACACCAAGTTACACACAGCAGTCTTCCTTTCACTTTGTTATCCTTATATCCAACGAATGACCTGAGTCTATCTTCTTGTGTCAAAGATTGCTCCTCTTGCCTTACATTTCCACACCTTTGCCTGAATTCAGGCTGCTGCACTGGTGTTGGCTTTCTCTGGTGTTAGGGGTAAAGGGTGTATTCCTTTCTATGGATTCTGGTGGCATTCTATTAGCAAAACGTAGAGAACAGTAAGTTTGCCTCCTACCATCCTAGTACTCTTCTAAGAGCCTCCTCAAACCCTCTAAGGATGACACATTCAGGATGTATGTTGGCTTCTCTCTATTCTCTGATTCAGGGATGAAAGTCATGTCTATGAACAAGAGTCTTTAGGAAGCCTGAGGCTCCTGAGAAATGTAGGAAAAATGAACTAACTCCTACCCCAGGATGAGCAAGCTGAGTATCTAAACCCAGCTAACACAAACTGTGTTAGTTTTTTAATTACGGTTGCAAAATAGTTAAGAAAAATAACTTAAAGAAGGAAAGATTTATTTAGGCTCTAGAGTTTCAGGATCTTCAGCCTGTTGGTCATTTGACTCCCTTGCCTTTAGGCCTTTGGTGAGGCCAAAACACTATGGAGGAAGGGCATAGTAAAGGAAGGCTGCTCATTTCCTGGAAGCCAAGAAGCAGAAGAAGAGAAGAAGGGAACAAGACATACTTTTCCAGGATGTACCCCCAGTGAATTACTTCTTCCCACTAGGACCTGCCCCCTGGTTTCCATTCACAGCCCAGTAATGCCATTAAGTTATAAATCCATCAGTGGATGATGAAGTCAAATTCATAATGATCCTGTCACCTCTGAACACAGCTGTGGGAACAAGCCTTTAACACATGAACCTTTTGTAGAGACATTTCATAGTCTCTCCTGACACAGATGGAGATGAGAGAGAAATAGCAGCTCACATAAATGTATTTGGGTTTTGACAGCCAATCACATGAAATTATTTTGGAGAAATTATGAGTGTTGAAGAGAAGTTAAAGCCTTGGAGTATATGAAGGATTTTTGTACAGTGGTTTTTGTGAGGCATATTGGCCCATTTTTTTTTCCTGCCTGTCAAGAACAGAACATGAGGAAATTAACTTATCACGCACTTGGCATTTAGAAAGGGCTGTGTGATGTTGTGCAGTTGATTAAAATAAAGCAGGGGGGTATTTTAGTGGGACATTTGAAAGAACTTTTTAACAAGTATGAAATTAAAATATAAATTAACTGCTAAGATAGACCATGAGGGTGCCTTAACTAGACTTTCAAAAGATAAATATGTATTTGTCTAGTGTTCACTGGAGTTTAAACTCAATTGATTGCTGGTATTTTTTACTCTAGGTACAAAGTAGATCTTTGCAACAACAATTTAGACATTTGTGTATTTGGTTTCCTGAAAGAGATCTTAAAAATCAGCTTCTGTGTTTGCATTTCTATGCCTGCAGTTAAAGAAATGCACCTTACTATCTCTCAGGGTTTCTCTTATTCCTAGAATCCTAGAATTCCTTCTACAACATTACCATAGCAAGGCATGACACATGGCCCAATCATAGTGATAAGCAAATATGGTTGGCTGCTGTATTCCAACACTTACACATCTGTGAAAGTAAAGAAACCTATTTCATGAAGGACCGTGGGCACCATTGCTTAAGTTTATTACCCCTCTTCCATGCCAAAGAGCAGCCCTGAGTAAGTGAAAGCTGAGGAAGGCAGTCTTCAAACAAGAATACCAAACCAAACGCAATGGGAATTAAAGTAACTTCTAATAAAAGAGAAGTAGCTGCAATGATAAATAAATAAATAAAGAAAAATAAAGAAGAGTCCCGTAGATACTGTGGGAGGAACAAGATAAACAGACTAAACCAGTAATGAAAGAGAAAATGATCAACATGAAGGACAGGTTAACTACAGATTAGATTTTTAAAAATAAGAGGTCTGGGGGGGCTGGGGATATGGCCTAGTGGCAAGAGAGCTTGCCTCATATACATGAGGCCCTGGGTTCGATTCCCCAGCACCACATATACAGAAAACGGCCAGAGGTGGCGCTGTGGCTCAAGTGGCAGAGTGCTAGCCTTGAGCGGGAAGAAGCCAGGGACAGTGCTCAGGCCCTGAGTCCAAGGCCCAGGACTGGCCAAAAAAAAAAAAAAAAAAAAAAAAAAGAAAAGAAAAATAAGAGGTCTGGGAAGAAGAGTGAGTGCCAACTTGAGATAGGTGTGTGAAACTATTCATGCACTAGGGCTGAGTGGGAAGAGAAAAAGATACACTAGTGTTTAGACAGTGTAAAGGATCCATTCTTTCCTGTGGTTTCAGATGTTCTATTAGCAAAGCATACTGAACGACCTCCCTTCATCCTAGCACCCTTCTAAGATCTTCCCCTGGCCTTTCAAGGATAACACATTTAGAGGGATGGGCTGTGTGAAACACGAATTTGTGTGGGCTATATGCCCAGGGAGTCATCCTTCCTGAGGGCAGAGGTTATGCTGGATTTCCCCATGACTAAATCTTCATAGACAGCCCTTACTCAGCTTGTCTTGAGAAGCACATTGATTTTCTTTTCTCTCTGGTCCATTTTCACATTCTTCTCAATTTCCTAGAGCTTTTCCTTAAGAAAACCACTTGGATTTGTATTTTCCATCTGCAAGTTATTTCATAGAAACGTTTTCCCAATCAGATTCCATTTCTATCTATTTTATGAGGTATCTTTTGGGGCTAGAAATATCAATGCCTTCCAGGATCTAGAGAGAAAAACCTCTGACTGCTAAGATTTAAATGTAGCAGGAATCCTCCCATTCATACAGATGTCTAATATCCTAAATCCAACTTTAATGATATTGAATTGAAGCTATGGTTTTTGGAGGTAAAGGCTTTAGAAAGTCATAGAGAATAGATTAGATTAGATTAGATCAGATCAGACCACATCAGACCAGACAAGACCAGATCATTAGGCTGGAATCTCCATCCCTTCATAAGGACAAGAGAGACACAGAGATATACAAGCTTTCGGTTTTTACAATGATCTAATGTAGACTTCACCAGAGCTATGTCACGCTCTTAGACTTCACATCTTCCAAACTGTGGGCTAAATAAACACATTTTCTTTTTAATGTAGCAAAACTCATGTATTTTATTATAGTAACAAAAACAGACTAATACAGTGTCATATTCCAACTGGAGGATTGTCTTTCTCTATCAAAGAGATAATGATGTCAGAAAACAATAAACATTTCTCTGTGTTCTTCCATTTGACATATCTAGATTTATTTCCTCAGTTGCTCATCCATTGTCTCATCTGAACCTTACACCTATTTTTAAAAATGTTTCGTTATTCTCATTTTCAGAACCAAGAAAGGAAGTGAAGAGAAAGAACCAAGTTTACTCAAGACTGCTTGGCAGGTCTCGGTCCCCTAGATTCAGGTTCTACGCTTTGAGTTGTACCGGGTCTGGATGGCTCTACTCTGAATCTAAAGAGCTGTAAACTAGAACTGATGGTTCCATTCTAAAAGTTGATAGGCTTGCGACCCAAGAAGAGCTGATTTTTCATCTAACTTTGAAGGCCAGAAAATGTCCATTGCTTAAACTAGGAAGAGCAATGTCCTTAGCTTATATAACCATGTTGTTCCATTCAGGTCTTCAAATTGAATGAGTGCTAATCGCATTAGGGAGAGCAATCTGTTTTACCCCAGTCTACTGAGTCAGTTGTGAATCTCATGCAGAAACACCCTCACAGATACTCCCAGAATAGTGTAATCTGTGGCTTAGAAAAGGAAACAAGAAAGAGGAAACATATCTCTTTAAAAAAATAAACAAGGTGGTGATTTCCATATGTTTCATGCCATGCCACTTGGAAGAAGGTTTAGCTTTGCTCTGTAAGGCTGAAGAGGAGAGAAATAGACCCAGTAGTGTGGGACATAAGAGCATCCACCACTAATTAACTGTTTACTCTAAGCCAATCCCTTGGTATATGCTGATTCTTCAAATCTGGTGAGTGAGGTACACCAATGTGATTATTCCCATTTCACAGGTAAAGAACGAGGAGATCAAGATAATGATTGGATTCTCACAGCAAGAAAGTAATAAAGCTCGAGATGAAATCTGTCCCACCCCAGGGCCAGTACACATAATCATTTTTTTTCAGTGCATTCCTGTGGATATTTTCCAATCAACACAAGAGAAATTATGGAATGGATATTCTCTCTAGGAGTGACAAACTCTGACCAACAAGGCTGCTCAAAGACTTCACAAGTCTTTTTTCTTCTTTGTTTCTGTCTTTCATCTGTGATCCAAAGAGAAATAGAGTTTTCTGTAGATTAATAGTCTGTGGAGAGCAGCATTGGTAGTGGGTCTGGTGATTCGTTATCATTTTCTCAACTTGAATGTGGACACAGTGATAAATCCCAAATCTAGTTTCTTGAAGATGTTTTTTATTTTTCACTCATTTTGATATTGTTTATGACTATCAGAATTGGCAGAAGTTTATTGATGTAGTTTTATGGCATAACAGTCCCATTCTTAATGAAAAATTATAATGATGTGTATATTTTGAAATAAATGCAAGAAACCTTATGAAAGTTAAATAGGGAATAAAAGCTTACAGAACCTTGGGAATTATATGAACTCCAGTCAACTACTTTGTTATCCTATGCTTGATAATTATGGTGAAAGTTAAGAAGATAGACAGACAGTTGCTTTTTGAAAGCATGATCGGAACCACATTAGTCTTAAGGAAAAAGAAAGGTGAATCTTTCCATGTTCTGCAGTGTTCACATTCATCTTTCCCTCTCAATTTTAACCCCACCCTTCACAGTTCTTTTATTTTTATTCTTAATTTTGTATTTAAGTTGTTGTACAGATGAGTTGCCATTTTAAAAAAAGCAGTGTGTGGATACAACGTATCTTGACTGATGTCACCCCTTTCAACATTCACATCCATCTCTCCCTACTCATCCCCCCCCTCACTCTTCTTAATTCTGTAGGATATGCATTGGATTTTTGCCTGCATTTCCTCCCTCCCTTCTCTTCATTCATCTGTCCCTTTTCCCTAGACCCCATCCCACCCATTTTGAGTGCCTGCTTCCTGGTATTTTATTTTGCTGGATGTTGATTTTGGCTTTCTAGGGAATTGCACTATTTGTGATCTCCCTTGAATCTATCATATTTTCACAATTCTTAAGAAAACCAAGCAGTGATGTTCTTTGAATATATTTCAAGATCTGAAAGTATAGATCCGAACCTTTAATTAGTTGATGTATTATGTTTATGACTGAAGTCATATGGAAAAACTTTCTGCTTTTTTATGTTGGTGGAAACTTTCTAACCTTTTGGTGACTTTTTGGCTAGCTAGAGGTTATTTACTTTTCATAACAACACATTAGGTTTCTGAATTCAGACATAGCAAGTTGAGCAGTCTCCAGGGAGTCCAAAGAGAGTGGCTGCTTCCGTGCACAGGTTGTCATCGGATTTTTGACAAGGTGCTTTGTGAAGGTCAAGTTTAACCTTAGCTTACTGCTCTCCTTTTGTATCTTCCACATCTCTGTGTCTGATTAGCATGCCAAATCGTATTCATCTCTGCTGTATCAACTTTAAATCTAACTCTCTGTCCCTAGGGTATTACATAATAAATTAAAGACTCAAAATCAAAGGAGTCTTATGTGTGATGCATCTGAACTAACTGGACTAGAGTTCCTGGGGTGAGAGTGAGGGTGGGAGATGAGTTGCTAGGCAGACTACATTATGAGTGTGTTAATGACAGTGGGTATGCCTTTTTCCTTCCTAAGCAGGGTGTAGGTGCCTCCCATGTCCCACAGAGATGTGCTGGCAGTTAGGATGCTAAGATGTGGGTTCTTGCGCCTTCAAGGAGTTCCTGTATCAACATGATAGTGTGGAAGAGATGAGACTGCACAGACAAACCCCAGGGGCTTCAACCATTTCCACTACTGAGAAAGGAAAGCTTCTCTGAGCCAAGTCTTGAAGAATATGTACAGCTATTTCAAAGGCAGGAAGATAAGTGTAGCTAGTTTGTGTAGGTCAGAATTTGGAGACATGAGTCCTTCATACTCAGGACTTCAACCTGAAGGCAGTAGGAAGCCTTTGGATGGTTTTAAGAGGAAAATAATGAAGTGTAGTATATATATTTTAAAATACTTAATTGCTCTGGAGAATGGGCTGGTGGTTAGTGTGCTAGGAAGCAGAAAAACAGTCATGCAGAGGATATTGCAAAACTCCGGGTTAAAAAATGAGAACAAAAGCAGGGCCATGGAGTTGAAAACACAAATCACATATAGGAGGGAGGTCCCCTGCAGGGACACAGCCCTGAGTTACTTTCTAGAAACAGTGGCATGAGGAATCAAGGGAATCACCTAGATTTCTGACTTGAATGGATACAGGGATTCATTATTAAGATGGAGTTCTAGAGTATGACCATGCTTGCTTGACAAATTTAGGGGATGATGGTGAATTCAGATAGGGACCTGATAAATTTGAGAAGCTTCAAAGATATTCCAGGAAGGGATGTCTGATAGGAAGGGTTGGGGGGAATGGCCTATAGTTCAGACAGGAAATAGTGAAGTACATTGGTGATTTGTCCCTTTGGTAAGAAGGGATAATATTATTGACAATATTAGAAAAGCCAAGGACTCATTGGCCCCAAATCCTCAGATTATCTTTCTTGGAAGCCACATTATCTATCTATTTAAGGATCATTTTGATAGGAATGTTATTAATTTCTGTGAAGGTTACTATTCCTCTAGTCTTAGTTATTATGGTAAAAGTTAAGAAAATTGACCAAGCCAATTTTGGGAAACAAGATCAGAACCTGAAATAACTTCTAGCACAGTTTAGCAAAGGACCTGTGATCCTTAACATGAACTTGAGTTTCTGCCTAGAGCTTTTCTCCTTTCTTTTGAACATCCCTCCCAGGCTTTGGGAGAGGATCTCAGCTACTAGACTATTTACAAACTGCACCAATAAAGAGAAGTAAAATGGCACTTTTGCAAATACTTCATCTTCACAATAACTCTGCATGGTGTTTCTATTAATAGGCCCTGGTTTATAGGTAGCACAACTGAGCATTTGGTAGCTTGCCTTGTTTGTATTAAGTAGTAAAATTATAAAGACCTTAAAACTCCAAATCCCATTATCTTTCTCCTATAAAACACTGCTTTAAAAAAAAAAAGCCAGTTAAGCCCTTGGGTGAAAGCCATCAGTGTTTTAATGGAAGAAAAAATACTTTTTGGAAAGGATGTGGCCCTAGTCATGTTTATCCGAAACTACTCTCTCTGGATCACCTAATACTCATTGTACTGGCCATTTCCTTCATCTCCCTGCCCTTACCCAAGCCCAACAGTATTCAGACCTGGTGGTTCTGATGGTACCCTGCCCTATGCCTACTTAAGATTTACCAATAGAGTCCTTTGCTTATAACTTTCCTTTTTCTTCTGCTTCTACTCTTGTCCTACCTTCTTCAACTCCTAGTAGCCAGAGGATACTTCTAAGGAAGCACAAGGAAGTCAGTCCTCTCTTCAGAAGTCTCCAATGGCTTCTCATTTCAGCTAGAATACAAGCTGTGACCTTCAAGGCCTTCTGTGTTCTGTTGGCTGATAGTTTCTGTGACCCTGTTACTGACTGTACTTACTCCTCTTGAACCATACTTGACATTTCACATGTCCTTTTAGCACCTTCTGCACATCACAGAGCTTATTATCTTTCTTTTCCCTCTTCCTGCAGTACCTTTGCCCTATGACTGGCTCCCTCACATTCTTAGGTCTCTGCCTGTCTATAAGATGATACCTATAACAGCAGCCTCCATTATGACCTGTCTCTATTCTGCCTGATGTTTTTTCATAGCACTTGTTTTTTATTTGCATAACTACACCTATGTATAAGCTCTGTGAACCCAAGAGCTTTGTTAAATATTCTCAGCTGCTGAGAAAGCTCCAGGCCCATTCATACTCTCAAAGGACTGACTGACTCATGAAATGAATCTGTGGATACCATGGTCCTGGCAGAAGGGCATATAAAGCCATAATCACCAAGACACCTACAAGAATGCAAAGAAGTGTCTTAGTTTCCCAACATGGCTGGCATTGCTGGTTCTCCAAGTTTCCTCATTCGTGGCTAACAGTAAAAAAGCATTAGGAAATGTGTACACACTTCTCTGGGCAGATGCAGATTTGTTTCATTGATAAGGATAAGAACAATCTTTCCTTCTCACATAGAAGTTACCAAGTCAGGTTTGCCACCTCATGAGACAGCTCCTAATAGTATAGGCTCCATGTCTTACCCAGACTTCTCTCACATCTGGATGATACTCACACTCTGTATTTGAGGAACCTATTGAAAAGTTCTCATCCATTGTAGAGTTCTGATCCCATAGGAAGAAGACTGGTAATTTAACTTTAGAGAGCTCTGTCTTTTGGCTGTTCTTAATTGGAAAGTTCCTATGGAAGACTTGAATCTACCACCATTTTCAGTAAATCTTTTTTTGTGGCTTTTTCCCTAGGATCTTCTATGTCTCTCATGATTCCCAGGACTTGAAGATCTTCAGCTATATCGCTCGAGATGGTGCCAGCAACATTTTCAGGTGCAATGTCTTCAAATCCAAAAAGAAGGTAAAGGCCTGCAGCTATAGCTCAGGTGGTAACACACTTGCCTAGCAAGAGAGAGGCTGTAAGTTCTAGACCACTGTATTTCCAAAAAGAAGGTAAAGGGACAGTCATTGTTCATCTGTTATTTTCCTCTGGTGAACCTTAGGCACACCCAGCACTGACCAATCTCCCCACTGAAGATTTGGAGGTGGCACTTTTAATGCCAAAATTGGGACAACTACCTTACTAGCCTGTCACTGTTTCTATGTAATGGAATTTTCTTTCAGTTTCTTCTGAATTTTATATTGTATATGTGTACAGTTGGAGAAGGATTAACCAGTAGATATCTACTATAAAAGAGGAGCAGGCAGATAGCACTAGGAATTTTGCTCACCTTGGCATGGGCTAGAAAAGATGTGTTTCTGGGGGTATGAGGGACGAGGTAACAGACAGTACAAGTAATGTATCCAGTGCCTAACGTATGAAACTGTAACCTCTCTGTATATCAGTTTGATAATAAAAATTTGAAAAAAAAGAAAAAAAGAAAAGAAAACATGCGTTTCTGTTTTCCAAGGTGACCTATCATCTAAGTCCGAGCAGTGGGATATTGATTGTCCTGGGTAATGATTTAAATATGACAAACCTTGATACTTGAGAAAATGCAACTTTTACAGTCTGCAGCAGCATTCTTCCTTGCCATCACTCCTTGAGTTAGCCTAACACTCGAAATTGGAGCCTAGGATACCTCCTAGGGGTTAATAACCCTAGAATTTAATCCCACCTGTCCACTAGAATCCGGAATGATGTAGTGCAATTTACTACTCCACTTTCTAGTCTTAGCTTCCTTGCATATAAGGAAGACGATAGTAAAAATTAGCACTTCCTAACATATATTCTATAAAACATTTAGCATCCAAAATATTAAAGGGGAAAAATGCTACCCTATTTAAGGTGCTAAGAAGATTTGAAGTTAAAGAAATCTCTAATCCAGCACTTTTACAGATTACATAGCATGGGCCATTTTTTTCATGTACTTATGTTAATGTCCTGGAAAGTATTTTCCTATAGATGAGATATTTTTTAAAGCACTGGCACTGTATTGATAACCCTAAGGACCCTTCCATATCTACTGTTCTAGAGACAAACCTTCTAACCCATTTCTAACCCACTTCCTGGATATTCCTCCTTTGAGTCTATGTGACATCTTTTATGCTGTAAGATAGCTTCAATAGGTTTATAACTACCTTGTCATTTGGGGGATATGAGAATAATACATGACAGGGTCAAGATTTACTAGAACAAATGCTCTTTGACCTATAATGAGGTTATGTCCCAATAAAGCCAATTTAAATTGAAAATGTTCAAAGTAGAAAAGGCACTTAATAAACACAGCCTAGCAAACATTGTAGCTTAGCAACATGGTACACTCTAGAGTGCAGTTGTTTCCCTCCTGATTGTATGGATGACTGGGAACTTTGTTTTGCTGCCTCTGCCCAGCATTGTGAACATATCATACTGTATATCAGTAGCCCAGAAAAAGATTTAAAAATTTAAATTCAAACTACAGTTCCTATATGTTTCTAGCTTTCACACCATTGTAAAGAAATAAAGTTGAAGCAGGTACTGTTGACTCATGCCTGTAATCCTAGCTACTCAGGAAGCTGAGATCTAAGTATCACAACTCAAAGCCAGTCCAGGCAGGAAAGTCTGTGAGACTTTTATCTCCAATTAACAATCAAAAAGCTGCAAGTGGAGCTGTGGCTCAAGTGGTAGAGCACTAGCCTCTAGCACAAAACTCATGGACAGCACTCAGGCCCTGAGTTCAAGCCCTAGGACAGACAGACACACAAAAACTTTAAGTTGAACCATGTCATCTGGCTATATGTGTATCCTGAGTGCATTGAGGTTCAGAGAGCGTTAGTGATTTGTCAAGTTCCCAATGGAAGGTATTGTCTATAACCAGGGAGACAAACAGAACAAAGAATTGGGGTAAGAAACCTAAGTAAAGGAAACCATTATACTGTATTTGCTTTGTCACTGGATCTAATATTGGCAATACAGGCATGGTGGGGGGGGGGGTCCTGTCAAAAACAGTCTTAGAAAGATGACCATGTAGAACTTAGTTCCTATTGCCCGTGGAGAAGCCATCTAGTTCCAGATCACATCAGTTTGTTTTTGTTTTTTGTTTTGTTTCTGTTTTATAGCTCTCGGAGATAATTCTGATCTCTGCCTTTTCTGTTTTCTCTATTCCTTTCACCTACTGATCCTGTGCCTCTTCACAGGGTTGATTCTCAGGCCCTGTACTGACTGGCTTGCCGCCATGCAGCTGAAGGAATTATTTCCAGATAGGCTGGGGCTGTGAGCTCTGTTGCTGCTGAACTATAGGTGGGAGGGCCAGTTTCCCAGCCAACAAAGAGAAATGAATTGTTCAGCACAGGAAACAGAATTGGGGAGTGGTAAGAAACAGGTCTCTGAGGTTTTGTACACCATCCTGGTTAACCTACAAATGTAGTGATTTTTTTTTAGAAACTACTTCTGGTTTGAAGAGATAATAGCTTGGGAAAGAGTTTTAATTGGCAAATCAATGGCATATTTAGGAGGTGAGGAAAAAAAAGAACTACAGATCATAAGGAAATGTGTTTTATAAGAATATTTCTAGACTGTTAGAGGTCAATAAGCCAGCAGACCTGGATGTTCTCCAGTCCTCATGAAGATCATAGTGTAGGAGAGCCTTGACTAAGTACCTTGCTATGCTGTGACTTTGGTCAGTGCTGATTCACATCACATTATGTCCCCTGTGTGTGTGTGCCCATTGCATGTTCCTTTTGATAGACTTCTCACACAGATGTCATGCCTATCTTATTGTTCACTTAAGAGTGCAGGTCAGATGCCTCAACTTTGCCATTAGAAGTTATACTTGCCCCCAACATGATCTTATTCTGTACCTCTGGTTTCCTGCTAGTCACTCACCTATACAACTAATAAGGTTCCCATCTTGAGAATTGGAACCTTGAACTATTTTTCCAGTTGGTCTTTTGAGAGAAGCTAGATAACAATGTTGCAGCACCTCAACATGCTCCTTACTACTCTAGGTGACCCACACACTGTAGCTTTCTATTAAGTCCAACAATATCTACCAACCTATTTTAAATACTTGTTGTATGCCTGAGATTCCAGAATTCTATGTATGACATTGTGGTCCCCTTCTAGACTTTTGAAGTAGGAACTATTATCCTTCTTGTTTCACAGAGGAAAATGTGGAACTTTAACTTGCATAAGGACTCAGGATAATAAAGTAAGAACTCAACCCAGAAAGTCACACTTGGGAGCTTACACATTAACTGCTGCATTTTACCATTGTCCAGGGCTCATTAAGATGTTACTTAACTAAGGGATAGCCATAGTTCCCAAGACCAATTTGTAACTATATTCTAATGAAATCTTTTCTTGGATTTGAAGAGCTCTTTGACTCTGACACAAATCATTTAGACTGTGGATTTTTCCTTTTTTTCCCCTATAGTATCCTTGTACAGACAACATTGACCACATTTTTAAAACTGGTGAAAGATAGGACTCAGGCTAGGAAATTACCCTTGGTCAAACAGTGTATCCATGCACTGAAATTAGAAACTGGCTGCTGCCTCTCAGTCCAAGGCTCTAACCACTAAACCCTGTTACATGAAATGAAACACACAAGAGCCTCCCTGGACCTCTCCAGCCATTAACTAAGGTAAAAGGCATTTTAGGAATGCAGATTGTTGTGTGTGTCAATCTGATGTTTAAGAGCAAATTCTGTATGTAGGAAGAATTGCTAGGATGATGGTGGAGAGGGCCTAGCACTCTTCAGACTAAATGCTAGCAAGGAGGCTGACAGCATCGCTGGATACTCTTCTAGTGATACAGGCATTCCTTGTATTCCTTTCTTGGGGATAGAATGATACAGTATTTATTTGCAAGGCCATTTGCCTCTTCAGCCTCTTGCCTGGCCTCCTAAACTCTCCTGTGGAGGGGGTGTTGCCCTCCTCTGAGCACCGGGAGGATATGGCCATCTGCCTTGATGAAGAGTGACTGGGCCTATTAGGGCATCACTGCAGGAGGTGTCAGCGATTAGCAGGAACAGCAGGAAGTTCCCCTTATCTTCACGGACAGCTCCTTGACATTATTTTGCCTTCCATCACAGCTCAGTTGGTTTGGATTAGGAGGAGTTATTTCCTCCCGTAATGCTCTCAGCAAACTTGGGGGCCACAGCTGTGAAGTGTAACTTTAGACTTTGCCATGGAATTTGACTGATGATGATAATCTCATGTGCTAAACAATTAATCAAAATATGCCTGGTCAAATGTAAGACATAAAAGAGAAGTAGGTTTTTAATTTAAAGCTAGAGACTTTTGTTTATACCTCAAGTATTCTGGTAGAGTTAGATTGGGAAGTCAAAATAATAGAAATCATAGAACTCATCTATAGACTGGGGGTATAGGTACGTGGTAGAGCACTTTGCCTAGGATGTATTCAGCCCTGGGTTCAAGCACCAGCACTGA
Source organism: Perognathus longimembris pacificus (assembly GCF_023159225.1). NCBI lineage: Eukaryota > Metazoa > Chordata > Mammalia > Rodentia > Heteromyidae > Perognathus > Perognathus longimembris. The sequence goes on along the minus strand of NC_063171.1, from coordinate 35,175,928 downwards.
AAACAAACCTACAGGTCTCTTGTTTATGGATGGAGAATCCAGTACCTGGGAAGGTGAGTTAGCATGTCCATATTCACCCAACTGGTTACTAAAAGCACTGAGATTGTAACTCAATCTTTTTTCTCTGTGGCACCATGTTTCATGGACTAGTAGAGTACAAGGGAAGAAAACACAGAGGCTGATTGGAATCTTTGTGGTGTACTATTTTCTGCCAGTGTTAGAAGTAATACCCACCTTGAAACTAGCTTTTCAGGTGCTGAGTAATATTCTGTTGTCTTACCTTCTGACTCCATTGAATGACAGAATGGATTCATTAAAACTTGTTGAAGGAAACCCTAACCCATTTCACAGCCTTAGGACCCTGTCTCTTCTTCATGTAGAAGCCTAGATATAAATGTATTTGCATGTTCTGCATTGAAAATTCTATACACTGTAAGCATTTGATACATTAAAACTGTGTCTTTCCTAAGCTTCCTTACAAAAAGCTTATTAAAGAAACATGGCATTCCATTTTATTTTTGTTGAGATTTTCTTGTAGTTAAGTTAAAGATAAGAGTCTTCTCTTATTGTTGTGACACATGAGAAGATCCTAAATCTATGGGCTATTCTACAATTGGCTTCATGAAAGGTAGTTCTCTAAAGCTCAGAAACACTTAGAGAGAGAGAGAGAGAGAGAGAGAGAGAGAGAGAGAGAGAGAGAGAGATCGAGAGAGATCTTGTGCCCAGAAGATGGGGTGGGAAGGAGAGACAGAGAAAGAAGCTGGTAGACCAGATAAGAAGCTTATTTATTAGAAGCAAATCCCTTCTCTTCTTTTTTCTCATATTGCTATCATCATTATCTTCATCATCTCCATGTGTTCCTTGAATCCTGTGCATTTATTATTTGTTTATTTTTATTGTGCCAGTACTGAGGCTTGAACTAAGGGTTTGAGTGCTTGCTCTCCCTATTTCACTCAAGGTTACAATTCTACCACTTGAGCCATACCCACTTTGGGCTTTCTGGTGGTTGATCACAGCTTAGAGTATCATGGACTTTCCTAACTGGGCTGGCTTTGTACTGGACTGGGATCCTCAGATCTCAGCCTCTTGAATAGCTAGGAGGGCAGGTGTGAGCCACTAGTACCTAGCTGCATTCTGTACATGATTCTCTGCTTTCTTCTTTATCAGATGACTCCTTTAATCATTTCCATAAACTGTGAAATACAGAAAGCTTTTCCTAGGACAGTGAAATTAAGAACAGTGCCCATGATTACTTATTAAATCATCAACTGGATAAGACTAGTGGTAACCATGTATATAGAATTAAAAAGATTTCCAAGTTTATATAATCAAACAGCAAGAGAGTCAGTTAGAATGAGAACAGGAAATACGATGGGCTGCTTTTTCTGTAGCTTGGTAAAGTACACAAATCAGCATTTAGTTTTCATCTTCCTAACGCTTTTGTTTGCTTTTCAGTAGATAGCCACCATCACTGAGAAGATAGTACTATTTTCACAGTTGTTGCAGCAATGACATCTACTAGGTATCTGGCTGAAATCCACGTTAGGTGTACTCAAGAGAATAGCTGTTGTATCTTGACTCCACTGATGGTTGTCCAGGGAATGGGACAGAGGGGCATATGTCAAAATGAGTCGCAAGACGGTTTAAAGCAACACTGTCTGTAATGAGGTTAAGAGATAGAAGGTTCTAGACAGATTACTTTCCAGAACTGTTTTCATGAAATTGCCTGTAATTGGCACTCCCAAGAGCTTCAGTGCTCTGTATCTGCAGCTGAGAGCTGCTCTGAGGTTAGATATTCTTTCCAGCTTTGAAAGCATCAAAACAACTGTATCCAGCCTAATCTTGATAACTCAGAGCCCACACATGCTTTGAGCTGCTCATCAAAATTGGCTTTTTGGACAAGAAGATTTGATCCATGTGTCACAGCACTTTCAGGGGCTTATGTAAAACTAAGCTGGATTTGTACAGAAACCATGGCAGTATAATGATGCTTTTAGTGAATTCCAGGCAGTGGCCAGATCTTAAAGCTTCAAAAGGCTGTCTTCCTAATATTCTACTTGCTGACTGTACTTTGTACCAGACTTCTTCCATCTTCAATCCTCCTTTTTATTTCCAAAGATTTGTGTGTGGTCAGGAGTCAGCAACTACTTCCAGGTGGACTGGGAGATTCAAAGAGCATGTATGCATAGAAATTTCTGGGAAGAATTCTCTTGGATACTACTGTTTTCCAGAGTTCTCCCTCTGGGATTCAAACATGGCTTATTAACTTCCAGCATGTGTGGCTCTTGAATTCCAGGACAGCAGACAGGACCAGCTTTCTCACCTACAAGGCCAGAAGGGAGGGTACCAAGTGGAGTAGGCAGACAGGAGCCTACAGGTCCATGCAGAGAGCAGCTAGTTAACAGCATCAGCCTCTGCTAGGTGCAATTTGCCTCTTTTAGCTATTTTCAAATGATTGTTCTAGCTAGATTCTCATAGAGACCCCTCTCAAAGGACTTGTCACTGGAAAGCCTCATATAGCTATTTATGAGTAGTTAAGACTGATCTCTATAGTGATAAACAGGACTGACAGTTCTTTCACATGTATGTGATCAGTCCATGAAGCAGATGGTGTGATTATGTACCAAGTCACTTCTTCAAGTGCAAAGGCCTTTACTTTGCCTTTACTTTGTCCCTTTACTTTGAATGGAAACAAAGGCTTCATGTCAAAGAGGAATAATAAAAGATTAAATGAAACTATTTGGCATGAATGTGTGAATTGAGGTCTATTCACCAAGTTCTTCCTACATGGAAACCATTATACCAACTCAGACTTGAGGTCTTTGACCCAGGATTTCCCTTCTAAAACTAAAGAGAAGGTAGACAGTGACACTAGCCCTTTTGATAACAAACCAATGGAAGAGGTGATTCCCTTAACACCTTTATGTTTCTATTACTGAAACAGGATCTGTATCCTGGAAGTTATAGAGATAGGAAAAGACCAACTTAATCCTCTCAGGTGTTTATTCAGAATAAAATATAGGTTAATTTAGATAAGACTCAAAAGTAATGGACTACAACATATTTAGATTTATTCATAGTTTTTTCTAGAACCTAAAATGTTTCGCTTCTGTGCTTCATAAACATATCTAGGAGAGCAAAAATCTGAAAAAGAAAGGAACAGGAAAGCTTCTGTATAGTTGACAGTACTGAGTATTGTTGATAGCCAGAGAAAGCCACATCTAAAGGCTTGATAAACTAGAAATGAGCTTTGCTGTAAAAGATTGAAAGTAACCATAGGCAGCCCAGTCTTCTTAACAAAAAAAAAAAATGAGCAAAAGATATGAGTAGCCAATGAAAATAACTCTTTTAGACGAAGCAGCACCTTCTTTGCCACCTGAGGGGTTAAGCTTCCTGGCCCAGGCTTCTAACAGGGCATGGCTTGGTAGTTAAGGCGAGATGTAGAAATCTGGGTTTTGGTTGGCATCATGCCCACCAAACCATACTTTCTTGTATACTTTGCAAATGAGATCGGGAAGGTGCTTTTTGTTTGGGATCAATGCCTACCACTTCACAACTTTCTGAACAGACAGCACAGTTCTCTCTTAGATGCTGCCAGCCTATGGTAGAAGAAGGGACCTCAGCCTGCCCTTCAGACCAAAGAGAAGGGTAGATATAGAGAACAGAAGTTCTGATCCCACCACCAAGTGATGGGGATCCAAATAAGTTACCTGGTTTCTGTTTCACATAAAATTCTCAGTACCCAGCTGGGAATATGGCCTAGTGGCAAGAGTACTTGCCTCCTACACATGAAGCTCTGGGTTCGATTCCCCAGCACCACATATATGGAAAACGGCCAGAAGGGGCTAGCCTTGAGCGGGAAGAAGCCAGGGACAGTGCTCAGGCCCTGAGTCCAAGGTCCAGGACTGGCCAATAAATAAATAAATAAATAAATAAATAAATAAATAAATAAATAAATAAATCTCAGTACCCAGAAATGTCAGGATGCTTCAGGTGAGAAGTCAGTTAAGAACATCTGTCATTCTGTGGAAAGGGGAGGGGCAGGGAGAAAAAAATAGAAAAAAAAATTAAAGAAGGTATCTCTAGAGTTAGCATAATGGGCTTATTCCAGAACCAGTCATTTCTAGGTGCTGAAACATTCCAGAAAGCGTGGGAGCAGATTAAAATCTGAAATAGACATGTAGATGATGATTGACCTACTGCATTTTCCTGTTAACACAGATACTCTGGCCTGAAATAACAAGAAGGGCCATAGGCGAACTAACAAAGGTAGCAAGTCCAGCAAAGTGGACTCGAGCAACAGTCCACGTATGGTATTCCGAAGTCCCAAATGATTCATTAAATAGGGTGGCAAACAGAAGCAAATTGAATTTGCGTACAGTGTAATCAAGCATTTACCTTCCACAAGGCCCCATAAGTTTATCAAAACATTGGTTATTGCCTTGGTAATATAAAACCAGCTGTTTAGTGCTGATGGAAAGCTCTACCTGACTGCTGATATCATGTTGGGGGCTTTAAATGCAATCAGTGTGCTTTAGCATGTCACCAGAGCCACAGCTGACATGAAGTCAGATTGATTGTCTAAACCATGTGCTAGACTAAAGTTGTAGAGTGACAGTCACAGTAAAATAAACTACAGTCTGGAATGGTGAGATGTTTGAGGGTCACTGTAATAAGGGAAGCAGAGTACTGAACCTTCCCAGGCCAGGCTTTCAAACACTGCTGATTTCACATTTCTAACCACCAAACAATAGTGTCAGTGATGCACATTTGCAACCAGGCCTTGGAAACCCCTCCTCCACTTCTGCCAACCTGCTGTGGTTGCTGAAGACTGTTGAGGCCACCTTCTTTGTCCTTCCTTTCTCTCCTAGTTAAATAATGGAATAGTAAAGCCAGGGCAAGCTCTCTGCTTGGGCTCCTAAAGGAAGAGGTTAAATAACAGAACAAAAGTGAGGACTTAGCCACAGACCAGTCTTAGATGTACCATGTCTTAGAATAGGACTGGCAAAGACTCTCCTTATATTCAGCTGCCTGCCAATTGTGTTCCCAGCACATGGACAATAAGATTTGAGTGTTTCTGTCACGTGATTCCAAGACTCATAGCACTTTGGTTTGTGGGAGTTCCTAGAAAACCTGCCATTTGAAATAACAACAACAGAAAATCTGAATTCTTAGTTTGAGGGACCCACTGGACATAGTTGACAAAAAAAAAAAAGAAAAAAATCTGCAGTGTTTTAACTACTTCTGTTGTACTTGGTGAGAAAATTGGGACTCGGTCCAGAACTGGTATGTTTGCCATGCTATCTTTTCAGCTGATTGTTTCAGAATTGTGGTGACAGCTTCTATTTTCTGAAGTATCTCAGGACAGGAAAGTGTTTTTATATTCCTTATGACTATGTGCACATCTGAACAACTTTAGGTTGCTGGCTGCCTGGTTTTCTGACTGGATGCCCTATACATATTCCTAGCCATCCTGACCCTGGGGGGGGGGGCGGTTAAACTCAGGGCTTTGTTCTCTCTCTCTCTCTCTCTCTCTCTCTCTATATATATATATATATATATATATATATATATATATATATATATGTAATTTGTCTGCCCAGGCCGGCTTTGAACTTTGGTCTTCAGATCTCAGCTTCCTAAGTAGCTAGGATTACAAGTGTGAGTCCCTGGGACCCAGCATCCCAACTCCAGTGCTCTTGTAGAATCTGTTTCCTTCACTTCTTATGTTTCTTTGTCATTCCCAGAGCCAAGCTATGCGAATTGTCCGGACCGTGGGGCAAGCTTTCGAGGTCTGCCACAAACTGAGCCTCCAACATACACAGCAAAATGCAGATGGCCAGGAAGATGGGGAGAGTGAGAGGAATAGTGATGGCTCAGGGGACCCAGGTAAGCACCATCATGTGATACCTTTTGTGGGCAGGGGGAGTTCTTTCTGAGATTTAAGGCCTAGGCTGGCCTTAAATTTGATACAGGTACAACAGTGCTCAAAGGAAAACCATATAATTGCATCAGTAGATGACATCCCCTGAAAGAGAATGAATTAAGCATCCAACTCAAAAAGTTAGAAAATCCATTAGGCCGAGGCAAAAGGATCATAAATTTGAGGCCCGCCTGTGTTACATTGGAGTTTGAAGTCTTGCTATATACCAAGACCCTGTATCAAAAACAGCAGCAGCAACAATAAAACACACACAAAAATTAGAAAATAGGTAAATAAATCTTAATACTGTCAATGGAAGTATTACAAAACATTTGAGAGAATCGACTCTTGGTTGACATTCTAGCTGCATCAGTCACTGCCTATGTGATTGAGCCAATTTCTGTAGCCATTCTGTGCCTTCGTTTCTTCTTCTGAAAAATAGGATTCATACTAGTGTTTACCTTATAGGATCATTGTCATAATTGAATGATACATTTTAAAATGCCAACTCTTGGTTGGCTTACAGAATGAACTAAATATCCATTAGCTACTATTATTTTAATGAAACATGTAAAAACTTAAAAATAAAAATAGAAAAATTCTGGAAAAGATGAGCAATTACAGAGAACTGGCTTTGCAGATTTAAAAACATGCAATAAAATTGGAAAAAGCAAAACTGTACTGATGGATCAGAATACAAACTCAGAAATACACCCAGAAGCGAATGCTAACTTAGTGTATGATAGAGGCAGATTTCTTATGGAAGCAGTGTAGGAATACTTACTAATTCTGAAAGTTTGTGTGCCTGATGACCCCAAGTTATCATGAAATTATTTCTTAGAATTATTATTGTTGTTATTGTTACTATTACTATGTTTGTTGTGGGGCTTAAACTCAGGGCCTGGGCGCTGTTCTTGAGCTCTTTTGCTCAAGGCTAGCGCTCTTACTACTTTGAGCCACAGCTCCACTTGCAGTTTTTGAGTGGCTAGTTGGAGATAAGAGTCTTAGGGTGAATTTTCTGCCCCAGCTGGCTTCAAACAGTGATCCTCAGAATCTCAGCCTCCTGAGTAGCTAGGATTACAGGTATGAGCCACTGGTGCCTGGCTTTCTTAGGATTATTTTAAAAATAGACCTATACATGTGTGAAATGATGCATTTGAAGCATAAGGTTACTTACATAAAGAATCAGTCATAAAACTAAATGATTGAAAATAGCAAGAGGTAATTTTTATAGTAATTGTGATTAAAAAAATAATGGAATACTACAAAAACATTAATGAGTGGATTAAAGTCAAGGTATAGGCTTTGGAGGTATGGCTCAGTTGGTAGATTGCCAGCCAATGTGTGGAAGCATCAGGTACCAAATTCAAGTCTCTGTTTCAGACGCCCCCAGAAAAACGTCAAGATACAGAGCAGTGGATATGCTGTGTTACCATTATATGTTGTTATAAATGTATATGTATTAATATGTGTGGGTACACAGGAACAAAAATAAATGCACAAACAAGTGCACATAGGTTTATTATGTGCAGTACACCTCCAGTATGATACAGAAAAGTTAGCAAGGGTGCTTCCTTCTGGGAAAATAAACTAGATAGTTGGGATGGCAGGAAGATTTACTTTCCACTATTCTTTTATAGCTTTCCTACTTTGGGCATATATTAGTCATAAAGTTTAAAAACCTGACACATCTATCCAGTGCTTAGTTTCTACATGACCTCAGGGAATCAATCACCTTACTCCTCTCTTGGCTGGCTTGTTTCTATTAAATTGCGGTGATCTCTTACTAATGCAAGCATTTCAGTGACCTTAACAAGTAAAAAAATTAGCATTTGAATTTTAGAATAGAGCCTTGCATTTTGCTGTTTGCCTTTGACCAACCACATCTTATTCATTGCAGGTCATAGTACTAATGTAAATGTTAAAAAAAATTAATAAAATAGAGTTAGAAGTAGACTTTGATAAGTTGTTCATATCCCTTTGCTGGTTAATTAACATAGTGGTGACCATTCCTGGACACCTCACCGGAAGGCTATGTGAGCTGGCCATGGCCAGCTGCTTTGCTGAGAACAGAAGCCTGTCTGTTCACCATTGTACTAGAGGCAATCATCAGGAGGCTAGCTGGGAAACATGGATGCTTTGCGTGTTAATGCTTCTTTGAGAATGTCCTGATTCCTTCTTAATGAAGAGCTGCAACCTAACTCTTGAGAGTTTTCAAACGCACAGTCAGCAGACAGCTGGTATGCATGAATTCAAAGAAATTCTAACCAGAAAGTAAAGAGCACTATCTCCAGTGAAGGTACTTCCTTCCTGAATGAAAAGGACTAGAAATAAGACGGTACCCCAAGACTGAACATTGGATCACAGTTGTTATCACACAGATCCTGTCTAATCTCTGTGTAGTGCATCAGAGCCCACCACTCAGCTTCTGGCCAGAGAGATCTGGGGCTGACCTTTTGTCAAGAACTGCTTGTGAGCCAGGTGCCAGTGGCTCATGCCTGTAATCCTAGCTACTCTGGAGGCTAAGATCTAAGGATCACAGTTTGAAGCCAACCTGGGAAGGAAAGTCTGAGACTCTTATCCCCAATAAATTATTCAAAAAAAGCAAGAAGTGGTGTGATGGCTCAACACTAGCCTTGGTGGAATGCTAGTTTTGAGCACAAAGAAGCTCAGGGACAGCACCCAGGCCCTGAGTTCAAGCCCCAGGACTGGCACCAAAATAAATAAACAAACAAACAAACAAATAAATAAATAAATAAAATGGAAAAGAAAATAAAGGAAGGAAGGAAGAGAACTGCTTGTGTATTTCTTACACACAATTCTAAGGGACAGGTCTTATTTCCCTGCAGTAGGAATAACTCTTATCCCTCAACTCCTGCAGCTACTTGCTTGATGAGTGGATTAATGTGATCCCCTGGGATAAAGTAAAGGATTCTCCAGGAAGTGTATGCGGATTTCAGGAAGGTTTACTTCCTATTCTTCCCTTTCACTCTTGTCTCCCCTACTTCTCCCTGTTTACCCCAAGGTCTTTCCTGCCCCAGATGTATGAATATACATTCTAGCCATTAATGCTGCTCCCTCTGCCTACATTACCTGTGTTCACCCCTGTGCCAACATTCTATTCATCCTTTTCTTCCAGCATCATCATCTAGGAAGCTTGCCTTCCAGTTCCTACTCTCCTATTTTCCTCCCTTCACCTTCCAGAAAATTCAAATACTTTTATTTTTCTTCTGGGTTTCATGTTCTCTTTACTCCTGGATGATGCTGTTGACATTAACATTAACTCCTCTGTATACCAGGCAGAAAGTATCCTCCATCTTTAGTGGAGTGTCAGCTCTGGGAGGATTGGGATCTCCTAGCATAATAAATACTTATTGACTACACAGACAAACACAGTAAGTGCGAGCAAGTGTATTACTCACTGTCAACAAGCATTTATTAAGTGCTTACTCTATGCCAAGATGAGCATGGAGATTGAGTAGAGATTCCAATAGGATGTGACTTTTAAGCCACCTCCTTGATAAAGAAGGATGATACTGGGGCTGGGAGAGCCTGCCGAACTGAGGTGATAAAACCAGAGAATGAGTCCCAAAGGAGCTGAGTATTGATGAGAAGGCAGCATTGATGGTGACAGTGGCTAGAGACCAGCAGTTATACTCTGGGCTATAAAAAATGGTCAATATGGAAATGTTGGGCAACACCACCTCTCCTTTTTATTACCTCTGTGTAGAGACTTTTCTTAAAGAGTAATATACATAAGATGTCAGCTGCTTGCTATTTTCCACATTCCTCTCTCCCAAAGGAGAATATAATTGGTGTTCTACATGTAGAAACATCTAAGTCTATCTTAGGAAAGCTTGTCAAGCCCATTATAGTTTCTTCAAAGCTTAAGATGTTAAACACATGCTGAGTGTGTATCTTTAAGAAAGTCAATTGCAGCTTGCATGGTGTGCGTGAAACCACATTGGCAGGGGAAGGAAGCACCGTGGCTCACCTCAGCTTCTGTAGATGAGGATGGGAATTGTGGAGTAATATAGATTTTGTTTTTTCAAAGATTCATTTCAAAGAATTGATTCAGTCTGGATACATGGTCAAACTTTGCAGGATTCAGTCAGCAAGGATCTGGAGGTCCAAGGCCAAGGACTTTTGAGTCTCAATTCTGTCTTCCTCAGGGAAACTTTCTGTTACAGGCTTCACCTGATCAGATGAGCCTCCACATAATATGGAGAGCAATCAGCTTGACTGAAAGTCAATATTTAAATTTTAGTCTCATCTAAAAAAATACCTTTACCACAACCCCTAGAATAATGTTCGACCACAGTATATTTGGGTTCCCCAGTGGCCTGGCACAATTGGCACATAGGCAAAGAAGCAGGGTAGAGTGACAGCAGGATCCTGGATCAGCAAGTTAGTGACACAGGAAGAGTGGACATGGCATCCTGACCCTAGCTTTGTCAGTTGAGTGGTCCCCTGAACACTGTTTTACCTTTGTTGGATATTGAGAGAGAATGCAAGTAAATGAGCCAGTGCCTAGCATATAATATGCTCTCAGTAAGTTTGGTATGTAGCTGGGGTTCTGGAACTTACTGTAGAACACATGGCAATGAGAGAAGTAGAGAGGAAGATCTCTGAAACACTGTGATTTTTATGACAGGTGATTAATTGCCTTGTAGTACTGTGGCCATAAAGCTGAACATACTTTTAAGTATTAGCATTAGTATTAGCATTTGGATCCGAAGTTCAACGTTTTCTTTCCTTTTTTTTTTTTTTTTTGCCAGTACTAGGGCTTGAACTCAGGCCCTCACACTCTCACTTAGCTTTTCCACTCAAGGTTGACACTCTTCCATTTGAACCATAGCTCCACTTCCAGCTTTTTGCCGGTTAATTGGAGAAAACAGTCTGGTGGATTTTTCTGTCCAGGCTGATTTCAAACCCTGATCCTCAGATCTTAGCCTCTTTCAGTAGCCAGGATAGGTGTGAGTCACCAGTGCCTTACTTAGAAAGGTCTCTGATCCAGGAAGACTGCTTACTGTCAAAACTGTTATTTCCTTTATACTGCTCCACTCCCCATTGGTCCCATCTTTTGTTCTTTCTGCTACCAGGGTTGAATTCAGAACTATGTGCTTGATTTTCTTGCTCACATCTGACACTCTACTACTTGAGCCACCTTCCAGTTTTGTGTTTTCCTGGTAAATTGGAGTCTTGGGGCCTTTTCCATAGGCCAACTTAGCACTGTGATCCCCTGATTTCAGCCTTCTAAGAAGTGAGGTTCACAGGTGGGAATCACCAGCACAACTCCACTATTATTATTATTATTATTATTATTATTATTATTATTATTATTATTATTATTTACATGTCCATAACTTCTATGAACATGTTTCTTTTCACAAATACTTCTCCACAGAGCATTTACTGACTCCACTATGATTTTTTTCCTGTAATGGGACACCCTGACAATCCCAAGGAGAACTGTTTGTCAACAGTTTTTTTGGTATTCCACCCCCCCCCCAAAAAAAAAATTCTGCTTGAGAACTTTTCATTTAATGCAGTGTTTATCTTTCTGTTGGAGTGCTTCCTCAAGATCAGATGGCAGGCCCTTTGTTGTGCAGAATTTACTCCTGGGAACTAGACAGTGCAAGTGCTGGAGGCTTCCTGTCTCTTTGATGTCTCCTTAGCACTTTCCTTTCTGGGTTTCAGCAGGGCTTTTAATGATGTTATTCCCTTTCACTGTGTTTACTATCTCTCTCCTCCTTTCTCAGTGCTGGTCTTTCTTCTCTCCCTCATTCTTTCTACTGTTCCCTGCCCTGGGGGGAGATTTATCTTTTGTATCAGTTGGCAGCAGCTACCCTTGGCCATCCCTGGGGCACAGAGCCAGGTGGGGCCTCTGCTTCTGTTCTGTTTGCCTTGCTGTACTTGGTGCTGTCTTTCCCTCCTGGAGTGGGTTTCCTGGGAGAGTCCTTGTCCCCTAGGAGGCAGGCCCCTCCCACCATGGCTGTAATTCAGTAGCACATACAAGGCCTGGAAGAATACAACTTCTTAAACATAAAACTCTTGCTGGAATGGTGATGATGCATGTCTATAATTCCAGAATTCAGGAGGCTGAGGCAGGAGCATCATTAATCTGGCTACATAGCAAAAACAAAGAAACAAACAAAACAATTGTGTCTGTGCATGTGGCAACAACACCTAAAATCTCAGTAGTAGCACCAGTCCTCATATTGCATATCAGCTCTTTAGACTTATTTATCTATACACTAGTAACTTTGTATCCTGTATGTGCATCTTCCGGTTCCTTTCCCCACCCCTTGGAACCACCATTTGATTCTCTACTTCTCTGTATCTGACTTTGGTTTTAGATTTGTGTGTAAGTAAAATTAAAGGAGAGGGAGTTAACTATGAGATAATGGATATGTTAATTTGCTTGACTATAACAACCATTACTCAGTATGTCTGAGTATACCAAAACATTATAATGTGCCTTAAATATACAATATAACCAATAAAAATTTTTTAAAAAACCAACAACAACGTGTCCTCTAGACAATGAACACTTGACAGAGAACTACTCTTTATTCACTTGTTAGACCTGCTTCCCATGGACATTCTACTGACTGAGACTAGCAAAGCTCCCTTGACCTTCCAGCATCATTGCTCTCCAACATGTGCTCTGCATCTCCCCAGGCCACCAGAGCCAGAGTCTCTGTTCATCCTGGTCTTTTCACACCTTGGATTTAGTTTCTTCCTTTATTAACAGGTGCTTATTGAGTCTGCTATGTGTCAGTCTCAATTCAGGTACCAGCAACACTGTGAATAAGACAAGGTTCCTACTGGCAAGGAGCTAATAGTCACAGTTGAAATGGAGTTAATATAGCCTCAAAAAAATCCTCAATAAACATAACAAAGAAGTGAAAGACTTCTAAAATATTGAAGAAGATGCTATAGGATAAAAAGACCTCATTTTCATTGATCAACAGACAATGAATATTACAGACATGGCTTTATTCTCAATATAGTCTGTAGGTACATTGAAATCCCCATAAAAATTCCATGAACATTATTAAAAGAACTAGGAAAATCAATTTTAAAATGCATGTGGAAGCATAGAAGACCCCAAATAGTCAAAGTTATCCTGAGCATAAAAGAGTAATGCTGTCAGTATCATGACCCCTGACTTCAAAGTATGCTATAGAGCCATAGTAACAGAAACAGCCTGGCACTAGCACAAACAAGATAAGTAGGCCAATGAAATAGAAAAGAAGATTCTGAAATGAACCCATATAGCTACGGCCTATGTGCCAAAAATATACATTGGAGAGCAGATAGCTTCTTTAACATATGGTGCTGGGAAAACTGGATATCCATATGTAGAAGGTTGAAACTGGATTCCAGTCTCTCAGCCTGTACAAAACAACTCAAAATGCACTAAAGATCTTAATGTAAAGTCTATAAATTTGAAACTACTAAAAGAAAACACAAGGGAACCCTTTGAAGAGATAAGAGTAGGCAACCCCTTTCTGAATAGAATTTTGGTACCTCAGGAAAATAGCAAGAATTGACATATAAGATTGCATCAAAAAGGCTTCTGCACATCAAAGTAAACAACTTCCAGGGTGAAGAAATAGCCTAAATAATGGGAGAAACCCTTTTCCACGTTTTCATCTGACAGGGGATTAATATCAAGACCATGGCTCAGCTTCTTGCAAATGTACCTTTACTCGCTGTATTCCTCATGATTTCTTTCCACTGTTGCCACTAGCGCTTAGCCTCCAGTGATATGATGTCAACTGCTTTGCCAGTTCTTTTTGTAGCTCTCAGGTGAAATCACTGGAAAGCCAGTGATTTTCCTGTAGGGTTCATCCCCTGTGGCTTCTAGGAGACACCATCTCCATATTCTTCTCTGCTAACTGTTCTGCAGCATCTTTGCAGGTTTTTCTTTTACCTTCCCCTTGTGTTTATTTTCTCTTTTAGAGAAAGGAGACTTGGCCCCTGGGTTCTTTTCTGACTTCTCACGGCTTCAATAAATGTCTCTCTCCAGGCTGGACCTTTTCTAAACTTTTCACTCATATACTATCTGCTTGGGCTACCAGTGTACAATAAAGTACTATATACTGTGTGGCTTAACCAGATTTTTACTTCTCATAGCTCAGAAGCTGAGAAGTCCAAGCAAAGGGTGCTAACCAACTTTGTTCTGGGTGAGAACTTTTCTTGGCTTGCAGACAGCTACCTTCTCACAATGTCCCCAAAAGACAGAGTGAGAGATCTCTTGTCTTTCTCATTGTAATGACTGATCCTATCAAATGCCTTCTACCCAATTACCTTCCAAAGGCCCTTTGTCTAAATACTTTCACACTGCAAATTAGGGCTTCCATATGTGAGTCTGGGGAACAGAAATGTGCAACCCACAACATGTACTCAGCAGCCCAATGGATATCTCCATTTAACTATTGCACAAGCTCTTACAATTTCAGTAAGCTTAAAACACATCCCCTTACCTATACCCTTCTCCTCCTCAGTTGTCCCTATGAGCTATCACCCAGTTATTTGCATCTGAAATTTAAGAGCTCATCCTCTTAATACTCCCTCAACCCCATATTACAGACAACTGACCAGCAAGCACTATAGTTTCTTTCAAATCTCCCCACCCCTATTTCTTCTCCCCTTTACCCAGCTTAGCCATTGTATTCTTTACCTAGAGTACTGTTTGTCGTGTTTCTTCTGGATCCTCCCTTCATAGTATTTCTAGGGTGAAATGCTAAGGAATGGAAATCTTCCAGTCTACCTACTTCAGTCTTTCAGTATAAAATCCTGACTCCTCAGGTTCTTCCCTGTGGAACTGTTTGAAGTTCTCCTTGCCTGCTGTGGCTTTCCATGCTTCTTTGCTTTGCCCTCTGCCTAGAATACCCTCCATGACTCTCCCTGCCCCCACACCTACCTTAGCTTGTACTTTTTCATCAGATCCATTCTTTCTCTGCACATACTACTTTAATCCCTGCCTCCATCACAGATGCTACTTCTAATCTCAGGCTAGGGTTTAGGTCTGTTTTCTGTCTCTTGCTGGAAAAGTACTAAGTACTTTTTTATCTTTATGTTCAGAGTCCAGTAAGTGTCTGTTGTATACAAGGTACCTAATAAATGCTTATGGAGTAAATAAACTAAGCATTCTGTTGAAATAGTTTAAACCATTGTGAGCAATTCAGAAAGAAGCACAGCCTCCACCCAGCCCCAAGCTTGATGTACCCCCCCCATTATAATTTGCATTCTGTAGTCCCCCATTCCATAAGTTTCCTTCATATACCTGGGGGACTTAGTACCATTTTGTCTTTTTTGTTCCTTATTCATGAGGCTGGATAGTTGCAGGTGCTAGACTGCCTTCCTCACCTGTTAAGACCTAAAGAATGTCATTGGCAGTGGGGCCCCCTCCTCCAGGACTCTGCTCATCTAATATGCGAACCAGCCACATGGTAATTATATCCACCCATCAAGCTTCTACTTCAGCTTACTCTTTCCCAATTCTGCAGATCTCTTACTGACTTGCTGTCTTACTGTCTTGCACCCTTTAAGACTCCAAGTGTTACCATCAAAGCCCTCACTGCTGGAATCTTTCAGAAAGCAGTCCCATGGTTTGCAATTGAATTACATTTCTTTAGTTGGGGACTCTGCTAGTACACACAGAATGTTGAGTAGTTTAGCTTTTTAATATTCCCTCAGCTGGAACCTAAGAGGTTTTCTGATCCTATGACAGCTTCTGGCATGGGCTGTCCAAACCTTCTGTGTCAAGAGCCTTTTGAGTGGGACATAGCCGCCTCTCATAACCTGTTTCTTTGTATCACCCTGTCACAATACTGTTTTCTTTGTTATTTATTAAGCTACTCCTTAACCAAAGAATAGGATACATCCCTGACCTCAAGCATTGAAAGAAAAATAGATGCCAGACATATTCAATGTCATGTGTTAAGTACCCTGAGACACAGTGCATAGAGGGCTGCAGGAGCCCAGCTCCTCCTGACAGCAACAAAACTCTCTCCTCTTCAGAACAAATGCCCATTTCATTCTTCTTATTTCTAGACAGGCATAAGGGACTAGATGCTCAGTTCCCAGCAACACCCATCTACTGAACAACAGCCATGAGCTACCCATTCATCCATGCTCTTTATCTCTTAGACTAGCACCCTCTGCTCCTCAGTCATCAAGGTCATTTCAGGGTACAGGAGTATGGTAGAAAAACAAAGTGCTTCTCTGCTCCCTTCCCACTGGCTCATGAAGGAGAAGAGCTACCCTGGGCCATGTCAGGAACATCTTTTTGCTAAATGTCTTTGCACTCCTCAACAGGGCTAGATCCCTAGCTCTCCAGCAGCCATGAGGAAAGTGAAGCACACTGTTGACTTTGTAAATACCAGGCTTGTTTCCTCAGATGACCACTGTGGGCTTGTATAAGAAGAAGAACTAGGGCTGGGAATATGGCCTAGTGGCAAGAGTGCTTGCCTCATATACAGGAAGCCCTGGGTTCAATTCCTCAGCACCACATATATAGAAAATGGCCAGAAGTGGCGCTGTGACTCAAGTGGCAGAGTGCTAGCCTTGAGCAAAAAGAAGCCCTGAGTTCAAGCCCAGGATTGGCAAAAAAAATAAATAAATAAATAAATAAAAAACAGAAGAAGAACTAGAATCATTTGTTCCACGAGCAGGTGCTCAAATGACTGGAGTCTGGTTTCCTAGGTTAACGTCAACACTAGATATCCACTCTCTGTCCTTCTTATTTGCACCACACAGATCCATTTTCTAGCTGGTGCTTAGCTTCTTTAAAAAAATTAAAATTCTGTTTAAATACTTGATTAACTTAATTCCAAATACAGAGCAAGAAAATATTTCCCATGAAATGCCCTGGAATATGCAGATATTTGTTAG
The DNA here is from genome assembly GCF_023159225.1 of Perognathus longimembris pacificus. Lineage (NCBI taxonomy): Eukaryota > Metazoa > Chordata > Mammalia > Rodentia > Heteromyidae > Perognathus > Perognathus longimembris. The sequence continues at coordinate 35,159,097 of NC_063171.1, read as the reverse complement.
AGAGTCCAAAAACATATAGAATGAAAAGGAATAAAGATAAATAAGAAGTAGTAGGACTTTAATATAGTGGCATTGAGCAATGTGATATATATATATATATATATATATATATATATGCAAAGACATAGCTGCTGTCTTCAGGGGAAAGGAAAGAAGTGAAAAGTAGGAAGAAGCTAAGGAAAGCATGGAAATAAGCCACCTCTATCTCTTCTTCTGAATCTGCTCCTGCAACAAGATCAGAGTCAGCTCTGAGGCTGGGAGATGATGCTGTGTTAGGATAAGGCTTGGCACTCCCTGTGTACTGCCAATCTTGGAACGCTTTCAGTCCATGTGATTGAGTTCTGTGTAGATGAAGCTGGGCCCTGGAGCAAGGCAATGTGTCTCTTATCCAATAACTCATTAGGGACCTATCTGGGTCAGAGCGCCACACCTCTGGACTACCATTCAGGGTTCTTTTCCTTGGTCACATTCCATCCCTAAGATATGGAACAAGAGGTTTTCATTGTTGTTGTTAATTTTTAGTACACTATGTGAAATTTTTTCTTTAATTTTTCTTTCCTATGGTTTATCCTCTGTTGTGACTGTATTTGATTTTGGTACCTGGGTTTTGTATCTTTGTACATTTATATATTTATCTGAATTAGGGAAGGGAGATGGGGGAGATGGACTTTTCCCCCCCTAAGATCCTTATGTATTGATAAAAAAAAAAAAAAGTTAGGGGCTGGGGATATGACCTAGTGGCAAGAGAGCTTGCCTCGCATACATGAGGCCCTGGGTTCGATTCCCCAGCACCACATATACAGAAAACGACCAGAAGTGGCGCTATGGCTCAAGTGGCAGAGTGCTAGCCTTGAGCGGGAAGAAGCCAGGGACAGTGCTCAGGCCCTGAGTCCAAGGCCCAGGACTGGCCTAAATAAATAAATAAATGAATGAATGAATGAATGAATGAATGAATGAATGCCAAAGCTAAGTGTTAGTGGCTTACACCTATAATCTTAGCTACTTAGAAGACTGAGATCCAGAGGATGGCAGATTGAATCCAACCTAGACAGAAAAATTGGCTAAACTCTAGCAGCAAAAAGCCAGGCTAGAGATGTGGCTCAAGTGGTAGAGCACCAGACTAATATTCAAGCTGAATAGGCCTTGGATTCAGATCCCAGTGAAGTTAAAAACAACAACCAAACCTTCACCACAACAGCAACCATGCAGCCATCACATCACATTCAGGCAGGACAAGATATTCCTTTTAATTCTGGACTTGAAAAAGGACACGAAGATAGAAATACTTTATAGGATTGAAAGGTTACTTTTGTGAAAAGATACATGAAAATGTTCTGAAGCCTGGAGCATCCCTAGACTCAGCCTAGCAGAAGGCTAAAGTGGTAGATAAGGAGGAAGCATTGTTCTTGATGTCAGCATTCCTGTCCTTTTTGTTCCTGCAGGGCGCCAACTCACTGGAGCTGAGAGGGCCTCCACAACCACCGCTGAGGAGACTGACATTGATGCGGTGGAGGTTCCACTGCCAGGGAATGATGTCCTGGAATTCAGCCGAGGTGTGACCGACCTGGATGCTGTGGGGAAAGAAGGAGGCTCCCACACAGACTCCAAGGTAGGCAAGAGGTGGCTTGTCTACATGATGTGCACATGTGTGTTCCTGTGACCTACATCAGAGCCTCAGCTTAAGGCTATCTGATTTCCCCCTCACTCCTAATGGCACATAACTAGAGTAAGTAAGGGACTCCATGACATGGTCACAGATCTGTAGTGTGTGTGATCGCTTCTCAGAGTGTGGCCTGACTTCTTTAGACTCAGCCCATGTGGGCCAACACTAGATACTCCTAATGTGTCAAGGTAATGTGGAACTTATTTCTGACATACTTCACCTTCCCAGGATCCTGTCAGCTTATCATTTCCATCTTCTCCCTGCACAGTGTTTATGCAAGGCACATCCTGGCAAACCCACATAATACATAAAACCTCTGTGGCTTCGCTAGTGGATCTAAGTCCATTGGAGCCCCCTCTGTCTGCTCTGGGTGCCTTTATCACTCCCAGACAAAAATGCTGTTGAGTCTGGAAATTGGCTCATTGCATGTTAGAAATGTAAGAGACCTGCTGGGCACCAATGGCTCACACCCATAATTCGACCTTCTCAGGAGTTTGAGACCTGGATAACTGCACTTTGAAGCCAGCTTCCTGTATCTTAGGCCAGTTCATCAAAGGAAAAGTCTATAGTTTGGTGAGCAGAGGTTATGTGTCCTTTGGTGCACGGATAGCCCTCTACAAGAAGCTATTGTCCTCTGTCCCTGGGTACTTTCTTGCTGCATGCCTGAGTAGAGATCAGCAACAGAGCTACTAGAAAAAAAACACATGCCTCCCTATATTGTAATCGGAGTCATAGGATCCATCTGAGTGAAAAATCACCAACAGGAATGGGAGCCAGAATCTCTCCTGATTGTTGGAATGTCCACACATTTTTCCCAGATGGGTCTTATGGTAAGAAGAAGCAGTGGAGGGCTAGAGACTTCTAGCCCTCAGTGCCCAATTCATGGCAAACTCCTCAGATCCCTTGAAGAGGGAGCCCTAAGGACAAAGCAAAGGAAAGGTTGCAGCTGTCTTCCTCCTGTTCTCATGGCAGTAGGTAGCTGTGTTTTATAAATATGGGTTCTTCTAAGTCTAGTACCTCAAGTAACTCAACAATGGTATGATTGGAAATGTTGCATAAGAGATAAAAGTGTCAGCTGCATATCTTCCATCCCATTAGATCAGTCCCTAAGGTGTTCAGATACGGTTTTGTAACACTGTGGTCCAAGCTCAAGGTATGAGAGCATTTCCTCCCTGGACCCCCATTCACATTCTAGGTAGGCATCTCCAGCTTATGGGTTATAAGTGACCATTTCATTCAGCCTGTGTACAAATTGTTACCAAGATTGTACAGATTGTTATCAAGAAAGTAAGGTCTTGAAGAGTGGCTCCTGCCCATATGTCATGTCCTGTCATCTCTTCTCCTCAGGTCTCACCCCACCCTCAGGAGCCCATGCTGACAGCTTCACCCCGCATGCTGCTTCCCTCTTCTTCCTCAAAGCCACCAGGCTTGGGCACAGGAACACCGCTGTCCACCCACCACCAGATGCAGCTCCTCCAGCAGCTCCTCCAGCAGCAGCAACAGCAGACGCAAGTGGCTGTGGCCCAGGTTCTCCTCAGCCTCCTCCCTACTTCACAGGCTCCACTCTCATGGGCTTGATGCGCCTTCCCTAGTGAGGGGCTCAGGGCAGGTCTAAAACCTAGGGAGCCACAAGGAATTGCTCATGCTATTAAATCATTGCTTGTCAGGGAGTTGCAGAATTAGAGGGAGGAGGGGGAGAGATGGAGGTTGCTGATGAAATGGAAAGACACGTTTTGGTTTCCCATGTTGTTCCCCGCTCTGAGTTGGGCTTGGCTGGCTTGGCTGAATGTTGGATAATGACTTAGCAAGGAAAAAGATGCACATGATTTTGCCATTCCTTCCCTATCTTGTTTTCCTGGTGTTTGAGGATTGGGTGGGAAGGGATGCCTTAGTGTTAGGACAAGTGTAACTTTATTACACTCTTGTATAAGTCTGTGCCAACCATATGCTTGCGAAGATTACCGCCTTGGCATCCTGACCTCCTTTTCCATATCAGGTTCTAAGCCTCCATCACTAATCTACTTATTTCAAGCAGTACCTGGTGCAATAATGGCCTTGGTATTCACTATAATCAGACTGAATTTATGGAAATTTAGGTAGATTACTTGGGCTGTTGTGAGAATTGACTTTTTCTTGGGATACTGGGACAGTGTGTTCTGAAGGCTTGTTGTGTACTGCTACTTGGCAGAAGAAGAGTGAGCTGATTTCCCTTGATAATTTCAACAAGGATTCTCCCCATTTGCTTTCTGTGGATGGCACTGAAGTCCATATCTTCTTTGTAACTTAAGAGTCTGGACTTTACCATAGAATGTCAGAGAATGGGGAAAACACAGTCATCCATCCCATTTAAAGGCTGAATCTTGAGATCAAAGTCAGACAGGGTCAGGGCCTGAGTGGGTAGGTGAAGATGATGAAGAAGATGGGATGAGGGCACAGAAAAGTTAGTATGAGATCTGGAAAAGCAGCTGTGTGCTGTGGCATTCCAAAGTTGCTTGGGCTGACTGGCTGCTTAGATTTTCTGCATCCTACAATGAAGGGAGACTTCTCCAGGGAGAACTTATCAGTCTGCATTGTATCTTCTGCTTCTTCTTCTGGATCCTGACTAAAGTCAATCAGTCCTTCATTCAGAGCAGTCCTTTCCTCAGTACACCTCGAGGAAGCATCTAGAAACCCATCCATAGCAAGGTCCGCTATGAGTTGGCCTTACAAAGACCTTCTTGAAACATGAAAGGCTTGGAGCTTCTGATTCATACTTAAGACGCTCATCTCCTGGATAACTATGGCACCAGGTTTCAGGAGAATTGAATCATTGAGATACTTGCTTCTAAAGTAGTGGAGCCTCTTTAAAAAAAAAAAAAAGTTCCGACTATTAAAGCAAAGGATATGCTGAAATGCTAGGAAGCCTTGCAAACGCTTCCAGAACACGCTGCTGAGAGAGAATGTCATTAGTTGCTTCTCATTTGGGGAGAAAGAAAATCATTTCTCTCCAACAAATAAAAGAATTTGTCTCCTATGGCTAATGACAGCATGGCAGTCTGAGAATCCCCTCCTCCCTGGGGTGATGGATGACAGGAGCACAAAGCCCAAGCACTCCAGCACTAGATCCATTCCGAGACACATCATTTCCAAGTTTTCCATTGAATACAGATCCATTCTGTAGCCTACTTCTTTTATCCTTCAGCATATCAATTGCCAAGTAATTATTATTTATCTAAGAGTAGATTTGATGAATATTCATGATGTTGTATTATCAGAAAGGCATTTGAATTTGAAGACAGTGCTAAATACTAGAGACTATTTGTAAATGTCTGATCTACACTCCACAGTGTTGTGGTTGAAGGAAACACCCCTATCTACAAAGCAATAAGACCTATAACCTATCACAAGTCTACCACAGTCAAGGCAAAACTTGAAGAAGGGTGTTTTGGCATAAGCTCAAGCATCTGTTTTAATAGGACATTCCTGCTCTGCACTTCTTTAATGACTTCTCCTAAAAGGAAGTGAGTCTGGAGGAATAGAGCCATGTGGTGTTTGGGATTTGTTTTGTGAGTCTCTCTCTGTTCCAGACTCTTCTTCAGACTAGACAGCCTGAGCCTCTCATTCATTCAGAACCTGTTAAATATAGCTGACAGTTCCTTCACTGACTTTTAGTTCAAGCAGTGAAATGATGGAAGCACTCTCTATATTATCTATCGGTACAATGGCTTTGATTTCTAGTGATAGACTTGGGGTTTTAGATCAGAGACAGGACCTCAAGATTACCAGATAGCTTCTTGAGCATATTCCTTTACCTCCCTCTACCACCAGTCAGTCTCACCTTCTCCCTTCAGTCTACACCTTGCTTTAGCATCCCAGAAACACGGCAGGGTATTGTATCTCAGCTGGCTCTCAGCTCCCTAGTCCTACAGATGAACTAACTTTGAGTAGAAGCATCTCTGCATACTCTTATTCCTATTTCTTTGTAGGAGTTGATCCACGTGCTTTTTATTAGTACCTGTACCCTTGGGTAAAAACAATTATATAAGATAATATAGATGGGTTAATGATAGACAGATCATTTTAGGGTTTCACACATATTAGGTAAACCAACTGTAGCATCTTGGTTTCTCTGCATGAGAGGACTGATTTCATTTCCCAGCATGAAGTCAGCTTTTACTTGTTCTGTCAGATTCTAATGCCAGCAAACTGCAAGACTTTTGCCTTTCTTCATTAAACTACCAGGGACCCAGAATTTCAACCAGTAAGACTGACTTCATCATTTCAGATGGGAACAGTTTCTCTTTCTCCAAGAATCCAAGCCTTCCTGTCCTTCTCCTGGATAAAAGTCTAAAGCAAAGCCCCAAGTTCTTGCAGATAGGTGTGATCTTGATTTTTTTTTTTACATTCCTTACCCATTTATTCTCACAGACAAACATTGTTCTGCTGTTTCATTGAGACCAAGTTTAGATCTGTTTTACCATGTTAAATTTGGTGTAAGACCTCAGACTTATTCCAGCATCTCCTAAATTTCTTCAGAGCTGGTCTTAAAGGGTTTGCCCTAGCTTAAAGGTATAGGGGCAAAAGTAATGTTTAGCCAACTCCTCTAAGTATTTCTACATTAGGCCTCTATACATAAATGGTGAATTACTCTAGTCTATACATACTCAGCCCAGCATGAAGTTTTTGCCTGGCTGTATTAGCTTTCTGCTTGTAGATGGGCCAGAAATTCAAGGATGTGAAAGAGATTACAGTCACACCTTGAATCAGTCCTGGGACGTAGCTGGTGCCTGGTGCCTGCATGGCTGTGGGTTGGGCATATGTGGCTCTAGAATTGACCTGGACATTGTGGCTCAGTAATAACAGTAAGTAGGCCAGATCACAGTTTACCAATTCCTGGCCTACCTCATGGAAAAAAATGTTAGTGCAGCCCAGGATTGCTATTTTAAGACTTCTGCTCTACCTGCTTCCATTCCTGCTTATTTAGAAGCAAATAATTGTTTATTTATGCTTTGTAATTGTGTGTGTGCTATAGTTAGCTAAAGAAACAGTGCTGAAAATGATCTACATCCTCACCCCAGGCCTAGATGTAGCATCTGTCTTTGTGGCTTCTCCCAGTCCCCTGAACCTTAATGTGCACTGCCCAAGACCCTGCCATGTGCATGCTGAGACAGCATCACCTGCCTCTGCTTGTGTCTGGTGGCGGGGGGGAAGGGGAGCGGCAAATTGCTCTGGTTCTCTCCACTGCCATTTCCATGTGCCTACTGCTCCCTAACTTCAGCCTGGCCCTGCCCCCACATCTGATGGAGGAGCTGGAGTCCAGGCAAGTAGGCTGGAGAGTGAGTGGGGCAATGGTGTTGATGTGTCTGGGTGGTTGAGGGTGGGGGTCAAAATTTGGGACAGCTGCACAGAACTGGGAGGGTACAGAGCTGATCTTATGTGTGCCATGTTATGACTGGGATGTGGAGGTAGACACTGCAATGAGCATGGCCTTAGTGCCACATCACTGTGTCTGTGCCATGAACTTAGTCTGTGAGTGATACAATCTAGAAAGAAGACACCAACATGTACCCCTTCAGAAATTAATACAGCTAGCCTTTGTATAAAGTGCTTAATTTGTTGAAAAAAGCATGCTAAAAACAAATATTCCATCTTAGGAAAGGTGTGCTACTTTCTGCTCTTATCATATTAACAGAGAAACAAAGCAGGGAGAGCTACAGCACACTCCTCCAACCATGGCTGGAATTAACATTGACTCCCCCAGCATGTCAAGTACATGTGTGCCTTGCTTCAGTATTCAAGGAAGCTCAGGCCATGCTGTTTCCACTGGGTCTGGTTTGGGCTTTCCTATGACAATGACTGTCATGGCAGACCCCTGTGCCTCAGGCCTGATGCCACTTGTGGCAGCTGCAGAACTAGGAAAGCTCATTACTGCTGGCTTGGAGCAGTAGCAGAAACATGTGTTTTGCACACTCACAGGGTCTAAAAACACCTGAATTGGTATAACAGAAGAATTTGCAGAGGTAAAAATCTTCCATAATCTGGGACAAGAAGCTCCTATTCTCAGGGGCATCTTCTCATGGCCCTCGGTGCTGCTGGGTTTGTACCCTATGCATTGGAGTCAAGGATTATATCTCCTGTGTTGATGACACTCCATCTTTGGGACTTGAATACCAAACAAGCCTTCCACTCCTCACAAACCCCTAGACACTCCTTATTCAACTTCTGCAAGAGGGAATTGAACTTTTGTCCTCAATGCTTATTCTCAGTAGGGAACTGGGGACTTTTTTCAGTGAACATTTAGCAAATGGTCCTTGGTACGTTCCACCTGGAGGGTAGGTCCTTAGCCAGCCCTCCGTTGGCCAGATATCCAACTGTGGGGTCCTGAAGTGAGTTACTTAGAGTAGCCAAGTGAGTAACTACCAGACTCCAGCATCCCTGCTCCCCATGAAGTGCTTCCAAATAGCTTTTCCTGTTGGGATGTTCAGATTGGGATCTGAGTCTGTAGCATGTGTGTTAGCGAGCCTTCAAAAGACACTGGTTAGCAGGGTGCAAGGTTCTCTCTGCTTTCTGTTAACATCCACTTGAAAATGATTTCACATTTCTACCTGCCATTACTATTTGGTTGCAAAGAAAATAGATGATGAATAGTTAGCAGATCTAGTTGTTCAGCAGATTCCTTTCAAAGATATTCTTAGTTCAAAATAAACAGTATTCACAGGTAAAGGGATGAGCTGGCCTTTCCTCTGGAAGCATGTCTGGGAGCTTTTCCATAGCAATTGCCCTGTTCCTTAGAACCTATAGGTTCCCAGGTGAAACTTTACCATGTCCTAGTTTCTAAGGAAGACAAAGGTTTAATAACCACCAGCCATCTGATCCAGATTAAAGTGTTATTCACACTTCTTTTCCTGTTCTCACTCCTCTCCAGATCTTTCCCCAGTTTGTATGAAATACTAAATGAGGCTGATGCCTTGACCAAAATATCAGTTCTGCTCTTAGCAATACTTCATGAAGGATTAGATTTACTTTAGATTCCTTAGGCAACATCTCCCTTGGGGAAGGATGGGCCAAGCATTGGGGAGCCACTAATGGAAAGAGGCAGCTAATCTCATTAGTGGGTCCACTCAGCTTGAAGCAAAGCCAACTGCAAGGTCAAGTCCTTAAATCTGGGTAGAAAGAAAGCAGCCACTATACCCAAGAGTACAATTTTTTTGGTATTGGCTCCTTGCTCCAGGAAGGGTCGGGCGGGGGGGGGGGGGGGGGGGCGGGGCAAGGTCCCTTGGTGAGCCTCACCAGGACTCTGAGGTAGCGATGGTCTTTATTCCCTGACAAAAAGTCTCAGGAGCTTCTTAGAACTCTAGAGCCCATTTGTCTGAAATAGAGAATTGGCAAATGCTTCTGCCCCACACCACCCCCCTTTCCATCTTTCTCTACTCTATTTCCCGTCTATCCTGATTCTGTCTTTGTTTGCACCATGCTTTTGGTCCAACTCACCAAACTCAGTCCCCTTTTTGGCAGGAAAAGCTTCTGAAGTTGTCCTCAGAATTTCTTTATCCCTTTCCTGGCACAAGAATCATCTATGGGTAGACATTGGCCTTGTGACTCAGTTTCTTCGTGCCAGAGGCTGGATATAATTGTCCCATTTCCCCTCACTGAGTTCTATCTGCACACAGGTATTACACAGCAAAGGCATATGTGCAAACAACACAGCTGACAGGCCCAGCCCAGTGAATGTGCCATTACTGGCTGTTCTACCATGAGAAGGTTGTGAATTGATGAGATTTCTTACTGTAAATGTCCACCTCAGCCCTTTTGGGGTGTCAGAGGAGTGCTATTATGAGTCACTCCACAGCTGTCTGATCCCTTCCAGGAAGAAATCACAGTCCTAAGTGCCTCCATGTGCAATAAGAAGGGATGAGATTGGCACCTCAGACATGTGAAGTCAGGCTTCACCACAACTAGTTCACTAATTTAGAAGTGCAGTAGTGCTTCCTGTTTTTTGTGTTTATATACAAGGGAGAAAGATGACATGGGGGGGAGGGTTGTTGTGACTATTCTCAACCTAGTAGTGCTGTGTTGGAGTTGAAAGAGTTTGTACAATGGGGATTGAAAGAAGTGTGTGTGTCTGGAGGGAGGGGTGTTATCTTTTCTACCTTTTATTCCTAAGACCTGGGCGCTACACAATGGCCCTCCCTTGAGGCATACAGAGAGATCTACAGGGCCAGTGACCCAACTTCTTTTAGCTCCTTCTCCAGAATTACAAGACCAGGTGTCCACTTTTCTGTGACAAGCTTCGTTGGTCTTGATTTCAATGATGAGAGACGGAAGCCATCCACTGGCAACTCTCATTCACATTGATGTCCCTCTCTCCTCTTTGTCCCATCTCCTGCCTATCTCTCCTACCTCCTCCTCCTCTCTTCAGGTCCACTTGCTGAAGGATCAGTTGGCTGCTGAGGCTGCTGCACGGCTGGAGGCCCAGGCTCGTGTGCACCAGCTCCTGCTGCAGAATAAGGACATGCTACAACACATCTCTCTGCTGGTCAAGCAGGTGCAGGAGCTGGAGCTGAAGCTGTCAGGACAGAACTCCAGTAAGCCAGTTCCCTGCCTAGCCTCACTCCCTGGGTGGAAGTTCTGGAGAACACATTATTTCCCTACAACTATGAGGATACTTTCTTGGAATCCTGACGTGGCCTTTGTATTCCAGTGGAAAAAGAACATCAGTCTTTATTTATACTGTGTTATACCTCATGTGTTATAGAGTTTCAGGACAGACCATACTTTGGCTACCTTCTATCACACACACAAATTTGATTTTAAATGCACTTGGGAGTCTATGCTGCATGCTTATCCAAGTTTCTATTTGAAGGGGGCCTGCTGAGCACCTCCTGGGTATCATGCTCTTTGTGAACTGTGCAGAAAATTTTAACAGTTTGGTAGTTGTCTCTTGCACTATATATTTCACAACTCTATTGTGTAGAAGAAGCTGGTAAAAGTTGGTCTGTTTAGATAAGGTAGTATAGTAACTGTGACCAATAGCTCTGCTGGTCCGTGGCACGTTACTTCCCTCTGAGCTGAGATGCTGCCTGTACGCCCAGCCACCTCCAACCTGGACTGGTAAATGGTAGGATACACATCTTCAAGCCTTCATCTTACACTAACCCCTGGATTATTCACATGCTCACAGTGTGTGCTGCCTGAAGACTAACAACTAACCAACCAATCATCTATTGTGCCAGAACTGTGATCGATTTAAATATATATATATCAATTTAAATATATATATGTATATATATATGATCTCATTTAGTACGTTGAATGTTAGATATTGTTATACCCATCACACAGATGAGGAAATAGACTCCAGGTGGTTAAGTCACTAGTTCTAGGGCACAGGACTGACAGGGGATGGGACTAAGATTCATACTGAGGTCTGATTACAAAATTTATATTTTCCCAACTCTATCAGTCATTTCTTTAACTATGCCATGAGCTATCCTTTGGTCCAGCCCACAGACATTCAGGTCAGTAAGTCTAGGGCAGGGCTGAGGCTCTGCATCTTAAGGAAGCCACTGTGCTTCACTTCTTTGCACTGTCCATTCTTGGATTGTCCAGACTTTTAAATGCTTAGACCTGCTCTGTCCTAACTAAAGCCAACCTACAAAGTTACTAAAGATAGTAAGATTTACTGTCTGAACAGGTACCTTTTTACCATCACACAGTTCAAGGCCTTAGCTGAGTAGCCTACCCAAACCATCCTCATGACCCTGCCTTGGCTGCCCTGAGGAAGCTCCTCTTGCAGCCAGGTGCATCTGGTGGGAAGTGGTATTGAGTGGGTAAAACCCTTAGGAGATGCTGTGAAATTGGTCAGGAAAGCCTCCTTGCAAGGTTGTCAGAACGCAGGCCGCCCAAGCAATAGGGATTAAATGAGTACATGTTTAGAACCTGATCTAATGGCACCCCTTTTTCCTCTACCCCCATCCTTTGTCTCTGCAGTGGGCTCCCAGGACAGCTTGCTGGAGATCACCTTCCGCTCTGGAGCCCTGCCTGTACTCTGTGACCCCACGACTCCTAAGCCAGAGGACCTGCACTTGCCACCACCAGGCGCGGGCTTGGCTGACTTTGCCCACCCAGTGGGCAGCCCCTTAGGTAGGCGCGACTGCTTGGTGAAGCTGGAGTGTTTCCGCTTCCTTCCACCTGAGGACACGTCACCCCCTGCCCAAGGCGAGCCACTCCTGGGTGGCCTGGAGCTCATCAAGTTCCGGGAGTCGGGCATTGCCTCTGAGTATGAGTCCAATACAGATGAGAGCGAGGAGCGAGACTCATGGTCCCAAGAAGAGCTGCCGCGCCTGCTCCATGTCCTGCAGAGACAGGAGCTGGGTGACAGCTTGGATGATGAGATCGCCGTGTAGGTGCCAGGGTGAGGAGGTGGCAGAGGTGTGTGGAGGGCCAGAAGCTAGCAGCTTCCCAGGTAGGGAGCACCCTACAACCCAGGAGAAGGTAAAGCTTCAGAATAAGATCAGAATGTCACTTTGGAGGATCAATAGGAGACAAAATTGGATTCTCTGAGGTGAATCAATACGTGCTTTCTGCTTGTGGATGCAGGGTGATGGAAGCAGGGTCTTCTAAAGGAGAAGGACCCTTATCAGAAATACAGGCTTCTGGAATACCTGCTACACTGTCAGGACCCTCTGCTCTGTCATATGATGCCCTAGTGCCCCCTCCCTCTTTCCCTCTCCCTTGTCCAGACCATAAAGGGAAGCCATTGGTACCTTCTCAGGTACTTTGTTTTGAATATCAGGATGCTATAAGTTGCCTAACCCTCCCCTAACCCTCTGAGAGAATTCCTTCTCCAGGCCCTGGCTGAGATTGTAGAAGCTGAATGAGCTCTGTGCTAAAGCCAGGCTGTTTCCAATGGTGTGAGTATGGAATTGGGATGTGTCACAAATCACTGTCAATAAGCTATTAGAAAAAACAACAACAAACTATTAGAAGAAATTGGGTCCAAACATTTTTTCTTCTAGCTGAATGTTGGATGTTGTTTCTAAGGGAGCCTAGGAGTCTGAGAGAGAGATAGGCCTTTTGCTGCCCAAGTCATGTAGGTCTAGTTCTTCAGCTTAGAAGCCCTGCCTGCCTGCCTCCTGCCCACAGCCCAGCTCCTGTAAATGGAGACTGGGAAGTGCCCTTCATTCAGGCCTCAGGGCCTGAGCTGGGCCATCTGAAGCTTTTGCAGCACTTTGAATCTGTGAAAGCCTCAGAGTCCCAGAGTTCCCTGCCTTACCTCTCAACCTCTTTTCTCCACTGGGCAGATTGATGTTTTTACTGTAAAAAAAGAAAAAATGTAAGGATGGAAGGAAAAATGGGTGCAAGCTGATAGCTGAAACTTTAATCCACTTTTTAGAATCACTGCCACTGAGATCAGGGACCACAGCCATGCCACCCTGGCCCATCTCTGGGTGTGCATGCTTTGAACACCTGTAAAAAGTGCAACTTCTATCATCTAGGCCCTGCCTAGATGGATCTCTGTTCAGTAACAGACTGAATTGGCCCATTAGGGAAACTTTCTTTGTCCCTGGAAGACCTTTAGTGGTTAACAGATTCTCCGATGCCTCGGAGAAAGCTGAGACGTGCTTGAGTCATATGTTCTGAGAGAAGATGTCTTTATCCTGGACAATGAGCTACAGACCAGACTGCAGTATTATTAGAAGGCCAATTGATATGGGTACAGTTGTCCAAAATGGAGCGCTTAAAATCCAGCTTTGGTATGGAATTTATATAAATGCCATCACAGCCTTTTCTTATAGACACAGTTGGATTTCTTCTAGACCAGAAAGTCCAAGTTAAAAGAAACAAATTCAGCTTTACATTAGCCCTCCCTGATTTATCAGAGTAGAAATAAGAGGGTGTGTATGTGTGTGTGCCTGTGTATGTGTAAGAAAAGGCACTGGCATGTTTGTTAGCCTGTAAGAAGTGACTGAGAAAAGACAAAAGGGATCTCCAGGGTGTTCGAGTGAATAATAGATTTGTGTGTTTTTTCTTACATATAGTTTGTTGGAGAGGAATGGTTCTGTTTGTTACATGTGCTAATTAGCTATTGGAAGTAGGTCCAGATACACAGAGAATGTGGGATTATGAAACTAAAGGAGAAGCCATCAGGGGTCTGGGTTAGCATAGCCTACTGGCCTACTAGATAGCTTACATCATCCTAGCCCAGGGCTCCCTGAGACTGAGACCTTTGAGATTTTCAGGATTTGAGTGTCTAGGAAAGTAGAAGGTATGATTTCTCAAGGCCCACCTTCCAGAAGCAAGAGCTAAGGATAAAACTAGAGGTCAATGGATTAGGTATATGAACTGTAGATGGAAAAGTAGGTTAGGACAGGAGAATGGGTAGGAAAGATAACTTCTAAGAGTCTTGAAAATGTTGAAAGGAAAAGAAAAAATAGAGGTAATATTAAGGAACTGAAAAGACTAGTTGATGCCGACTGGGGACCCAGTTATGTGATGATTTGGCACCCATTCAAGACTTTTATTGTCAGTTTCTGCCTTCAACTCTAACCTTTATCTGACTCATACCCTCCCTGGAGTAACATTCATGGGTTGCCCCTCTCCTTAATGTACTCAAATCTGTACAACTTGGTGCATAGTGATGAGAGATGAAGAACAGATTTAGGGGCCTTGCAGGGTCACCAAACACCTACCCTTCACTGGAGCTACTGAAGAAGAAAGGGAATGTTGCAGACCTGACTTGACTTCTCAGCAATGCTTCTCTGTCCTCCTCCCTCCTTGCTTCCTGCTCTGCTAACTCAACTCTGCCTTCCTCTCTTCTACTCTTCTACTCGGCCCTATATGGAGGACATGTGGACACCAGGGGTGCAGACCTTGTTGGTACCTACCCCAGCCTGCTCCAGGTGCCAGCAGACTCAGGCACACAAGGACTTATAGGTGCAGAGCCAGGATGGACTGCACAGGATGGACTACATATGGGACTGAAAATTGTGTTTCTTATATTCCTGCTTGTATCAATGCTATCTGTAAAACCTCTTTCAAGCCTCCCTTTTCTCAGCTGCCTTGTTTAGGAGTTGCATTCCTTTATTTACTCTTTGCTTGACTGCTTCCTCCCTCCCCCTAGTCTTCTCTTCCTAAAACTGTGTGTCATTAACTCTGTTGGATCAACTCTCTGGGACAAGATTCTGTTAATGTAAGTGCACTTACTCCCTGGATGTTGTCACTAGCCTACTGGCTTTTGCTAAATAAAAATCTTTCTTATTTCTAAATGCCTTTCTATAGTCTTTTCTTGCTTCCTCTATTTTACCTGCTCCTACTGTCCTCCTTCCTTTACCTGCTTCCCAACCTGGGCAATATCAACTCTGTGACATGGTTTAGAAAGGATACACATGCTCTCTGGAGGATGGAGGAAGATGGCACCTCCACTTATGGCTTCTGTAGACCAGCTTTAGAGAGTCAGATTATACCACTTCTCTCAATTGGGAATCATTTTGCTTATAAATGAAGAGACTCCTGCCAGAGTCCAGGTGGCTTTTCTGGTTAAGAAACACTGGCTCAGAATGAGGACTAAAAAGATGCCCAGTCATTCCTCCACTCCCTCAGGGGATAGATGCCTAGAAATGATGTCATGGTTGCCTAGAGACCACCTGACCTCAGAATGGACAGGTGATGACCTAAATGCCCCAGATCCTGAGCCTGAAAATAGGCAGTCTTGGACCCTGGCTATATGTGAGAGGAACAGAATGTATGAGAACAGACATTGGGAGTGCAGGACCAGGAGTGTCCTTACATTAGTCTTACAGCACATGAGGGACAGGGTTTTGAGCCCAGCTTTTGTCTCACTCTGGAGGGAATGAGAGCTACTTATGATTTTAGCAGCTCAATGACAAGGAAAATTTGACTGCAGGAAGAGTTACTGTGTACCCACTGAAAGGACAGAGGGCCCACTCATAGGCCCACTCATCAGGGAGGCAAAGACTAAGGGAGGGATGGGGCCAGGTCCTTGATAGGAAATGCCTCACAGCAGTGAAAGGGCCCACAACCACCATGGAGCTGAAGCCAGGAGGAAATCAAACCTAAAATAGGACCAGCAAGTGTTCAACCTTTCTTCTTTTTTTAGCCCACATAATGGACAAAATAGGCATCCTTGCAGCATCTGATGATCACTCTTTTCAGTGTCACATTTTCAGCGAGGTTTGTGCAGAAATGGAATAAGGGTCAGGCTGTCCACTAGGCACATTTACATGATAACAGGACAAAACTGCAGCCATGAAAAGATGTCCCCTGGGTTAAAAGTGATCCTTTTCTGCTTCAGCAAGAGGTGCCTATTTTGAGTGATGATGCTATATGCAGGGGAGATGGGCCCATACTCCTCATCTTTTTCTTTTTTCTCAGGAGTATAATGTCCTCTGCATTCTCCCTCTCATATGTTAGCATTTAGGAAGCCTTTCAAACTATAGGGGTGGTTCTTCCTGGAAATAACTCCTTGTCCCCACTATGGGGCAGGGACTGCTTGGATAGGCCAGGATAGGCCAGAACTACAGCAGTATTTCTCAGGATCTGAGCTGCTTCAAGGGTCACCTTGAAGGTTGGTTTGGCACAAGTGGTCAGGCTCCCACTCTAGAGTCTCTGATTCAGTAGGTCTGAGTGAGTCCTGAGAAGTTCATGTCTAGCCAATTCCCCTAGGATGCCAATTCTGCTGGTCTGAGCACCTCACTTTGAGAATCACTGTCTTAGAGGATATTCTCAAACTTCGGGTATTGTTTTTATTTTAGAAAAAGAGGAGGGAAGGGAGGTGGCTCTAGTGTTGCTAGGCAACCACTAGATGAAGATGATGAGAACTCGCTGGATACAGAAAGGACAGCCAGTGGTGCAGGGTGACCTCAAATTTGACAGGAGGCTGTGACTAACTGATTTATTGGCATCACTCTAGAGACATAAACAGGCTTCATCTCCTATTTTCAGGTGTTCAGCAAGACTACTTGAAGGCCTGGCAGCTGCCTGCAGAGAGCCTGTCCCCTTGCCAGGCCTTCTGCTCCTTGCCCCAGAGGGTTTTGAGCTTGCGGTAGTATACCTTGCAACTGAAACCTTCTTTAAAGCCCCCCTTGATGTGGCTCTTGAGGGAATGCAAGGTGGGGTACATGCGGCAGCAGGCTGCACACTTGTAGCCATTCTGCTGGGCCTGGTGCCATTTGGAGGCTGTTATGATGTCCTGGGATGTGATATAATCCGTGGAGTCTGGGCCATGCCTGCATTTCTTGGTTGCCTCTCGGGAGTATGTGTTCTCTGGGGAGGAAGAGGATGAGCAGATGCTCTCAGTCATATCTTCAGGAAGGCAGTTGTCACCTCTTCCCTCATCCCTTTCCACCTCTGGGAAGCTGTAGGCCTCCAGGTGGCTCTCTCTGTCTGTGCATACAAAGTAGCTATAAGGGGAGAACCAGGGCCGGTAGATGGTACAGTTTCTCCTCAGCTGCTCCCCGTTCTGGGTGTCCCCCAAGGTACAATCTGCAAAGAAAAGGGCTAGGTCTTAGTCTTGGGCTATGGACAGGGAGCAGTGAAGCTGGGATAGCTGGAAGCCATCAGCAGTTAGCTTGACCTGGGATAACCTTATTGGCAGTTGAAAGTGGACCCATGATGGAGTGGGAAGAACAGTCTAAGGCATCATCACCCCTACTGCTTTTTTTTTTTCTATTAGTTTAAATAGCTTTTAGATATATGGGGAGGTAGGCCTCTCTCAGACAGTAAGCCTTGATAGGTTTCAGGTCCTTCCTTCCCTAAAGATACCTTGTCCTCGATTCAAAGACAGGTGAATGAGACTTCCAGTCTCATTTTTCTCTGCAAAAGACTGAGAGATGGGAGAGGAAAGGAAAGAGGCTTCTATAGGCCTGTGGACTTCTGTTACAGGAGGAAGGATTGGATAAGAGGCTGCAGGGGAAGCAGTGCATGAGCCAGCTTGCAGGTTCCCTTCTCTTAGGTACGTAGCCCCTGTCCATTTTCAGCTTGTTCCCACCCAGAGTTGGAAAAGGCCTCACCTGGTGAGGGCACTGTGTTATGTACCCCATGCCGGAGAGCGCTGCTTTGGTACTGGGGTGGCAGGGCCTGAGCTGGGCTGGAAACCTCACTGGGTACTGCTGTCTTTGCAATGTCTGTGTTATAGAAGAAACACTATGGTGAGCTCAGCAAGATTGGGGATTCTCTTCTTCAGGCTTCCTGAGATATACCTAAAGGCTCACCTGCATGTCAAATTATCTATCCCAGTGTTCAAACAAAACCATGACCAGCTAAGCAGAACTATTCTGCATTGGCATGCTAAGGAATTACAAATAGAGCTATTTCATTCAAACCTGAAATGTGGCCTAGGTTGAAACTTCTCTGCCTGACCCTCCCCTCGCCTGACCCTCCTGAGGCTCATCACCCATGAGAATTTACTCTGAGACACAGATTCCAGAGCAGAAGCTCTGGTCATGGGCTGCATAGTCATGTTGCATGATCCCTTTAAGGACAAGAAGCCTGGTTCTCCAGCTGAAACATCACAGCCAGAGAACTGTCATGTGGGCCTGGAGTATCTGCTAATGCTTTGATAAAAAAGCAGAACTGAGTTTACGGATTAGCTCAGTGGTGAGCCAAAAATGCATGAGGCTCTGGGTTCAATTTTCTGCACTTGTGATTATGGGAGGAATAGCCTGAAATCCCAGGGCTCAGTTTGGGAAATAGGTTTAAAAAAAAATAACAAGTATACAGCAAATGTATGTTTAAGAGAACCACCCCACAGAAAAGTACTTCTTAAATCTTAATGTGCATGGGGATCTTATTAAAAATACGTATTCTGACTCAGTGGGCCTGAGGCAGGGGTCTGAGATTCTACGTTTTATCAACTTTTCCTGTTGTGGAGGCTGTGGGTCCAGGGACCACACTAAGAGGCAAGTTCTCATTGTGTCCACCTTTGGTCCATAATGTGCTCAGCCCTACTGCTTAGCCATCAACTGATAGTTTGATAAGTCTAAGCCTTCTCCAGCTCATCAAAGCACAGCTAGCACGAGAACATACTCTTTTTTTTCTTTCTTTCCCTTCTTTTCTTCCTCCCTTTCTTTATCTCTTTCCTTCCTTCCTTCCTTCCTTCTTTCCTTCCTTCCTTTCTTTATTTCTCTTTCCCTTTCTTTCTTCCTTTCTTTTCTTTCTTTCCTTCCTTCCTACCTCCCTCCCTCTCTCTCTCTTCCTTCCTCCCTCCCTTTCTTCCTTTCCCTCCCTCCCTCCCTCCCTCCCTCCCTCCCTCCCTCCCTCCCTCTCTTCCTCTCTTCCTTCCTTCTTTCTTTCCTTCTCTCTCTCTCTTTCCCTTTCTTTTTCTTTTTGCTGGTGCTGATGCTTGAACTCAGGGCCTGGGCACTTTCCCTAAACTTTTTTGCTCAAGGTTAGCGCTCTACCACTTGAACCACAGTTTCACTTCCAGTTTTTTTGGTGGCTGATTGGTGATAAGAGTCACAAAGACTTCCTGCCTGGGCTGTCTTCAAATCTGGCTGGTCCTCAGATCCCAGACTTCTGAGTAGCTGGGATTACAAGAGTGACCCACTAGCACCTGGCCAAGAACAAACTCTTTATGTCGACAGGCTACCACTATGCGATTTCACTAAACTATTAGGGAAATAAATTTGACCAGAATGTTTCTCTATTTTTGCCTTGCCATACATTATAGAACAGCAAGAATTATTTGCTAGGAATGTAGTATTTTGAAAAATTACTTTTTCCACATGTTTAATTTGTCTGTCTCACTCCCAGGTCTAAACTGATCTGATAGAGAACAGGAGTAAAAGCTTCAGAAAACCTACATCTTTCCCTGGTGACACCAGAGTTTACCTGGCAGGCTGGTGGCATGAGGAGACATAATGTCAGGAAATGTGTTCAAGACAGAGGAAGAGATTCGAGGTCCAGAGATGCTGAGGAGTGAGAAGTTCTCCATATTCTGACCACAGCAGAGTATGGAATTCACCTACTTGCTCCCAAGAGGCTGGCCAGGTTGTCTAGACGATAAACATTCTAAGTGCAGTTGACATCACAAGGTCACATGATTCTATTCACCAGATAGGTTACCCATTTGAAAGGTGGATACTGTCTTTTGTATACTATTTTTTTTCCTTTTCTTCTTTTAATTATTAAAGCTGTTTTGACTTGTCATTTCTCAGTGGCCTGTCCTGACTAAGAATATCTGGAAAGAAGGAAGAATTTAGTAGAGCTGATAGTGCTGATGCTGTCTGCTTCTCTTTTTTTCTTTATTATTATTAGCACCTTTGACATCACCAACATCACTGTTGCTACTGCCACCACCACCACCACCCCTAGTTCTGGGAGCTTCCATCCTGTCAGAGTTATTCTTATGCTTTTCTCTATCTTTATTTGCCTTACCACTGCCACCAAATATCTTTGTGGTTTTATTTTACTTTGTCCTGTTTTCTTTGTTTTTGTGTTTAGTCTGGGGCACACTATTTATATATGTTTTGAAAATCAGTTCAAATTTATAAAATTCACAAAAATGGCCATGTGCTGGTGGCTCATGCCTTTAATCCTAGCTAGCTACACAGGAGGCTGAGATCTGAGGATCATGGTTCAAAGCCAGCGTAGGCAGAAAAGTCTATGATTCTCTTACCTCTAATAAACTACTCAGGAAAAGCCGGCTCAAGTGGTAGAATGCTAGCCTTGAGCACAAAGAGGCTCAGAGACAGTGCCCAGGCCCTGAGTTCAAGACCTAGGACTAGCAAAACAAATGTACAGAAATAAAATGAGTACAAAGAACATTCCCATCCTCATATACTCTATCAGATTATCCTAATACTCCACTTTATCATTCTAGCCACCCCCCTTCCATATGTGAGTAGGTTTATTTAATTTCTATCTGAACTATTTGAAGGTAAGTTACAAATGTTATGTCCTTTTACACCTAAATTCTTCAGCGTATCTTTCTTGAGAACAGGAACCAGATTTTGTTTCCATGTCCACTAGTTCTTTTCAGCAAGTGGCACAGATGGGTGGCTCACCCCATTTTACTCATTTGAAGTCAGTTTGCTGGGGAGATGGTACTGAACAGAGCTGCCTGTTCCCTCTGTTTCATCTTGCCATATGGCAGTCCAGTACACTAGTGGGGTATGGAGTGAAGAAGGAAAGATGATTGTGATGCTTGGGAGAGAAGAAGAAGTTGCCCAATCCCCATGATCATAGCAGATATGAAGCCAAGCTTTTACATTTAAATGGTGATACATTTGTGCTAGGAGGGAAAGGCACAGCCCACTCTTCCCCTCCTGTCAAAGTGGTGAGAGTGTCTGGGTACTGTGTGTTCGCTTCTGCCCAGAAGAGCCAGACTTGCCTTCCCACCTGTATTTATTCCCAGCACCTAAACATTTGAAGAACAGGAGAGCATGACTTTCCTCTCTCACGTCCTTCTTTAAAACATTAGAATGTGGGGGCTGGGAATATGGCCTAGTGGCAAGAGTGCTTGCCTCTTATACATGAAGCCCAGGGTTCGATTCCCCAGCACCACATATATAGAAAACGACCAGAAGTGGCGCTGTGGCTCAAGTGACAGAGTGCTAGCCTTGAGCAAAAAGAAGCCAGGAACAGTGCTCAGACCCTGAGTCCAAGGCCCAGGACTGGCAAAAAACAAAACAAAACATAAAACATTAGAGGGCTGGGAATATGGCCTAGTGGCAAGAGTGCTTGCCTCATATACAAGAAGCCCTGGGTTCAATTTCCCAGCACGACGTATATAGAAAATGGCCAGAAGTGGTGCTGTGGCTCAAGTGGTAGAGTGCTAGTAGCCTTGAGCAAAAAGAAGCCAGGGACAGTGCTCAGGCCCTGAGTCCAAGGCCCAGGACTGGCCAAAAATAAATAAATAGAAATAGAAATTCTTGGGGCTGGGAATATGGCCTAGTGGCAAGAGTGCTTGCCTCATATACATGAGGCCCTGGGTTTGATTCCTCAGTACCACATATACAGAAAATGGCCCGAAGTGGCGCTGTGGCTCAAGTGGCAGAGTGCTAGCCTTGAGCAAAAAAGAAGCCAGGGACAGTGCTCAGGCCCTGAGTTCACGGCCTAGGACTGGCCAAAAAAAAAACATAAAACATTAGAATGTGTTAGAATAGCACTGCTGAAGGGTATTGGCAGTACCATTTTTGTCACTGTGTAGAGAGTCTGGGAGTCAGGATAAGTGACTTCTAATTCTTTCCTCCATGAGTGTCCCTGTATAATATGACACATTTTCTGCTACTTGGTTTCCCCAAATTGTTAATTTGGACTCTGAGTTGGAGTGGATGAATGTCTTAGTGGCTATAATATAATGATTGACCTAGGGAAAGTTGTGTACTTGTGAAATGCACATGGGACTTGGAGAACTTAGAAATTTTTCTGCCTTGGTCCATCACATTCCATCCCTCCCCCCACTGCCAACTAGTTACTTGAGATACAGTTAATGTAAAGGGTATTCAAAATATTGAGGGAGGTTCAGTGCCAGTGGCTTAGAACTGTCATCCAAGCTACTGAGGGTGGAGACCTGAGGATCACTTTGAAACCAGCCCAGTGAAGAAAAAATCCAGAAGTGGAGGTACAGTTCAAATGGAAGAGCACCAGCCTTGAGCATAAAAGCTAAAAGAAAGTGCCTTGAGCTCTAAGTTCAAACCCCAATAGTGCCCACGCGCGCGCGTGCACACACACACACACATACACACAGTGAGAGAGAGAGAGATTTGAAGGGTCAGGATTTAGGAGGCTGAATTAGTGTTTCTTGTAGAGTTTTTAAAGCATAGCCTTATTTTGGGTGGTGTTCTGAAGAATTTATTGGAACCTGGTCACTTTTAGTAGTAGGGCCTCTGTCTTGCATGAGAAGCCTATCTTGTGTGTTGTGGTGGCTCAAACAGAATGACTCTTCCACAGTGATTGTTCAATACATAAAATGTGCCTTTCTCTTGTTTGCTTCCCACCTGCTTTCCGAGCCCTTTTCTCGGACAGGTAAGATACCCTCTTTCTTGTAGATGACTGTGTCCCCAGATACCCCCCTTTGTTGAGTGTGTGCATGTTGGGGAATGCTCTTGGGAGAGCCACCCAGCTGGGATCTAGTCATCACACTGTCTTCCATCACCATTATTTTTGGAATCACCATTCCTCCTGTCTTGAGGCAGGAGGAACAGGGTGTGGGGGCTTTTAGAACCATCATCAGGAAAGGAACTCATTGTTCATCCCTCAGATATGAAGATAAAGGAGGCCTGTCTTGGGCTGGGGATATAGCCTAGTGGCAAGAGTGCCTGCCTCGGATACACGAGGCCCTAGATTCGATTCCCCAGCACCACATATACAGAAAACGGCCAGAAGCAGCACTGTGGCTCAAGTGGCAGAGTGCTAGCCTTGAGCGGGAAGAAGCCAGGGACAGTGCTCAGGCCCTGAGTCCAAGGCCCAGGACTGGCCAAAAAAAAAAAAAAAAAGGAGGCCTGTCTTGAGTCCACTGAAGAAAGACAGTTTCTCCTCATATGACCTCAACAACCCACAATCACTCCTATAGAGGGATTTTGAATTGTTTTTGTAAATATAAAAAGATTTGGGAACAGTTTTTCCTATATCTTAGCTCATTGTGCAAACAATTTTTAAGAATACATATAAAAGTCAAATTCACTTAAACCCATTAAATGCCTGCTATTCTGCAAAATCCCTAAGCCAGGCATCATAGAAGATAAAAAGCACTCTGGATTCTTGGACCTCTTGAGAAGCTTACCATTTTCTTACAGAGACAAGGTAGATTTGCCAGAAAGATTAAGGCAGCAGTAGATAAAGAGCATGAGAGGTTACCTTTCCATTACTTAAGCATGCAGTGCATTTTGTAGACCACATTATGAAGAGTAGAAAGCAAGTGATACAGGTAAATGTCACATAATCCAAAAGTTATTTGTTATAAAAAGCATATTTTAAAAATAATAATGGGGCTCATAATATACAAATCCCTTTGACAGGAGGTTTTGTACTTTAAAAAACAAATGTATGTGCTCTGAAAACACAAGGAAACCTCCACAGAAATGTCAAATCTAGGATTTACTTTTTCTTGGTGATCCAGAAACTTTCTAGAATTGGGAACAACAGTGCAGTTGTTTCATATCTATGTAATTTTTGCCTATTTGCAAAAAACTTTTTCCTTGAGTAAGGAAAATGATATATGTATGAGATGTAATAGATTGTGCCAGAGCGGATGGCATGGCAAGATACACTCTTAGAAGAATAATCAGAAGTTGGTAGTCCTGCTTGTGGGAAAGACTGGAAACTCCTATTAGTGTGGTGGGTATACATGTTCCTTTTCCAAGATTGAAAGTGGGGCAATTGATGTGGATATCCTAGCCCCAGTCTCAAGGCCCAAAGTAGATCTGATTGCCTTGATGACTGAACTGAGTTTTCAGGTGGGAAGAGGGTACCCAGCATATGGACATGGCAAAGAGCTTGGAGCTCTGTCCCTTTCAACAGCAAACTTTGGGACTATCACCTTGTTCTCCACAATTGTCTATCTGCAAAATGGATATGGGCAATGAAACTCAAGACACTTACTGAATACCTGCTGTACACCAGAGCCAGGCTAGATGCTAAAGCAACAAAGATGGACAAGGCATAGCCTCTTCCTTACAAGTATTTACAACTCAGTAGTTCTGTACCCAGCCTTTGGGTTAATTATTCAAGCCAAAGTGAGATCTCAGAGTGAAGAACCATTTTCTAGGCACATTTACATAGATAGCACTCCTATGAACTAAGCAATGGAAAGAGCCTTGATCTCAGGCTAGAATACTAGAGTTCTAGTTCCAGCCCACCAACAATTAGTGTGACCTCAGGACTCACCATTTATTACTCAGAATCCCTTCCTCATATAGGAATAGCCTTCACTAAGGATTAAGTGAGCTGGGGTCAGTCAGGATCCTCCTACTTCACCAGCAGCAAACACCTGTCTGTGGCACACTCTGGTTATGATCCAGCACCTGGCCTCTCTGCATGTGAGCTGGCCTGCCCTCCCAAGTCCCACCGCAGGAACAGCTGCCTTACTCTCCATGGGGAAAACGTGCTGCTCTTGTGGCTTGCTATCTCTGCATGGGCTCCTACTCCAGAACCTCAGTCAGGGGGCTCAGGCTCAGCTTGTGCACACAGCAGTGGAAAACTGTCACATTTCATTGTTTCATCCTCATTTTCTCCCTACTTCCATGATCCTGCTGATCCCATGGTAAAGGGAATCTGAATCATGGAGGCTGACTTAAAGGAATAAGCTCACCTTTTTATGACTTGAGTGTGTCACTGATTAACTTGGGTAGGGCAGAAGTGGAATTTCTAGTCCTATGCCCCACCAGGAAAACTTCCCTGGAAAGTTCAAGCGCACCTTTGTTGGTACTCTCTTGAATGTTTCCAAGCTTGGGGTGAAGTGTAAAGAAAGAAAAATCGAAGTGATGTGGCCCAAAGGCCTACTTCTCTGTACTAAAATGCCTTTCTCTTTTTCCCTTTGTGCATAGTGGACCACAGCATGTTTGAGAATTTGAACACAGCTCTTACTCCGAAGCTGCAGTCCAGCCGTTCCTTCCCACACTTGTCCAGGCCTCCAGCTCCCAGTTCTGCCCCCTTGGGTTCTGCAGAGTCTGGAGGGCCGGGACTGAGGGTCGGCAGCAGCCAGCACCTCAAGAACCTGGGCAAAGCCATGGGGGCCAAAGTCAATGATCTCTTGCGAAGAAAAGAACCTTCAAGCCTTGGTAGCGTTGGGGTGATGGAGATCAACAAGACAGCAGAGGCCCAGCTGGCTGCTGTGGCTGATGTAGCATCAGGGCCCTTCCTGGAAGATGAAAAGTGAGTTTCACACCTACTCAGTATCCCACTCAAACTCCCGTGTGTCCGGGGAAGAACATCCCTGAGGAGTAGCTATGAAATTGTTAGGTGAAGGAAAAAAAAACAACAAACATGTTCATGGAAGTCAGCATCCACCTCCATACCAATACATGACCAGAGAAAACCTACTTAACAGCTGTTACATCCTTATCCCTGAGCCAGATAATCAATGTATCATCTAATCTCATACTCATACAGCCCAGATGACTCAAGTTCAGAGAGGTGACATAAGTAGCTTGGGGCCACGCATTTAGTATTTGGCAGATCTGGCACCAAACCCAAGTGTTGCCTGGTAGCTCCCCAGATGGATTTTCCTGAGAACCACTGTCTCGCACTGAATACTCACTGGGAGGGGGGGATGAAGGCTGTCATACTTTTACCTCCTTGTAGCAGGTCCTTTCCAGGCTTGGTTCTGAACATGTGGGCCTCAGAGGTGATGCCCTCTGTGGGGCTCACAGCATAGGTTCTGAGCTGACACAGCTCCTTGGTGATCCCAAGGCTTAGTTGCTAAAATGTATTCCCTAAACCCAGAACCAGAGCCCAAGGGCTGAAGTGCTCATTGAGTGGATGGGTCAAAGGTCCAGTTGGAGTAAGAGAAGAAAGAATGTGGTGTGGACTCATGTCTTACCATCTGTAATATGTATATGTTTATTTCCATCAACCTTACAGGTCAGTCCCAGAAACATTCCCTCGGCTGGATCCACCACCTCCCATAACCAGAAAGCGGACCCCACGTGCCCTGAAGACCACCCAGGACATGCTGATTTCACCACAGCCTGTCCTGAGCAGTCTAGAGTATGGGACAGAGCTGCCATCTGGGCAGCCCCAGGACTCCCCTCCCACTGCCCAGCCTGTCTCAGTGGAAGACATTTCACAGCCAGACACTACCATGGAACTGGGTGATAGGGACAATGATCTGCCTAATGGTGAGGTCTCCAGGTCAGTCCCTGACCTGATAAACAAGGACAGCCAGGATGAATCCACAATCAAGGCAGCTGAGCACAGAAGAGCCGCCTCTTCTGGCCTCATTGAGAGGAATGGCCTCAAACTCAGTTTGAGCCCCATGAGCCTGGCTGAGTCCTGGGAAGACTACAGTCCCACTTCTCGGTCACGAACCTCCAGCCTTGACAATGAGGGCCCTCACCCAGACCTTCTCTCCTTTGAGTAGAGCCTCTTGTCTTCCCTGCTGAACATCCTCTTCCCTTTTCATTCCCCTCCACTGCACACACAAGCCCTTGCCCCTGCTCCATGCACCTTTTGTCTTCCTTGTACAAGAAACCAGCTGAGAGCCCACTTTCCATTCCAGGTGTTTCAGATCCAGAAGTATCTGAATAGTCCTAGCTAGAAAGTCTGTCTGAAGAATGGTAAAAAAAAAAAAAAAAAAAAAGACAGGGATGCCATCTCTGGAAGCTCCTCAGTATTGACTGCAGCCTTTGGCTACTGGAGCTCAACTGAAGGCCCACCTACCCAGAACGGTGGCTTGGGTAGGAACTCTGTGCCCATGTCCCCTAGGCTATGTATTCTTCTTCCCCATGTCTGGGTTCCTTGTCTCTCCTCCATATTGAAACAGAGGCTCTCTGCGTCAGGGGAAGTCTGGGCAAGGAATGATGCGCTTGGCTTGATGATGGGGCCTGGCCTGGAAAGCTACACGCCTTTACCACAGCTCAGCCATGCTCCTCCTGGCCCCAAGAGAGCACAGGATCCTGGTTGCCATCTTTCCTCTGTCATTGGAGTAAGGCCAGAAGAGGTCCTTACCAAACCTGAGGCCTTAAGGGCTTCACCGAGGTGCAAATCCTGTTACCAGAATTCTCAAGGTTTTCCTCATCCAATTAGAGGTTCCCCATCTGGAAGAAGCACTGGGGAAGATGATGTGACAAGCTATGCCCAGCTTGCTGTGTGGTGTGTGTGTGTGTGTGGAGTGCATGAGTGTGCATATGAGACCATAGCTAGGCAGAGGCAGCAGAGTATATTCTGATGTTGCTTTGCTATTGTTCTGAGAGGAGAACCCAGGAAGGTTTGTGTGTGGTCTTGCAAGAGTCAGGAATAGAGGTCATGGAAAAGGAAGTAGAGTCGGGACAGTGCAGTGTGTCATTAGGGATGAGAAAAGCTCCTCAGGGCCACCCCGAAGCCAGGAATGAAGCACGTGAGAGACTGGAATGAGATGAGAATTGTGGAGGCAAAGCACTTTTCATTACGTGGCAGGTGCTTTGTGCTTGTGCTGGAAGTTGCCTGAGTTTCCTGCAGTGCTGGGGCCCCCTGGAGAGGCCTCCAGCCTGCTTCTTCCTTGTGGACATCCCAGTGCTGCTCCACTGCTTTCTGCCGTCATGATCTGTGTCAGGGTCCAACAAGGTTCACCTTACCTTAACTGGTTCCTGCCCTCCTGAGTTAACCTGCTTTTCTGTTCCCACCAGGAGGCCTATTGTCTTGTCTTCCGGTGGCCAGGATACCCTGTGGTGGTCCCCACTAAGGGTAGTTGGTAGTTGGGGTGGGGGGGGCTGCAAGAAGACTATCCCTTTTCTTAAACAAAGGATCTATAGCTGCTGTCTTCTTGATGTGATACCTGTAGCTTTCCCTTTTCTGCTCATTATTTGGCTTCCCATGAGCTCTGGGACACCCCCCCCCCAAGGACTCACCCCCAGTTCAGCACAACTAAGCCCACTGTGACATAAACCATTTATGCTAATTCCTCCAAAACTGAAGATTCCCTCAGATGTGGATGCTGTTTTGCATTCTTGCTTGGGCAGTAGTTCAGCCTTGTCTCTGCCCTCCCACCCCTTCTCTATGATGCTGTCTTCCATTGCCCCAAAAGCAAAGGTTGGCTAGCTACCTCATACTAAGTCCTGTCTCTTCTCCTCAGATAAGGGTTCGTTCAGACAGGCCCTGGTGGAGTGAGCAGAGCTATAACCCCATGTGTAGGTCCTGCCTTCCTCCAAGAACATCCCGAGGATAATTGCTGTCTGACCCTGAGTTTGGAGAGGAGCATTTGATGTCCTGTGAATTCTTCCAGTGATGTGGGACATTACCCCCAAACAAAGCTAAGCCTGTAGGGGTAGAGACTCTCAGCACTGTCTGAGTACAAGCTCTCCACACCAGAAGGCCCATTTACTTCTTTGACAGGATCAGAAACTCAGCAGGTGCCTGCAGTCTGGGGGCTGCTGGTCCCCAAAGACCAGGCAACACAGTAGCCATAGCACAGATGGTGCTAGGCTTGCTTAAAGTACCCAGGCTGCTGTTAGAATTCGGGCCTTCGGAGGCAAGATTAGCCAAGGGATTTCACCTGGTTGGCATACAACTACTGCTAGGTGAAGAACTACTAGAACTGAAGAACTACTAGAGTTCTTCAGAATCATGTCTGACACTAAATAGGGACCATAGAGTTCTGTACCAACTTCTAGCTGCTATGTCTCAGTCATCTCCTTCCTGTGGGTATGATACTACCACCTTGGGAGACCAGCCAGCACTGAATCCTAAGATGCTAAAGATAGAGTGCCTGGTACCAGGGACAAAGTACTTCCCTGGGTCCTGCAGGAATGGCTACTGATGACTTCAGCTCAGACCCCTCTCCCCTCAGAAGCCCTACTTGCTTTCCTGTGTACCTCCATAGTCTGATTGTAGCATCAGCTAGGAGGACCCTATGAATCCATCTTGCTGAGCCTAGCTTCTTTGGCACCGTGGCCTTCAGGTATCCCAGTTCATGTAAGGATAGAGAAATGAAAAATGAAGCGCCTTGATTTCTCTGCTTCATTGTCTTTGAACAGGGCCAACTTAAAGAAGTTGGGCCCATGGAATCTTATCTCTGTGTTTCTCCTCAACTCTGCTCTAGGCATGTAGCCATAGCTTTATTCTGATAGGTTACCAGGTGAACTTCCAGAATCTGACAGGAAGATGATGGCCCCTGTGCAGAGAGAACCGAATCTGTGAATGCTGTGCCTGGGTGACGGGTGACAGGAAGTCACGCATTTGTAATCCATCAGTTTCTAAAGAACACATTTGGACCCAGTTTGGAAAAGGAAGAAGATTTCAGATCTATTCTGAGTATGTTTTAGAGAGTTCATATTTATATTTTTAGAGATGTTCTGGTAGAAGGAAATTGCATA
This sequence comes from Perognathus longimembris pacificus, assembly GCF_023159225.1. Taxonomy (NCBI): domain Eukaryota; kingdom Metazoa; phylum Chordata; class Mammalia; order Rodentia; family Heteromyidae; genus Perognathus; species Perognathus longimembris. The sequence continues at coordinate 35,129,484 of NC_063171.1, read as the reverse complement.
ATAAAATGATTCGGTTGCATTTGTGTTTTTCTTTTCCTGACTGATGGGGAGTAGGGGTTCCTGGAGGCTGGCTGATGAGGTAGAGAACATTGGCATTTTGCTTTGTGAGCCTGGAAGGGTGAGAAACAGAGGGAGGTGGAAACATGAGGAAGATGGGTGCTACTGACAGACCTCTAGCTGAGACCCATGGAAGGCAAATGACTTAGGATATGCCATCATCTGTGTCCCAGACTGGCAGACCCGTGTGAGTGTGTCCTGTTCCACTATGGCTGCTTCAGGGACATCAACATGATGTGCACAGGATAGACCCTCCATGGGAAGAAGCCAAGAGGAAATACAAATGCTCGATGGATCATGCTCTAGGCCACAACCCCTTCCGCCTAGAAAGGGTGGGAGTGTGTTCATGTATGTTCATTCCTCCCAAGAGGAACCGAGTGGCTATCAGCACCCAAAGAATCATCATTAGTAAGTGTCAGCAAAATACCCAACATTACAGACTTCTGGGAAATTATTCCTATGGCTCCCTTGCACTGGAACAGCTTTGCTACTCACTAAGAAAACATGGCTTGGATAAGACTGGCTGGTGCTCCTTCGCCCCACTGCTGTCTCAACCCTTTGTCAGGTCCTAGGATCCAGAGAACTTATAGAAGAGAATTGGCTAGACCTTTAATTTCCTTATAAGGGAAAAGATGGAGCCTTTCCCATCTAGCCCTCACATTTGCTGTGATGACGGCCAGAGCATGGACTCCTTAGTCCAGGCAGGCGGGATACAGGGGCTCCCTTCTCTGTGTCCCAGGCATCCTTGGCACCAAAGTCCTTAGCCCATTCTGCCTAATTCCATTTCCCACAGAAGGTTCTTCAGAAGTGGTGCGAAAAGAACAACTGAGCTGTCTCTAAGTCCGCTTGCTCCACAGTGGGGCGCAGCATAGTACTCTGGGAAAGCAGGAATAACACAAAAAACCCAATCTGGTGCATTCTATGCATTGGAGCGGGCATTGAAAATACTTACAATGGCAACCTTTTTCTCGAAGCTTGTGCTCCAGTGACCATTCTCCAGTTGTTCTTGTCCATTGGATGGCTTTGAGATCAGCTTCTATAGTCAATTCAGGTGTGAAATGTGCCTGCAACATGCCTTCCTTTCTCATCATTTATACAACACTGTTACGTTTAGCTTAAATTGTATGAGATTGTGAAACAAAATAAAATAATTCTGAGGCAATTTTGAATTGTAGAAATATATGTACACATGTATATGTATATATGTGTGTATATTATTGTCCAGGGCACTGTGGTGACATTGGTGAGAATTGAGACAGGCACCTCTCTCACCTCGTTGGCAGTGGACGAGAATGCCATCATACCTGCCCTCCAGGTATTATGCTAACCGGATATTTAGAGTGCCTCAGAATGCCAGAAGACTGGCAGTCCATTTCAAACTAGGACACTGGTCATTTCCTTTGGGCTTACAGCAGTAAAGAAAACTGACAACCAGAAACCACTCAGAAATCCACCTCATTCCCAATGTCTGTGTGTTACTGCTAGGGAGCCCCAGTTAATATTCAAAGTCTGTGGGATTAACTAATGTAGGATTGGAAACCCAGAGAGATTCTTCTTTTCTCCCGCTTTGGAATCTCTTTGAGGTGAGGGAATCCTAGGAATGTCTCAGAATTCTGTGTGCGTGGACTATTTCCCCTCGTCCCACTCCCATGACACTGAGTGTCCCAGCACAACCTGGCCACGGTGATAACACAGCAATCTCTTTCAGACACTGGCCCTAAGGATACTCTGCAATCCATTCACCCAGCAATACTTTCTGCTGGACCCACTCAGATTTGGAATACATCCTCCAATGTTCCGCACTATGGTTCTCCTGTGGCAATGGGAACAAATAAAGTCCAGAAAGTTCTTGTAGATGGACCCCTGCCCCACCATCTCCCAGAAAGCTTCATAAGTGCTGATTCCATGTCTTTCACCTCCCAAACTTTAAGCCATCCAGTGAAAGCACCATGGAGCTCTTTACCCCTCCAGAACCCTCCTCCCTCCTCGCTGCCATTTGCACAAGGGGTATGCAATAAAAACCCAGATTCCACCACTGATTTTATCCTAATGAGAAAATTCCTCCACTTTCTGTATCTAGGGGCTGACCCTCTTGAGATACAAATCCTCTTTGTGTCCAGCTTATCTCCAGCTGCTGCCATGATAAATAGTCCAGCTCAAGGGAGTCTGGGGAAGCTCTACCCCCAGACACTTGGTTATTAACCCAGACAGAGAAGCAAGCTTGAAGAAATATTTAAGGACCAGTTCACACACACCAGGCTACATTCTCTCATGGGAGTTGCCCATGGAAGGAATCTGTCAATTAGAGAGAACAGGAAATATTGCCAGTGGTTTTTCCTTTGCAATAGTTTTAAGAAATAATAAAAAAAAGCAACCTCCCAACAAACAACAACTTGGGGTGTGTGTGTGTGTGTGTGTGTGTGTGTGTGTGTGTGTGTGTGTGTTTAAAGAGTCAGCTGTTTCTCATGCCATCTGCTTAGCTACCTTCTTCCTGAAAGTATCCCTCCCTGCTTGTTCCCTTATCTTTTCTAAGTTTGGGTTCCTTCTATAACTCTGCTTGACTTGGTCTGATGCTTAAACATATCTGAATATTCAGCCTGGACCATAGACCAATTCACAACACCTCTCTGGCTTGGGGAAAGGTTTGGGATAGTTTAGGCACTGTAAGGAAGTGCAGGGAGTCGCCTGACCTTTTGAGATGGAGGAGCATGAACTCTATCAGCTCTGTTGGAAGGCTTTGGGCTTCAGGATGATGGAGAAGCTCCCTCTGTGTCCTGAGTCTCCAATGGATAGACTCACTTGATGAACAGAGAGGCCCAAGACAAGTCTCTACTACCCATCTTGCATTACTTTCCTGGCCATCTCCTGGTCCTGGGCAAACTCTGCTGTTGTGTTCTCAGTTTCAATCCTGAGTCCTTTTCATCAGGATGGATTAACAGACCTGGAAAATGTTCCTTAAACCTAGTCAAGGTATGACATTTCTAGGAGTATGTCTCCTGGAGAGGCTGTTGTGGCCATCTGAGGAGCGACTTCATATTTAACATGACTTGAAGGTGAAGCTGGAGTCAGTGGCTCTGCCTGCGCCTCTCTCTCATCAATCCATGACCCTAGATGGTACACATCACGGGTTGGGGGTCTTGCTGGGAAGCCCTGGTGAGGCATGAGAGAAGAGGGGTTCTGTGCTCTCTAGATCACCACCCAGCCTACTTTACTAGCTCCACTGGCCACTACTGCCAGTCTGCTCCAGCACCCCTCAGCACCCCTAAACTGCTCAGAATTGTTTCTACACAATAGAATGCAAGGCAGTGCCTCTGCCTAGGCCCATTCTCCCCTTCTTTATTCTGACTTTGACAAACTATGTTCATTCTTCCTTCAAATGTTAACTCAGGATTCCTTTCCTCTCTGATCCCACCCCAACCTTATTCTGCTTTCCCAAAGCATCCATCGTGGCACTTGTTTGTTATGTGATGTTCTACTAGCAGCCTCATTGTGTCTCTCTTCAAATCTCTGAGCAACTCTAGGCAGAGACTATGCCATCTTCTCTAACACTTGATCTGAACTAAACCCAATGTTCAATGTTTAATGTGTGGGACTGGTATATACTAGCACTAACAGCCTTAGGGTCTCTACCCACAAGAAGCCTCTTTGTGCCTTCTCACAATATAAAACAACTAGAGCTTGACTTTGGTAACTGCCTTACAATGTTCAAAATCCAAGATTTGTGGGCTGGAGATATGGCCTAGTGGCAAGAGTGCTTGCCTCTTATACATGAAACCCTGGGTTCAATTCCCCAGCACCACATATACAGAAAATGGCCAGAGGTGGCGCTGTGGCTCAAGTGGCAGAGTACTAGCCTTGAGTAAAAAGAAGCCAGGGACAGTGCTCAGACCCTGAGTCCAAGGCCCAGGACTGGCAAAAAAAAACAAAACAACAAAAAAAAGTCCAAGATTTGTTTTTTCTGCCAGTCCTGGGGCTTGAACTCAGAGCCTGGGCACTGTTCCTGGCTAGCCCTGATGGCCTAGGATTCCAGATCCAAGCATCAGACTTCTCTGCCACCCATAGCTCTCATTTATTTCCATTTCATACACTAGCCTTGCAAATAATTCCAGGAATTGTTCATGGCTTAGAAAAGACTTGTGCAGTTTGACCTTCTCCAAGGATAAATGAAAGTTCATTGAACACTGAATATTCATGCAGAATTTAGAGACCCATTCCCTAGGCCCCACATTTTACAGAAGAAGAAACAACAAAGGGCACATGCGCACTCAGGCACACACACACACACACACACACACACACACACACACACACACACACACACACACACACACACCGTGCCTGCATCATCTCCCCGAATCCCTCAATAACTCTATGGAGTCAGTCACTGCTCCCATTGTGTAGATGGCCCTGATCAGAGCTTTTTAGGGATTTTAAGTCACCTATCCATAGTCACTACCCTAAGTAACAATGCTGACAACAGTGCCTCCTGAAATTATTCATTATGAGGGGTTTTGGCAATCTACTCTGCTTTGCAAGAATTATGGCTTGAACGAGAAGCAGAAATCAGAAGTACTTCTCCTGCAAACTCAGAGAAGGCTGGCTCACACACTAATCCTGTTATTGACACTGGAGATTAAACCTTCTGTTGGGAGGTGAGTAGTTTGGAAAATACCTGTCAAAGGGCTTTTTCAGGTTTTATAGCTACCTACCATAGTTACTACTCAACAGTGCTTGAAAAAAAGGAAGGCGAGGCTCTGATTTTCTTAATGAATGTCTGACACCTAGTGGGTAGAATAAGGCATTGCACCTTCTGGTTGCTTCTGCAAAAGGAACATTTAGGGAAATGGTAGCATTAATTTATAAGATAAATGCTATCTCCTTTTTAGAGAGATATTTATTTTCCATAAGATCATTCAGAAAATAGTAAATGGAGGCAGGAATAAGAGACATGACATTTAGTACCTAGAAATTCCAAATGGAGAGAGAAAATAAAAAGGAAGAAAGTCTTTGTGAAAAGTGACAATTCTCCAAAAGTAAAGATTGAAATCCTGATAATGAAATGACATTTAGAGTTTTAAACAAAATAGGGAAGAAAAAAATCATAATTAGACACATTACAGTAAGACTTAAGATCATTTCTAAAAACGTCAGTAAAAGTAGAAAAGGAAAAAGGACATCAGCTATGAGAGAGATCCAGTTTACAATGGTCATTTTGGTGAGGAACTTATACAATGAATGGCTAATGACAGTGACTTAACATTTTTAAATTGTTTTAATAAATTTAAAGAAAAACATTGAATTTACTATGTAGTATAGTGATAATTAAAAATGTCTAGAGCCTAAGGTCTAAAAAGTAAAGATATGAGGCATATCAAAAATGCAAAATGTGGGGCTGGGAATATGGCCTAGAGGTAAAGTGCTCACCTTGTATACATTCAGCCCTGGGCTCGATTCCTTAGCACCACATAGGTAGAAAAGGCCGGAAGTGGTGCTGTGAAGTGGTAGAATACTAGTCTTGAGCAAAAAGAAGCCAGGGACAGTGCCCAGGCCCTGAGTTCAAGCCCCAGGACTGGCAAAAAACAAAACAAAACAAAAAAGAGAAAAACGTCAGGCAAAGAAAGCAATGCTGATGGTATCCCAATCCCAGATCTCAAGCTTGATAATAGAGCTATAATAACAGAAACAATTTGGTACTGGCACAAAAATAGGTCCAAAGGTCGATGGAACAGAAAAGGGAGCCAAAATGTACAGTGGGGAAAAAAAGAGCCTCTTCAATAAGTGGCTTTGGAAAAACTATGCTCCCTCATTGTCACCATAGACCATTATCAAGTCAAAGGGGATCAAAGTCCTCAACATCAGATCCAAAACAAAACTACTGCAAGATGGGAGTAGGAGAAACGGGCACAGCAACTAGGAGAGACACTCAAAAAAATGGGATTATATCAAAATAAAAAGTTGGAGTGTACAGGAGTGCCCATAGGAGAGTAAAAATCTTATACCCACAAATATACAGCATTACCAAGCCACATCCCTGCCACTAAGTGACTGGTGCCTGAATGGACCTGGAGAAAGGGAGCATGAGTGAGTCCTTCCAGGCAGTGCAGAGAAGGTGTTGGCTGTATAGGAGACTGAGACCTTATCCATTACTAACCTGTACGTATTTCTATCAGTCCTGGATTCCCTGTCTCCAGCTGACCCAATAAGGCATAACAAAGAGATTGGTCTAGTCTATATCTTGCTGCCATCCACTCACAGACAGTCAAAACAGACCTGGAGAAAGGGAGCGATTTGTCCAAAACCACAAAACTACAGGACAGACGCTCACAGCTCTGAACTTGTTCTGAGCACTCTTTTCTCTGTTTGGGGCTACTCTTATGACTGACTTGTGGAAAGGAGGATGTCAACCATGATGTCTCTCCTTGACGTTCAGCAAGTCCTGGACAATAGGCTAAGCTGTTCCATTCCAAGAAGGGAGAGGGAGAGGTGAAGAAGGACTTTGGAACGTCTTCTGGATTATCCAGGGAGGCAACCATGATGTGAGAAGTGACTTCTTTGATGATGCTGGACAGAAGATTTTCAGTTATTCAGAACAGATGAGTCTCAACTGTCTACTAGAATTTGGTGTACCAGACCTACACCTGTAAGAGAAGTGGTTGCTGCTCTGAGCTGTGCTTCATCTCTTAATCTAACTTGCTTTGTTTAGTCTTCTTATCTTCAAGGCAAGACATCCACATAATCATTGTTCTCTGGAAGAGGAGAAGCAAAGGACATCTATGAGTCTGGACACCTAGAAGTCACATCAAGCAATCCCACTCAAGGAGCACAGGTACAGAGAAATCAAAGGGACATCTTCAAAAGCTAGAGTATCACTGGGAGCTTTTTTTATGGCAAAAATGAGAGTTCTTGGCCCAGTGCCAGTTTCTCACACCTGTAATCCTAGCTACTCAGGAGGCTGAGATCTGAGGATTGTGGTTTTAAGGTAGCCTGGGCAAGAAAGGCTGTGAAACTCTTATCTTCAATTAACCACCAGAAAACCAGAAGTGGAGCTGTGGCTCAAAAGTGGTAGAGTTCTAGCCTTGAGTGAAAAAGCTCAGGGATAGTGCCCAGGCCCTGTGTTCAAGCCCCATGACTGAAGGAGGAAAAAAAAAAAAGGAGAGAGTTCTTGTAGAAGCTAAACCTTAGTTTCTAGGACCAAATATTTGCATTTATCAATGGTAGGCCTATGCTTTCCTCAGAATAATTATTATTTTATTTTATGACACTTATTCTAAGCTCTAGATATAATTGCAGAGGTAAAGAAAGTGGAGGGAAAAGGTGAGGTTGATGGGCAGATATGGGCCTTGGGGGGCTGAGTATTTCGAGTTCCCTCTGCCAGTGTTCACCAAGCATGGGCTGAGTAAAATGCCTTGAGGATCATCTGTGATATTATTTATCCTGGATTTGTAAGTATTTTATCATTGTTTAGACAAATGTTTCTACCACCCAACCACCTCCAGCAACACATCTGGATTTGCCCAAGTGTTGCAGTATTGCTGCTTTGTATGAGCCTGAATTCTCTTAAGTTTTTTTTTTTTTGGGGGGGGGGAGGGGATAGCAGTCCCCTGTCTGCATCTGACCTACAAACCATAATTGTGTTTCTATCAGGTATCTGCTCCCTTGCAGGTGGTGACAGGATAGAAATGATGGGGTGGGAGAGGTTTTACTTTAGTTATTAAAATTCCATCCTTCATCTTGTTGGAGAGATACAAAGCTTAGTGTAGCTGCCTAAAAGGGTTCTTGCTCCAAACTGAATGGACTAGGTGTGGGGTAGGGGGCATCTCCCTGAGAACTCTGTCCTTTCTCACTCTTCATAGGATGGGTTCTCACCACTGTCCTCTCCCAATAAATGCAGTCCATTTCAAGGAGGATGTAACCACACATTTCCCACATGAGAAATCAAGATTAAACCAGGAATGACTGAATTCAATTCAAAGTACAAAGAATAGGGAAGAACGATGGCAGGGTGAAATTGATCAAGATGCCTTGTAAACAGATGCATCATAAACTGTTCATACAACTACTTCAAGATAATTTTAAATGTTTTTCTTTTAAAGATGCAATGCACTTCAGGTACTAGATTCTTTTCAGAGGGTACACTTCAAACGTGAAGGTAAACTCATGATGTGATCTGAAAGTTCTCAATAAAGGTTGCCCCCAAATTTTCTAACCACCTCTCATACTCCTTGAAGGCTTTGTTCCCTGAGGGATATATTAGAAATGACTGGTCATCCATCACTTTATCACCAATGCTTAGAAAATGTAAGCAAACAAAATA